>NW_022900940.1:44013750-44037590 GCF_012274545.1 Fukomys damarensis | reverse complement strand
TTTGTAGATGGGGAGGGGAGGAGGGGGTGAAGGGAGGGCAGAGGTAAGGGGAAAAAAATGAGAATCAAGACTTGCCATGTAAAGGTACATGATCCCAACAATGAATGTAACTGTACTGTATCCCTAAATGTACCAATAAACTCATAATGTAGAAAAAAAAAAAAAAACTGCTTCAGAAAGTGCCAAGGGTGAGGCAATAAATGTGTTTGAAGTGAGGAGGCTTCATGGCAATTGTGACTTTTACTATAATAAAATTTTTGTAGTTTAAACATTCACCATATGTTTTGATCACACCACATATGTGTGCTGTGCCTGTGTTAGGTAATTTGACCCTCGAGAACAGGAATTATTCTTCCAAATCAAGCATAGATTAACAAAGTATACAACAAACACAGATCCACAAAGTAGGATCTCAAAAAGTGAACAGAAAACTGAGTAAATGAAAAGGACCACATACTAACTCTCTCCTTCACATGGCTCTCCTAATTTCTCACCATTAAGGTCCTATAAAACAGTTAACAACCAAACTAAAGTCACTATCATTCATTTCTTCATAGTTCCTGGAAATTGGCCTTGGGACAACCCCAGTCCCTCTCGCGAGGACCTGGTTGTAAAAATGTAGTCACCAGCGTGGGGCTGTTGAGAGGTGAAGGGAAATTTAGAGTGATGCCCAGTGAGATCCTTCCAGTCTCTGTGGAGCGTGACCTTCAAAGAGATAGTAGGACCCAGGCTTCTTTTCCTCTCTCGATTCCCAGCCATCGCAGGAGAGGCCTTGTTCCACCAAGCACTCACTGCCACGATGAACTGCTTGGCTGGAGGGCCAAAGAAACAAGGCAAGGGATCGTGGACTGAAACTTCTGAAAGCCTGAGCCAAGGTCAACCTTTTCACATCTGTAAATGGATTTATCTCAGGTGTTTGTGATAGTGATAGAAAGGTGACCAACATGAGGGTGACTGTAACGCCCTTAGCAGTTGATCCAGCTACTTTTGGCATCATAAGAAGTACTTATGAGTGAATTCCTTAACTTTTTGCTAGCTATCCAAGTTTTTATAACTCCCAAGCACAAGTGTAGCTTTGAACTAAACATCTAATGCTCAATTGTGAGAAACACTCAGTTGTTATCAGTATCATAAATGCTAAACATCTACGTTACAATGTACCTGCTATAGTATTTCAGTTTTCTTAAATATCACCTGTTTCCTTCACATATACATCATATGGTAGAATTTAGTTCTAGCCAAGAATCTATAAGCAGAATTGAGCACGATGGTTTTTCAAAGAATATGTCAATCACTGAATGGAAATAAGTAAGATAGAGACCATGGCATGTTAATTTCCAGGAAGATGTATGTCTGCAGTGCCAAAATTTCTATTTTTGGAGGATAATGCCTTAGAGTAAAATTGTTTTGTGGAAACAAGGTTAGCAAGTACTTTATCGGAAAAGGAACAGAAGGGAAATTTTAAACTAACTAAACTTGTAACTTTAAAGAACCAGTTTTGTATACTAATATAGATATTAAAGCAAATATTATAATGGTACATTTAGTTCTGTTTCTATTGTAATAAATTTTAAGAGAATCAATAACAGTGTAAAGACACAATTGGTAATCTAGACTAAATATTTTAATTCTTTGTAAAAGTTTTCTTATCTGAAATAGCTGATGTTAAAAGTGAAATGCATTTAAATCCATGGCTAAAGATGATTAAAATATCATACAAACCCAAAGCACTCTAGCTGTAGATGTTGATTGAATTACCCATTAATAACTCGTGATGAAAAGGAATATTATTACGTTCATAAATTTTGTATGTAGATTTTATTAAGCTGGCATGTTATATGAATTGATTGTCTGGCATCTTCTGGCTTTGGCTGAAGATAATAGTGTTTTATATGCATTTACAATAATCCAGGAATTCTCATGGACTATTTCTAGTTACTTATTATATTTTTTGTTCTGGCTGGCATTTTTTCCCTCCCACTGTACAATTATAAAATATAATTGTAGCTTTTGGTATGAAACATTATGAGGTTGATTGTGTCAGCACTTCTATAAGAACCCTGCTTTTTATAAGGGCTCCTACGTGTGTGTGTGTGTGTGTGTGTGTGTGTGTGTATGTTTGTGTTTGTAGAGGAAAGGAGACATTGTGTCAACTTGGTTGACTATTTTACCGTATCAATGAATTATTTCTAATTAGTTGTTGAAATGTAAATAGACTCTAGTTTGCTATTGGCTAACTTTAAACTCACATTTCAGTAGACTGTTACTTGCTTTTCCAATCTGAGGTGATATTGTAAGTCTTTCAACCTGTTTCTTGTGAACAACAGAACCATCTGGTTTTGTAGACTTACATTTGACCCACCAGATTGCTTTCCACATTGTAATCCTTAGGGATCACAAGGATAAAGATTGTATACATTTCAGATAACAGATCTAGTTATTGCTTTTTAATGTATCAGAAGTCTTTCCTTCATCTTTTGTTTTCAGAAGCAGAAAATGCAATACAAGGTCAAAGCCTGAACCAGATTGTTTTGTCTAGAAAACCAGTTCTGCTACCTGTATCTTAGTTTGTTTTATGTTGCTGTAACAAAATATCTGAGACTAGATAGTGTGTATAGGAGAGAGGTTTATTTTGGTCTCACAGTTCTAAGTTGCTGGAAAGTGCAAGATCAGATAGCCACCTGTAGGAAGAGCCTTGTGTTGCTTCAACTCCTCACAGAAAGAGGAGGGGCAAGCAGGAATATGTGTGAGACACAACGTGAGGGCTGACTTCACAACATGCAGGACCCTGAGAATGCCCTCAGAGATCCTCACCTAATCTCCTCTTTGAGGCCCAGCCAGCTCTAAACACCATTATATTGTGGGTCCACTTTGGATAAGATTTTGTGCAGGATGAACTATATTCAGTCGATAGCACCACACAAGTTACTCAACATCTTCATGTATGTGTACTCACTTATAAAACGGGGGGTGAAAATTGAAATGTTTGTGAGAGGTTCTGTATGAAATGTGTATTCCACAGATGCTGTTATTAATACCTGAATTATTAATACTTGCAGTAGAGAGAGAAGACAGGAAACTTAATCATATTTTTCTTTGTGCTAATCATGCAACACAAAGGTACTGTCTGTTTTTGAGGCTGCCCATTGACATAGTTTATCAGCTGAATTCCCTGAGTGGTCACCCTGCTGGGTAAGAGTGAAAAATTTTAGGGATACCTGGTCTTGAGTGCATAATTTTGGCTTCAGGAAAATATACCTAGTTCCCACTCCTGTAATATGGGGAGAATTATGGTTGATTATATAATGAGTTATTAGAAACACCTGTTAATTTATAATAAAATGTAATGTCTGGCATACAATATTAGTACAGTAGTTAATGTCTTGTTTGTGACAGCTGTGACAATTTTATGTGTCTGTACTTGAAGCACTAATGGTGTCTAATGTAACATTTTGTACCCTTTCAATACTAGATATTAGAAAATTTAACTGATTACAGTTTTTTTGCTTCACAAACACTAACCAAGTAAAACTGACTCAAAGAACATGGATATCGATCCATGTTTTACATGAGATTACCTAATTGCTGTTCTTTTGTGTTGATTTGTTTCTTATACAGATTTAGATCTTGGCCTTATCCTTGTGCTTTGTAATTTATTGCCCATTTTGGTCAAAAGTAAAACAACTGTGAAAGTTGGAAGGTTGACTCCTGCCTCATATTTAAGACTTGAGGAACATCGAGGCCCAACATGCTTATTACTCTGATTAATAAAATTGCCAAGCAGATGACTGGTTTAAGCCTCATGCTTTGTGCCTGAGAAACTTGAAATAGTAGGAATTCCTCATATCTTCTGGCTATCTGTGAGTATAGCCATCTTTTAGTTATAAATATACACGGAGGCCCTCCTAGCAAAACTGAAAAAAGAAATAAGGGTGAACCTAATGAAAATAAGGTATAAAGCATCAAAACTTAGCGCTTTGAATACTTCCTTCATAGTGATAGTTTAAAAGCCTGTTATGGTCATTTAGATACACATGGAATCTTTAAAGCGAGCAGGTGTTATAGTGGGTATCTTAGGGGGCGGATGGAGAAGCAGGTGGGAGTGATTAGCGCTGTGTCACAGGTGGCTCTAGTTAATGTGTGGGTGAGGTGGGTGATGCCACACACTTTGAGGGCCAAGAGGAGGTAAGCTAGACTTAGGAAATTCCAATTTTATCTCATCCGTGGTGTCCTTGTTTAATTGAGCATGTTTTTCAAAATACCAACACTGTTTAAGGGAGGAAAATATGTGCTCTGTTAAAGTGGACTGTGGTGGAAGCCAATATTTGGATTGCTTTCCTAGAAATGAAAATTATCTGCACGTTTTTTAATGAAATCGAATGTGAGTTTCTGTGCCTTGTAACAGTGATTTGTTACTTCTGTGACTTACAGCTTGAGCTTGGTTTTTTTTAAGAGGAAAAAATAAAATGACAGGCACTTTTATGTTATAACCTGTGTCTCTATTATGAGGAATAAGAATGATATTTGTTTTAAGGTGATTCCATAAGATTCGTTGTTTTCTAACAAGCAGTATTTATTCTGTATTGTGACAAAATGTTCATTTTTTCCTGATATCTCTCAGAATATTCATGTTCTCGCTTGGAATCCTGACCCATTAGCTATTATCTTGTTCCATCCTTGATCCAGCAGGGAACCCTTTCTCTGTGTAACAGAAAGTTTAGCATACAGTAAGTCCCCTATTTACGAGTATGTTCTGTTCTGGGAGAAAGTTCCCAAGCGGGATTTGTTCAACCAAGTGAGTCTTACACAGTGTAACTGTAATTCTTATACAGTACACCCAATCAAAGTTCACAACTGTAATGTCCGTAAGTCAGGAACTTACGATGTATGAATTAAAGCTGAAGAGTGATGAGCAAAGGGGGAGTAGATTTTGTTCATTTGTAGTCATTCAAGTGATTGAGGAAAATCTCTGTGGGTCTGTGTGTTATATAAAAGTTGGCACCATGTTCCTATCTTGATTTTATTTCTAGCTATTAGACACCTGGTCTTTCTTTAAATCTTTGGACCTGCTGACCTTACATGTGAGAGTTAAATATTAGTAGGTATTCGTGATCAACAAAAAATAGTCATCTATGGAAGAGTAAAATTGTATTAGAGAAAGTCAATTTAAAAAACACTCTAGGAGCTTGAGAACTGAAATCATGTCTTTAACAAAAACGTTTAATAAGTGAGATAACCTGTCTTTTCCATTTTACCTGTTATATAGCCTATAGCACATCATTTTTAGCAAGTGATTTGCCTAAGTGAAGGGCTTGAACTTGTTTATCTGTATAGACAGCACAGGCCTTGGGCAGTTCTACTTAGTCATAAAGATTGATTAGTCACACTGATTACTGAAATAGTATTCCTGTTGTACATATATATTGCTCTGACTTCAATCCTACCATGCTAGTTCTCCTGGCCTTTCACCCAGGATTCCTTCCCATGATCCACCGAATTAAGCACAGAATTAAAGTCTAGACCTCCAGGACCCTACTCTAGCAACCCTGCCAGCTTGTAGGTGTTCTGCCCCTTCTTGAAAGTTGCTTCTGAACAGCCCTGTAATGGATGTCAGTGGAATAAATAAAGGATTACTTGGAATCAGAGACAAGGGAAAGTATATTAAAACCTTGTTATGAGTACTCTTAAGCTGCAGAATCAAAGCTAAACAATAAAGCATAGCAAACATGACACAGGTTTAAAACTTCTGCAGCCAGGCCTTTGCAATGTGACTGTGCCTAGAGCTCTGCTGGGAAAATAACAGGAACTCAGTACATTTATCATGGACTGAGCAACCCAGATATGTCCTAGGTCATAGGAATCAAGAGGCTGCTTAGCAAGAAGCCCTGCTCTGGTTTTCTAATCATTTTACAAAGTTTCATAGTTAAGTCAGAAGAATCTTTCTTTTGTCTATACTTTAAGCAGCTCCAGTGGCCCCTTGTTGGGATTTTCCCCCCAGCCTTGCCTGCCTTCTCAGAACATTTTCATTGGCATCACGGAAGGTTGGCTTCACAGTCTTGTGAGTAGTTGAATAAAGAACCTCTACTTCTTGGCATTTTAAACTGACTCTTAGCTGGCTCATCTAAAATCTATTTGCTTTGGCTGCAAAACAGAGTCTCTGAGTAATGAACTTGAACTTTGTCACCTGGTTTTATCTCTGAGATAGCAGGAAAGGGGAGATGGCATTAGGAGGAAAGATTGCTGTATAAATAACTTGGCACTAAAGACTTCATTTTCGGTGACTTGTCAGGGAATGAGCTCAACTTGAGACTGTTTTGCTATCAAATGCGATGATGAAGTGTTTTGCATTTATGATAGGCTTCTTTCTCTACATTGGCAAGTGTGAGATAGCCAGGCACCACAGGAAGCCCCAAGCATCGAGTAATAGAGGCAAGTTCAAGATAGATTACATTCTGTCTGTAGAGGTATATGGAGCTGTATTTATTAATTGCTGCACCTAAGATCTCTGTATTCTTCAAACGATCCTGAAAGAATGTAACATCAGTGGTAAGCCTTCCAGGTGTCTTAAAGCAGAACATAGGATCTGTCAACTCTTGGTTTCCCTTGTGTGGAAAGTAACTTCCGCAGTTAATGTTTCTGACTCTGAGCAGTAATTAAACTTTAAAAGGGATGGCAACTGTGCAATTTCAGAGGCCAACCAGAGTAGTTTCTCACTCTGTCTTAAGTAATTTCTGTGCCGTGCTCAGTCTGCTCTTCCTTGCTTCAGAAGTGTTTACATCTGTGACGTCAAATGCTGGTACTGGGAGAGCCATGGCAGGGCAGTGTGAGGTCCGCTGTCCTTGCTTGGTCTCTTCTCCACCTCTTAAACACTGGATGCCTCTGGTCAATTCCCCAAATCTCCAGACATCACTAGGAGGATTCAGCCAAAAAATATTAGCACATACTAACTCTTATTTATCCTACATTCCATGTTTATAATGAACCATTTTTCTCGAGAGAGGGTTATTTGGCTAGAAATTATTTGACTCCATCTAATTCAGGGATTCTGAAAGTTGCTGAAAAATGGCCGATCCATAGTGGCAATTCGTGTTCTCTCTCAGGAACAGCAATAGGGCAGTAGTTTTAATTAAAACTAAGTTCATGTTGAGAAATTTCAGTAGCGTAAAGAAATTACTGGCAGTAGTAATGATTTTTAAAATCTTCATTGTAATTCAAAAATTTATAAGGTAACGAGAAATCTGAACACTTAATTTACATTTAATATCATTCATTTTTATTATTGTTAATTTTCAGTTTTGTTAAGGTACTTCGTCTTGTTAATTTGTTAACTTTCTAGGGTTCTCTAGAGGCCTAATTTTGAAAATTTTTCTTTTTAGAGTGATATATAAAAAATATGTAACCCGAAATTATATGCTATCCATGATATGCTTTCAAATAATAGGGGATGGAGGAGTGGGTTAGAATAGTGAGCGAAGACATGAAGTGCTTGTTTTCTCAAGGTGGTAGCTACATCGAGATTAGTTTCTGGTCTACTTCTATACAAGCTTGAAAGTTTTTGCAGCAAATTTAAAAAACAAAACTAGGTTGGAGATGATATCCTGTCATTAGTACTAGTTGTGGATGATATATTTATCATAGGCTCTTCAGCACTAACTAGGTAACCAGGGACGATTACACAGAAAAATTAGCTGATGGCTAACAAGGATAGGAAGTATGCCACACGAGAAAGCTGAATTCTCATCTCCTATGGCAAACTGACCCAAAATGTATAATTAAATCTCAATTTATTTATGAGGAGCTGCTCATTATAAGACATCTTTTTGGATAAGGACAGTGTTTTCATTTTCTTTCTCAAAATCTCTTCTCTGAAGCACAAAAGGGTATGTATGTGTAGTTGTTAGGATTTGCTAGCATCTGGGATATGACTTTCAATAATTAATGCAGGAGACATCAGAGCCTGCCCCTCTCTGACCTATAGATTTTTAGTCATCAGTGGAAAATCTGACGGTACACATGTTTTCTTTGCCTAACCTTTCAGGCCATTTTGGAGCTATCCCAAATTTGTTGATGGATCCTAAACCGATTGATTAATGTTTGATGTTAGGCAGTGGTGGGAAATTGTTCAAGGACTTACGTTTGTTTGTAGTGCACGGGAAATATATGCTTTGTATGAACAGTTCAGCTCTCTTTGTGATCCTGTATTGTGTGATTGAGATATACTTTTCTAAATAAATAAATAGCACCTGCCACGATTTGACGTTTTCCTCCTTTATAATTAAAAAAAAATTGAAATAAAACTTCTTGTTGGAAATTCTCTCTCTGAATCCCTTACTTTTTAGTTTTTGTTTGTATACTCTGTCATTATACATATTCTGTAAATATTTGTTGCACCCTTGTACATGAGGAATTGAACCTTTTTTTTTTCCAGTTCCAAATAAGAGTTGGTAGCATAGTTTGCAGAGCGAGGCGTTGGAGGAAGACTGCTAGGTAGCAGGTGCCCAGACTCTGCTAGGTCTCCGTTACTCTGCTTCTTTATATGAATCAGTAATGTCTTAGACACATAAACAATCAGAGAGATTGTTCTTTGAAGTGAGCATGTCTTCATACCAGAGGTAGACTTTATTTTCTCTGTGGTCTCACTACAATTTGTCACCATAGTTTGGGGTCTGTGTATGGAAAGGTGAACAATCTAGATTCCTCAGTTTTCAGCCTCTCAAGGTCTTTAATTCTAGGGACTTGTCCATTGCAAACATTTCCTTACCCTCCAGACCCTCCCTAGCCAGCTGTGCCCCACTGCTTGGATGTTTTCCTTGCCAGTTGACCACTGCATCTCGAATCAGGGGCATACAGTCCTTTTCGAGGACACTCAAAACTCTGTATCGGAATAAAAATATTTGCAAACACTTTTGGGCAGTATTACATAGCCTGTAACTTTGGTGTCAGTTAAGGGACAAAGTCATATTTCCTTCCTTCCTTGGAGAATCAATAATGTGGTCATACTTTCAGAGACAGGCATGTCTGAACCACGAGCAGGCAGGGCATTCTTTTTAAATCTCTTTTCTCCCAAAGGTCCCTCAAGTCTAGTCCTCTCTGACAGTTTCATCATGAATGTTCTACAGTCTCGCTGTCCGGGGCAACCTTAGAAAAGTTCCATGGAAAACAATATAATTAATACAGTGTCTTTTATGGGCCCCGTCTGTCTCTCCCAAAGCAGTCATTACATTGCATTTCACTTCCATAAGGTACCCCATGAAGGTGGCTTGGAGTGGATATGCGGTGCGATTATACCTTCTGTGTCACTGGGAATTTTGGGCAACTTATATGAATACTTATACCTACAACATACTCTACTGTTTCATTTGTTTCTTCATTATTTTATGCAAAAAGTGGGTTGCTTTTTTGTATGTAAAACATTTTTCACTAGAAATGAGGGAACATGAAGTGGCGTAGGGAAAGACTGTGGTGCAGCCTTATGCCTGGTGGTGGCTTCAGCAGTGTCCTTTTCGCTGCTGCTGTCTACCCCATTACTGTCGCCATCACCTTTATCATAATACTTCCCAAACTTTTGCCAGATCCATGCTGCTATTTTTATGAATGAGACCACTGCTTTGCCAGAAGAGGTGCTGAGAAATAGATGACTGTGGTTAGATAACTAGTTTGAAGGTTTCAGAATCCTATCAAAGCCCAATACGTTTTCAGTAAATGAGGTACTTTCTCATTTGCTTGACTCTTTCACCGTTGAATTTATTGGCTAGGTTTCTTCTCTAATATATTGACCAGGACAGGACCCGAGTCACTTAATCCAGTTGTTCTGCAGGGGCCTACTTTGCTCTGCATTCAGATGTCCGAGGGTCTCTTCCTGGATCCCCTCTTGGTGACTGTGTGACTTTTAACTGTCTGTCTTATTTCTTCATCTGTAAGTGGAAATCGTGAGACCTGTATATTGGAAGGATTAAATTTATAGTGAAATAAGCAGCTCATCCTAGCACTTTGTAAGGAGTTAGTGTCGGTGCTGTAGTTTTTATTGTTGCTCTAATTGTTATTATTGTTTGTTATTTTTTTCACTGGTATTGTCTTTTCCATGAAGGTCACTTTTCCCTTTATTACCTAACAGATAATCTGCATGTTCTGTATGCTATAAACTTTCTGCTTTCTACAGTAAGCACATAAAACTGAAATCAGACCAAGCTACTAAACAGTGTTCTCCCAAATAGAGAAGTTAGAGTAAAACTGTTATAGGTTCTATACTGATCATTCACTCAAACCATGAGTTTCCTGCCCTTTAAGATGAGAATCTTAAATTAAATCAAGCTGCTGCTTGATTCTTAAGACAATAGCATTTCATGGCCGTGTGCCAGGCCAACATATATACATGTATGTATGTATATATATGTATATATGTGTATGTATATGTATATGTACAACTTTCAGATGAAATCTCCCTACTGGAAAATTAGGATTACGTGATTCTGATCAGTAGATCAAGAATGTAAACATTTATATGAAACTTTATAACAATGATGCTGCTGTCAATGGGCTGTATGTAGATCTATAGCAATTACTGTATAATATGGTTTGTAGGATGCCTCACAAAAGCTGATGCATGTACATTTACTGCCCATAGCAAACAATAATGGTATCAAAGAGCATTTAGCAGAAATCTATCACTACTAGAAATCCATTGACACACAAATTTCTTCCCTGCATCTGTCTTCAGAGAAAAGAACTGATAGTAAAAAGAAATGAGTGAACAATTTCATAATTATCTTACTTGCCTTCATTTCGTGCACCAGCCATTTTTGTGGCCTTTATCATATTTTAGATTATAAATACAAACTTTTTAACCATTGTGTGATGACCTGTATGCAGATGCCCCCTCAATGCCTCGTGTGGTCATAGGTGGGGCTGTTTCAGAGGTGCTGGATCTAGAGAGTGTGGTGCTGGGATCAAGGGGGTGTGGTTACAGACTGAGTCCACTGATTGGTTTGGCACAGTTCTGGATAGGATGACGGAATCCCACCCTGGGTGTGAGTGATACGCAGCCTAAGGTAGCCTGGATAGAATGTGAAATGGACAGAAAGAAGCTGCTGCTGTTGCTTGCTTGCTTCTTTTGCTGTCTTCTGCCCTCAGCGGTTTCTCTTCTGTGACACCCCTCTGCCGTACCACTCTGCTTTAGATCCAGCTGATGGTAGATTGAAACCTCTACGAACTGTGAGCCCAAATAAACATTTCCTCCTTTCATTTTGGGTGTCTCAGCGATGAGAAAAGTAACTAAGACACACTGAACATGCATTCAAAGAAGAACTAAAAAAATAAATATATTCTAGAATCCTCGAGTAGTTAAAATTACTCCCCTTGTCACCCCACAGATTAATGACAGATTTTCTTTTGATTCCTTGTATTTGTTTATTTTCATAGGAGCAAATGTAAAGGTGATTGTTTGTATATGATTTTACCAATTCTGTCCTTCAAAATACTGAAAGATGTATGTCCCAGTATTATATACAAAACACTAAAGTCTATATAAATATATAACATATACAGTGAAAATATATATTAAAATGCTGAAAAATAATATAAAATATTTTATGATAATGTTTGTTTGCCCGAGTTGAGCAGTCTTGGAAGATAGTATTGATGAAGAAATTCTCCACCTTTTGTGTTCTGGAAGAGGCTTGTAAAGAGCTCCCCGCACCTCTCTCTCCCTCGTTCTGTTTTGCGGGGGATTTAACCCGGGCCTTCACATTGAGCTACATCTTCAGCCACTTTTTAACATTCTGGGGCAGGAATGAAGTTGCCAAGGCTGGGCTCCCGCAGTCCTCCTGCCTCACCCTCCCGAACTGCGGGGATTGCACCTTGTGCTCCCCCGCGCCTGGCTGAGACACCCTTTTCCGTGTTACTTGGACAAGCCTGGCTGAGAAGCCCTTACATACTCCTTAACATGGCCAGAAGCACGCCCCCCACGTTCCCTGACCCATTACGCCTTAACTCCAATTGACCCAACTTTGGTCAGGTTTATTTCCCGTTCTCATGTTGGCCAACTCTGTCCTGGTCTTGAGCATCCACGTGCAGAACAGGCCCTCTTTAAAGGTCCTTCCTGGGAAGTGTGGATTTCAGGGAAAACCGCCCTCACCAGTTCCCTTGTCAGTCCGCTTATTCATGACGCTTCCCACACCTCTCTGCCTGACTTTTGAGACGCTTGCACATCCTAAAGTCAGAGCTGAGTTTAGACAGCAATCCCTCCCCTTATTACAGTCATCTTTTCAGATACAGCTTTGAGGCGTGAGTGATGGTCCCATTGGCCCAGGCCCTTGAAGTGAATGTCTATCTAAACAACAGCCACACAGACTCCTCGCCGGGACTTTCCTGCACAAGCTGCGGTCGGGGACACAACCCCTCTGTCCTGGTGTGGCCGCAGTGCTGGGTACCCAGGGGCTCCTCTGGAAGCTCTGCCCTGGTCCCTGAGTTTCTGGTATCTATGGGGTACTGGATTCAGAGTTATAACCAAAGGATTCAGTCTATCTTCTCCTTACTTTAAATATAATATTTATTTGGTCTTTCTCTCAAATACATAAATACATGATAGGGAAAGGATGCTTTCCAGGCCCTTGGGAGGTATCACTGTAGCCAAGGAGACAATTAACTAGTTGAGCTTCTTAACTTCTCTGGCCTTTATTAAGTTTCCATCTGCTCAGTGAACCTCTTGAGATACCAAATTCATGAAAGTACTGTGACGATCAGAGAAACAGTGAGGGAGGAGTCTCTGGTCCGGAGACTAGCATAGGGTTAATACTTTGCTGGTTACTGCCGCTGTTATAATCATCATCATCATCATCATCATCATCATCATCATCATCTTCATCATCATCTTCATCATTAGCTTTTATTTCATTCTTAAAAGGCCTTGTTTACAGAATAGAAATATAAATATCTTTTTATGACATGAGCAAAAGTCTAGAGGCAAATAATAGCAGATAACTCAAGTGGGTTCATTGTACATTCAGTTGTATTTGCTACTTAAAGAGTAGAATTGTATCTTATTAAAAGGAATGCACATGTGAATTCCAGCCTCCTGTGCCTTACTTTTACCATTTTGAAGATGTAGTTAATGATTTTCTTGCCTAATCATTAATAAAGTGCAAAAACTGTAATATACAAATGACTATTATTAAATTTCCAGAATTTTCCAAAACTGCTCATTAATTTAGTCCTATGGAATTGAACTATAAACATGACTGGTATTTTTATTATATATGAGTGTGACAGAAGCCCTTGGGGGCTTCATTTATTTGCTGTTGCTCTGTTCTGTTGATTTAAGATTCCAAGGCTTATTTTTTCATTAATTTTGAATTTTGCAAATTATTATAATGTGAACACATGTTCATTTTTCCTTGGATGAAAAAATAAGCTTAATGAGAAAAAGTTATTTAGGCTTGCCGTGCCAGAAGAAAATGGAGCTCTTGGTGTTGGCCCTGTCAGGGTTGAGCCTCCCTGGCCTCCATCTGTTCTCTGGGAAGCTTTGTGAGCTGTCGGACCCTTTGTCCCGACTGTGTCAAACGCTTCAGAATCCACAGAGATAGCGTCATCCGGTTCTGAGTATAAGGTTTTGAAACGTGTCCCCAAATAACGTCTCTGCCTCTGACACACCTCCCAGTGCTGTCCGCAGTTCCCTGTGCAGATACCTCAAACTCAGCAGTTTGGGAAGAAGATTCTTTCCCACTTCACAACTGCCTCTGCCATTAATCCTCCTGGTTACTGGTTTTTCCGTTGCCTCAATTTTCAGATTTTGGAATATTTGTCCCAACTTTTCTGAGTAATCTCTCTGGGTTGTATTAATCCTCTCATCCTAATGTGTATCTACTCTGCTTTCCTTCCACCCCACTCTGAATATTTTAGTAGGTTCCTAATTGATCTCCTTGTTTCCAGCCCCCCTAAGCTCTTTAGTTAATCTTGGAACAGTGCTCATACAAATTAAGTGTTTTAATTACTGTTGGATTTGAATTGAATATTATCGAAGAAACTAGCTACCAATGTAGGGATGGATTTTTTTTAGCGTTGGTGCTGTGTTCAGAGCAACACCTCAAGAGTAGAGAAGTACTACGATCAAGTGGCAGACATCTTTGTTAAATCTCCTTTGCATCATTCACTGTAACTCACTTTGGTTTGTAATCAATATAATACTTTTTGCTTTTGCAAACTGTTTTTTTTTTTTCAAAGAGAAAGATGAACTCTGGAACATGCAGCTTGTTAGAATTAAAAGTTCTTGGTCTCTGTAAAATGAACAAAATAAGAAACATTTCTATAATGTCATACTAAAAGGAGATGAACGTCAGATTGTCAGAAACTTAAATGAATAATAGTATTTGAGGCATTTATTTTTCTTGCAGTTTGAGATACGATAATTACTGCTTTTTACATTTCCCCCAACTTAGCTTGCTTAGATTTCTTGGGATTGGGGGCTTTTGGACACATCGCGTATTTTCCTATCCTGTCAGAAGTTCTTTAAACAGAATAATTTTATTTCTTCTATGAGAAAACAAAACCTGTGGAGTTGAAAGGCAGCAAAGACTAGCCCTGCTTTTCAGATAGAGCATTGTATAAAACTGTAGAATGAAGAGCAGACATGTAATTTGAAGAGATAAATGGGTTTATGAATGCATCAGTTTAAAAGATGAAATCTTTTGATACAATTTTGGCATATAATTAGGTTAATAAGTTAGTTAAAATATGAACATTCATACCAAAGGAATCTTTTTATTTGAAGTATGGCTCTGCCCATCTTGTAATTCAACAGCGAATCATTCAGTGGCTGGAGTTAGCCTGGGGTCTTTTTACTGATGTCAGGAATGCAGGGAGACCTGGAAAGATCTTTTTCTGTTGCTTGGCACTTGCCTTTCTGAGCAGGGGATAAGAAAGTCTGTTAGTGAATTCAATTCTGCCCTATTGCTTCTTATTAAGTAGAAACTTTCCTTGCGTGTACTAATGTGCATCCAAAGGATTTCAGGGAAATTAACATTCTGTGATGAGAATGGAAAACTCTGAGGATAAAGGGAAAACAGTATGTTCTCCTGCAGAAGGGCCTTCCGATAACCATCCTTGAAACACACTTGCTGGACAGGCCATGAGTCCAACTGAAAATAGATTTTTTTCCTTAGGTAGGGTTACACTAATTGGTAGATAGTAAACAACAACAGCTACCACCATCCTTTATCGTGCTGGGCTCGGGCTGAGTGTTTAATTTTGGCACAAGAATGTAAGGGATGTACTCCTCTCCATTTTACACACATGAATACCATAAACTCAGAAGGGTTTAAATAATTGGCCCAAAGCCAGGGCTTTCATTGGAGTCCAGATTCTTTGAACTTCAAGGCCATGACCATGTCCTCCACAACTCCAGTTGCACTGTGATTTTTCTTACTTTGCCAGCTTTATAAAATCATGATTATTGGAATTCAGGAATTTATTTCTCCCTAGCAATAAAGAAGGGATTTCTGAAAGGTTTCTTTCCTCTGCTCAGAGAGGTAGGAATGGAAGAAGGGATGGATTTAATAACTTTCGAAGGACTCACAGTTTTAGGGCCAGTACTTTTGACTAAAGGACCGCATCACACAGTTCCACCTGTAGTTACTCTTATGTGATTAAATCCTTAAAAATATGATAAAATATTTATGAATGAAAAAAGAAAAATTATTTTCTCCTTAGGGAAATATGTCTATATACCATTTTCTGTCAATTTGAAGATAAGAAAAAAGCATTTTTTTCTCAACAAGTCCATAAAGTAACACCTACTTTCAGGTTTGAACAAAGGTCCCTCGGTGTTCAGTAATGTGATGTGTCTGTCTCCTTCTGCCATTTGCATATGCAAATATTTGTGAAGGCAGCAACAGTATTTTAAGCTTTCTTACTCTCAAAGCTCCCCACTGCACTGCAGCCTGAGGAGCTAATTAATGTATGCCTGGGCGGACCCCAGTGGGACCGGTGGGAAGAGCTGCTGTCAACAGGTTGGGTGGCCCATGTGGCAGGTTGTGGGGTCACGTCCGCAGCACTGTGGAATCACCCAGAAGGGGTTTGGTCTTTCTTTTTGGAGCGCTGTGTCGTGTCAGTTGTGACATGCTGAGATGGTCCTCACTGCGTGTGGACGCAGCCAGAGAGGTGTTTGAGAGCACTTGTGTGGCCAGATGGCCCTTCGGGACCCTTCTGTGGCTTCCCATTAGCTTAGACCCTGCCCAGCATGGCTCCCACTCGCCTTTCTCTCCTTATCTTCAACCGCTGTCTCCTGTGTCCACCACCCTCCCACTCCATCCTGAGTTCCAGTCCTCCTGCTCTGCAGTCCCTGTCCCCATATAGGCCTTTTGCAGATGCTCTTCTGTCTGCCTCAGTGCCTTGATGGCCCTCAATTTCGATATCGTTGCCTCACTGCGATTCACCCTGCCTCTGTCAGCTCCCCGATAGACTCTTGGCCCCACAGGCCTCTTCGGAGGTCTTGTCTCAGCTGTGCTCTGCCTGTGCTTTCTTGTAGTGTTGGGGAAAGCAGACAGGGTGTGATGATTGAGCTCTGGGTGCTCTGGCCATTCAGCTGGCCTCATGCCAGCCTCTGCCACCGGGCAGACCTGTGACTCCTTTGACTCAGTGGCACCTCTACAAAATGACAGTGATTGCCGCACTTCATTGTTAGACATGTGGCGGGGGTCAAGTGAGTTGATACTAGAACACCACTTGATAGGAGCAGGAGCTCAGTGTGTGGTCATTCACTGTATTATTTGATTAATGATCATCTATCCATTACACTGTGAACTCCAGCCAGATGAGGCTTTATTGGTTTTTGTTCAGCAATGTGCAACTTGCTCCTGGCACAGTGCCTAGCACACGGTATGCACCATTCAGCAGTTATATTTACTGTGCTCTGGCACTGATTCCGGAAAACCATGATTGCTTCAGCCTCGGATTGAGTCGGTACTTAGATCTGTCATAGGGTTCAGATGTGTGCTCTTGGAACCAACACCAGACTGTGGCTCTTTGTTCTGGATCTTTTGATGGAAGAACCTGACATCCTATCTAGAATTGTGACCAGGATAACAGGTCGGCTTTGTCTTCATGTGTGTTCCACTTGTACTAAAGTAACGGTACTCTCATTTCCGTCTTTCAGCTGCACATTTCTTTTCGTTAATTATATCCTTAGTTGGAAGCTTTGTATTGAACAGATTCAAAGTAGAGATGCAGCAGTTGGGGAAGAACACTGCTCCGCGGTTGCCCCCCACCTTTAGCCTGCCTCTGTCTGTCCGTGGAGATCTTCATCTTCAACACATGGTGGGCTGTTTTCTTATAGGTGGTGCACTGACTTGGGAAACCTACTGAGCAAACACGGAAGTAACCTGCAGAAGGAGAAAGCCTTCAACCTTTTAATCTTAAGTAGGGGATAAGTGGGAGGGATGACATCATGAACAGCTCGACTGCTTAAACTAGAGAGAAGGTCTCACTGTGGCACGGCTTATCATCTTGAAAGGTACCATTTTCATCTTAAAGAAGGGACGTGTCAAGATGTGAAAGATGGTGAAAACAGTCATAAGTGTGTTTTATTAGTTAGTTGATTTTCATTTAGCTGAATTACTTCGTGTGATAAGGTCTCCATGGGGTGCTGGGAAATCTTTCTATCCATGATGCAAGGGAGAGTATCCCAAGCGATACGTTTGCTCAGGAGTGTTAAATAATATATTCCAGATCTTGGGTTTCTACTATTCATGAATTAGAAATGGTAGAATTGTGATTTGAGGGTAATTTTCAATGAAAATGGAAAAGCGAGAGTAAGGCTAGTTTTTAAATAACGTTTAATGCCAGACAACTTGATAAAATAATCAGGCTCTTTTTTGGCACTTCCAGAATTAGTTCAAATAAAAATTTTCATTTTTCATTGAGGAAAAAAATTAGATTGCATAGTGGATTGGCAAAGATTAAGAGGTCACCCTCCTGTACACACACACAAAGAGAATTTTCTTAAAGTTTTTGTGCTAGTTTTCTTACACATATTCTTTCTAGGCATTTTTTAAAAAATTAAAATATATTTCCTTTAAATAGAGTCCTAAGTTTGGGGTTAACGAATAAGGATCCCTTAGATTTATATTTTACTTAAGTTGATTCACTACTTTTACCATGAATTTTCTTCTGAATAAGGGAGGAAAAATATTTAGCTCATATGGGCCATCTGGCTTTAAAATATGGAAAATTGTCTTCTTGCCTGTTTCTATTTTAGAGTGACTATTGGACAAGAATTCCAATGAATCCAAAATAGTAGATTCACAATTTAAACTTTAATGCTGTGGGGATTGTAAATCACAGCACATATGGGATGAGACATGTTTGGGGGAATGGATACTCGTGGCCCAAATGTAAAACTAAGTCTGTCTTCTGTGTTTATTGAATATATTTATGTTACCAAGGTGAGTTTGAATAAACCTTTCCTAGGTTTTTTATCTTGCTATATGGGCTTTTAAAAATTAAAACATTCTGTCATGTTATTATGAATGTTCACTAATTGTTCTTCCCTATAGAGGTTCTTGGGAAAGTAATGGTTCTCATTGTTATTTTTGCATGGTTCAGTTTTATTTTATTTATGAAATAGGGTCTTGCTGTGTAGTTCAGGCTGACCTCGAGCTTGCAGAGATTCTCCTGCCACAGCCTCTTGAGAGTGCTTGGATTACAGGCATGTGTTTCCATGCCCAGCATGCATGATTGATTTTTAAAAAACCAATAAACAAGCAAAGACAGGTATTCCATTTGAAAGGGAGTTATGATTCCCATGGTTAGTGGAAGTCTTTTCCCTGTGGAGCTCACTCTCTGACAAGACAGGATATTTGGACAATGATTTTCATGATTCACATAGCCAAGAAACTTCCTTACTTTAATGTTAATCAAACTATGCCCTGATAAAATCTATTCCACAATGGGTAAATAGGAAAGATCAATCAATGGATACATCTGTTGAAGCTTTTTTGTTTTTGTTTTTTTTTTTGAGATGAGGTCCAGGTTGGTCTCAAACTCCTAGACTCAAGCCATTCTGCTAGCTCGGCCTCCCAAATATTAGGATTCCAGTGCATGCCACTGTGTCTGACTGTTAAAGTATCCCTCACTCTTTGGGTTGCTTGGTCTGTGAATGTGCATTGTGAAGTTATGAAAAGAAGGTCATGCAGCAGTGTTTCTCCAGCTGTTTTGACCCTGGGATATTTTATAGGACTCTTGTTTCTGGATAGAAGGACTCCTTGTCTGGTTGCAACGTGTAGCCTTTTCGTTAGAGACTTTCTTGGACATGCTGTGGCTTCAAGTCCTCTCCCTGCACCACTCTAATACATTTGAGCATTTAAAAAATTGGGATGCAGCTTATAATTATCAGATATGTGTTTTCTTTTTTCTAATTCCAGGAAAGCTATTACAAATTTAATGGTGTTGTAGAATTACGTAAATTATTTAGTAATACAGTTAATTCTAATTTATTCATTATATTTGGCCTGATCCTCAATGCAGTATTAAGTGAAAAGTATTGAGTGAGAGGAAAAAGGCTTTTGTGAGAAAAACAATTATTTTTACTACTATACAGTAAGCTCTATTTTCTAGACTTTATGGGATCTGGTTAAAAAATAATGATCACTCCCATTTTACGGCAGCCCAGTATGGTTTCAGCCCAGTGCTAAGTGGTTTATATGTGTTGTGTCTAAGGTAGGTGTTCTGGCCCATTTTAAAGTTACTGAAATTGAGACTCAGAGAGGCCTAGTAATTTATCCACTTTCCCAGCTGATGGAGAAGGAGATTTTAATCACATGCTGCCTGCTTTTCACAGCCCACTCTTTATTTAAGTTGATTGAGTGTGAACGTTTATGCACATATTATTACTGTCTTAGGCCTTTGCATTCTGATACATGCCCATGGGTCCCCCAAAGAGGGTTGTCGGGAGAATCACCTTGAGAGCTTTTGGAGAGCCTGGGTTCCTGAACTCATTCTCACTAGCCCTGGGGTGGGTTGGGTAGCTCCATTTCAACATGACTGTGAAGGCTCCAAGTGATGTTGACATAGCTGAATTTGGAAATGACTGATGAACACCATATAAGAAATGCTTTTGTTTCCGCAGAAGCCACACAGCCATGAAATACACCTACCCCCAAACCGGGAAGAACATAATTGAACAGTGTAGGGTCTCCATGTGGGGTCTCAGCGCCTGGAGGTGGAGTCAGTGTTGAGAAAGCAGGCATGCACCAACCAAACCCTGCCGGGTTCCTTTGCCTGAAATGTGGACCGGTATCTTCATGCCTCCTAAAGCACATGGCCTTCCCGCTGTATTTAAAGCCTTCTTTAAAAACAACCTCAGTGTAAACTGTCACAGATGGATGTGGATGCGATGTCAACATTCTCGACCTTTCAGGCTTCAGCACTGATGGCAATACAATAGTGAGCCCTTCTAATCTGCCTGAAAATAGCTGCAGCTCCCTTGATCTGATCTAATAAAAGGAACAAACCCTTAGGGGTTTAAAGGATTCCTCCCTGCTCCCACTGCCATTAATTTAATTGCTGAGCTACAGTGAGTTATGGGGAAGTCAAGATAAACGTTGAAATCTTTGAGGCAAGAGACTAAACAGGTTACTTCCATAATTAGTGTTGTCTTTAAGAAGGGTTGTGTCCCCTGAAGTGTGACTCTTCAGAACTGACAATTACATCTGAAGTCAGCGTGGAAGTGAAGAAACAAGTCAGGTATGGTTTTGGGAAGTGGCGGGATTGAATGTGGCAGAGGAAGTCTGAAATAAATGGTCTTTGACTTCAGGGAAGGCCGTGGCCCACTGCCATTTCAGGTATCCAGCAGTTGCATATCCTTTCTGTTCTGTTTACAACATATTCTAAGTTTAAAGAAATACCCCTTTACATATTTATTTGTGTAAACATTTAAATGCACTATTGTGTAATTTGTGTAGTGCAAATCTGACCGTGGACCAACATTATCTGGGGCGTCTGACCAGGTGCCACTGAACGGTGTCCGGTGGGGCTTTCTTTGCCAACTCTTCCCAGCACTGCAGCTCCTGGGCAGTGTCTTTGTGCTCACGATGTGGCCGCGTTGGTTACCTTTTGGCTGAGTGCACACGTCTGCCCCCCGGGGGAGGGTGATATTTAATGGAGTCACCCTTGGTGTGCATGTTTGTCTAGTAATGCACTTCGACCCTTTAAGATGAATTTATTTTTCCTCTTTATGAATTTCCTTCCTCTGATACCTGCCTGAGCTGAGTCCATCTCTCCCTCCTGACCAACTCTGATGAAAATAATTTCCATCCAGTTGAGCTTGTGGCTATTACTAGTAGTGAAACAGGGCAGTTGCTGTCAGGACTCCTTACTCGTGGAAAGAAGCCATTTGATTTTACTTATGTATTTTAGATTTTGTAACATTAAATAGTGAATGAGATTGGTTCTGCCTTAGTTACTTGACTCCTTTTAGGAAGCACGATCATATCTATAATGATTAGTATCGGTAATGGAGCAAGCATGTTAAGCAAGCACTGTGTCCCTGGCTCAGCACTGAACAAAGCATTGCCTCACTTTGGTCTGTAGCATGTCTTGTACTGACCTGTAACAGGCTCTAGTCGCTGTTCTCGGACCTGGTATGTATGCGGGTTACTGCCACCCTGCTTTCTGAAGCGGGCTGTTCTTAGAGACGGCCTGAGGTGATGGCAGAGCCAAGCTCACAGATGGGAGAAAAAGACCTCGAAGTGTAGTAAGGGACGCGTGACCCTTGTTGTCCAAGACCTTGACTGAAAATTGAGTTCATTCTTTAGTTAAAAAGAGAGTCTTGTCTGATCCTCTTGAAAGCCCAGTTTGATTGGGGTTGGTATTGGAACTCTACTTTCACATTTTACTGCTGAATAATTTCCTTTCCTTTTTGTTTTCCCACCTAGTCACTCTGTAAACCCAGCTCACTTTACCCCACTGCACTTTAATTTGTATTTTGAAATTGCATATTATTTTTAGAAACGGAAAGAAAAGAAAATGTATTAAGGAGCATATAGTATAATGTAATAGTGACAGGCCGTGAATTAAAATTCGGGTTCAAATAACGCTCTCACATATTTATGCTTGTGAAACTTGAGTAAGTGATTCGCCCCGCCGTGTCTCACTGTCTTCATCCTTGGAACTCTGGCTGCCAGGAATGGCTCCCTGGACACGCTGGGAGGCGCGGTCTGTGTGCAGCCATCTCTCCCGAGAGACGAGCGCCTAGAAAGGTCCCCGGATGTGCTCAGGACCTAGCGGCCCTTTCTAGAAGATTGATTCAGGACTTTTAAAGTTAGGTTAAAGACGACTTACGGTGCTGTGGGATTTGTATGCTCAAGGACTTGGGCTACAAGAACAACATATATGAGCTGCTTGCTTAATAGAAGGCGCCCTCCGCGAGGGTCTCATCTGCTTTCAGCTCAAGAAACATTTCAGAATTTTAATTATTTGGAGAAGCTTCCCGGGGTAATAGAAGTTGCTTTCTCCTCACGTCAGACTGAAGGGATAATTGTAACAAATGAGCATCCCCGTGCTGTGGTGTGACACAGCGAATGACTTCGTGGGTAGGGGTAACGACGCTCATCAACACAGCAAAGGTTCTGGCGTGTTCAGGAGCCGCAGACCGCATGTCCTAGGATGAAGCCGTCACGTATCCAAGCGTGGCATCTCTTCTAACCGTCTTTCCGAACATTTTCAGGTTCCCTTTTTTCCATGGAGTTTGAAGACTCATTACTCAGCATTATCTTCCTGTCTTCTTTGCCACTTGTGCCTCTTCAGACTGAGCTACTCCAGGAAGATTTATTGCCCTCCCTCAGTGCCCTTATTAGCATCCTTTGCAGAGCTCATCTGTGCACTTACTATAATGTGTAAAGTAGTCATAACATAATTATTGCCATCCTCACGGGCAGCTCATGTTCACTGAGCATATAGTATGTGCCAGGCAGTATATTAAAACCTTTGCATCCTCCTCTCATTTAATCCTCACAGTACTGTGAGCAAGGACTTTAATTGCTCCCTGTGTCTGGATGAGGAAGAGGCCGAGTTGGAGAGTTTAATGTACCCCAAGCCACGGCTGGAATTTCAAACAGGTCTATCAGTGTGGCCTAAGGACATGGACCTAATAAGAAGCTGCCTATCTGGTTTGTAATTCTCTATTTCCAGTTCCCTCCTAGCTTGGGGCGCTCCCGTGGCTCCCTATGTCTGTCTGGTATAGAGAGCACTGGGAAGAACGGATAAATGAATGAACTCAGTATCTTTGCAGAGTGGAGAGTCAAGAAATGGTAGCTACCTTTTAAGAAATTAAAAGTGAAGTGAAAGGATTTAAAAAGAATTATTTTAAAGAAATAGCCACACCTCTGTGTCCATTGAAGATTGAATATAGTGAAAGAATGGGAAAGCCAGGTTAGAAGCATTCACATTTGGAAGATCTGCAGGGCACTTGATTTTAGAAGGAGCTCTTCTCAGGCAGAAAATAATTAAACTGTTCACAACAGCATATAATTGCATCATTATGTACAAAACTCTGTTACTATACATTGGATCATAAAAGAGCAAAGTGTCAAAAATCTTTCTCGTGGTGTTTAATTTTGTTTTAGCTCTTCCTACTAGAAGTCCGCAGTTTATGTTTTGAACTCGTACGTGTTTGACAGATCTTTACATTTCTCTGCTGTTTCAAGTCATTCTTATAAACCGCTGAAGTGATCCACTGTCCATTTTTGGTAATGGAGTCACGTCTTTTGTATAAGCTGAGGTATTTCAGTGTTTAAGATACCCATGTTTGCATGACTTCAGTTGCACCTTGCTTTGTTTTTTTTTTTTTTTTT
>NW_022900940.1:43997370-44013445 GCF_012274545.1 Fukomys damarensis | reverse complement strand
TTTTTTTTTTTTTTTTTTTTTTGGTACCGGGGATCGAACTCGGGTCCTTGTGCTCACAGGCAGGCGCCAGAACCACTGAGCCAAATCCCCGGCCCTGCACCTTGTTTTTTAATCTGTCTTCCTTGCAGTTAATACTGTTAGTACTAAAACCTATAAAAATAATAACTCAATTTACTCAAGACCATTTTAATTAAAAATATGTGCTAACTCTTCAGGGATCAGGTAGAAGTTTACAAGGGTTTGCTGAGCAAATTAGTAATGTAAACAAGATTTTGGAGAGAATATTTAATCAATGGAAAACAAGAAGCTTTTCAAGGAAGCTCTAGCACTTTAGAGCTATCCACTGACATTCAGAAGATTGATGTGTTAATTACTAATCATTGTTTTGAACTCATTAAACTGTTCACTTTAAATACTTTTGTTTGGCCCAATTCTGTTGGTCTACTACAAACAGTGGTATCATTTGACTATCAGAAGGATACATTTTGAATCTTTCCTTAATAATCTCTACCGTTACACTTACTTTTCACTAATTTTGACATCTTGGACATTCAGTACAGCTTCCCTGAGCCTCTCCTTTTACATCTGTCCAGTGCTCAGGTTTTAAACACTTCTGAGGATTTTCTCCTTTACACCAAAGGAGACAATGCAGGTGAATCCTTTGTGCAATGTTCACAAAATGGGTTACTAATTATTAGTTCATATTAATATGATTTTATCAAATATGGCTGCTACTGCAGCAACTTTCTACCCTGGAACTGTATTCTGAATTAATTTATTCAGGGCCCAAAATGACATGTAGTTGGACCCTTTGTCCCCTTATGTTTGGGCACTTATTTATGTGAGAAATCTCACTGATGTATAGAAATAAGATGTGTATTTATTGACTTCCCTCTGAATGGGAAGTTATGAGTCTTAAAACATCAGTTGGACCTGCCCTCACTGAATTATGCCTTGAATTCAAAATTAAGGAGGCCTCTGACATTTGAATGGGATGGCCCCAGAAGACCATATATTTAAGTCATGTTTATGGTTAACACCTTGTTCCTTTGGCAAAGCTGTAATTTTTCTTTTTCCTGCATTGCTAGAATTGGTCAAACCTGGCACTATACTGCAATGCTACCTGCTGTCCATTGGGTGACTCAGTTTGGAATGTTTCCTGCTGTTAGGGAGTTGGGTGCCCTTTCTTAGTATTTTATCCTTGGTATTTAAATACAAATATGAAATGGTTGTGGTTCTCATAAAGTGTGTGTGTGTGCAGTGCTGGAGTTTGAACTCAGAGCACCTCACATACACTTGACAGAGATTCTACCACCGGGCTATATTCCTAGCTCATTGTAAACTATCCTGCAAAGTGAGCTTTCCATAGATGCATTCTTTCTTGGAGCTGTGATGCTAGTGTAATCAATTGATTTTTGAATATACTTCATGAAATTTTATTTACCTGCTTTTTTACATACATATATATATATCCTGAAAAATAGCATCAAAAGTAAGTTTTATATGGTCTCATTATTTTCCTTGTTGCTGATTTTCTGGAAAACTTTTGAAATGTTGAAGCAGTTGAAAATGTCAAGGATAAGATGTACCGGGCAATTAAGGAGATGATTTTATTCAGCTTGTGGATTGAGGAATGTCTCCAGGAGAGTGGGAGTCCCTCAGGAAGAGTGGCGGAGGGTCTCATCTTTTTTTTTTTTGGTACTGGGGATTGAACTCAGGCCCTTGTGCTTGTGAAACAGGCAGCAGAACCACTGAGCCAAATCCCGGGCCTAGGGTCTCATATTAGGGAGAGGTGGATTGGTCCTTGTTGCTCTGAATATTTCCCCAAATTTTTTAATGTAAGAATTTTTTATCCTTGTTATGGGAGCACAGGACTTTAGTTCAGTATTGCCAAACAGATAACTTTGTAAAATTTATTTTGGTTACTAAGAAAAACATAACTGGCTCTTATTTAATTTTCAATTAATTGTCATTTTACCTGTACTTGTGCTTAATTCAAAGTATTTTAATATTGTGATTGCCTTTTTAGCTGGCCCTAAGAGCTCCTCAAAACAAGTTTTTGTTATACAGATTAAAAATATCTACTCTAGCTGTTAACTGTTAGAATCGATTCGGAAGTTTTTGTCTGTTTGTACATCTCATTTAAATAGCTTCTATGGTTTCTTCCCAGTAATGTAACATGTGATGAATTTCCCTCCTATTACTAAATGGAAACCAGCTTCTTCACTTTAATAATGTGAACAAAGCTTTACATATTTTATGACAATTTTCTTTTGAGACCAGCAGAGTTTTAAAGCTTTTTCCATGACATGACTGGATAGGCATTCCGGTGAGAATGTTCCTATTCATCCCTCCCAGAAGGGAGCATACCTTTCTTCCACCCTTCCCTTTGACTTCCTTTTCTCTTTGTTCTAGCCCCAAATATGGAGTTCTGCTGTGCTCTCTTAGCTTTTTGTCTTCTCCCTTCAGAGTCTTAATCTGTTTGCATGTCTTTCTATTGATTATCTTTTTTCACATCAGGGATTCTCAGCCTTTTCTCCAAGCTGACAAATCTGCGTTGTGACTGCTAGTCCTGTGTGCACAGGAGCTCCTGTAAGAGTGATTCTCATCGGGTGTTGCCTCTGAGAGTCCTGCGTTGGGGACTACAGAGTTTATAAGAAGCCCTATTAATAACCCTCTGTGCCAGCCCTGAGTGTGCCCCTCTCCCTGGTGATCGTGAACTTCGAGTCTGACTTCTCACTCAACTAGGTTGAATCAAAGAATTTGAATGGTCCTTGATAGCCCGTAGATATTTATATTAGAAATCAAATTTTTAATATTGTACCCTAAATGAGCTCTCATTATGACTCCCTTATTTCTGTTTTTGCAAAAATTTCCCAAATCATTCTAAAATAGTAGAATTGTCCTTAAGGAAGAGAAATAAAGATGGGTTTCCCTTTGTTATTGTTTTTCTGATGGTCAAAAGTCAAATAATATGGATGTTGAGAATGTTACTTATCCTGTACTGAGGTAGCTGCTGTGAACACAGAATCTCCGTGGATAATGTACACGGTTGTACATGACAGTTTTTCTGGGATTGAAGCACATGGTGATCTTCTTTACAAAAATATATACAGGGTAGAGATTCTAGCTGTATTCTGACCTGGTAGAAAGAGAAGCAACACAGGAGGGTGGGCAGGGAGCACAGCCCTGGGGTCAGAGTCAGTGGGGAAGATGGTATTCATCATTTCCGCTGATCTAGATCTGGCTGTTCAGATATCGCTCAAAACCTCTGATATCTAATCAGTAAGCTGGAGGGCCAATAAATGCATTTACGAGTGTCTCAGTCACTGTCTCCACTGCTGGGACAAAATACCTGACCCCTGCGACTTACAGGAGGAGAGCTTTATTTTAGCTCCCATGTTAGAAGTTTTAATCTTTGCACTGTCAGCTGGCTGCAGGAACAAGCATGGCAGAGGAGCCTGACACAAGGAACGGTGCTCAAGAAGAAAGAGCGGAGAGGAAGGGAGATGAGGCCTTTCAGTCACGCCCTGCTGACCCCGGCTCCTGACACCACGGTTGTAGCACCCTCACAAACCAGTCACCGCCCACAGCGCCTTCCTACCAGACGCGGCACAGTGCTGCCTCCGTTCACGGAGGTGCTGTTCGCGAACAGTTGGGTTTGTGAACAAAAGAAGCATTCGACAAAATTTTTCTTGTGCTCACGACCTCTGCATTGAGTGCTGAACGTGATTGTGAGCATCTTCCCCACTCTGACACACGGTTGTGACTTTCTGTAGCTGAGTTTGCGGTCACAGACCTATGCACACTTGCTGTGAAGTTTTTTTGGTGTGCATTTTAGCACATACGGCAGTGTACGGTATTCAGTCCCGCTTGGCTCCAAAGAGAGTGCACAGCAATAATTTTAAGGAGGTGTCGGGGAAAATCACCACTTACCTGAAGAAGGAAGTTGTAGAAAACATGAGCATGGTATTCATGTGGCTGATCTGGCCTTGGGCTATGAGGTGCTGAAGTTGAAGTCAACAATCTCAATTGTTCTGAAGAATGAAGATGCCGTCCAAGGAGCTGATGTGGCAGAGGGAGTCACCATGCTACCCCGGCGGAGGACAGAGTGCTGCAAGAGGTGGAAACACTTGTGTTAGTGTGGGTGAATGGGAAACAGCTGCCAGGTGACAGCGCTAGTGAAGCTGTGATCTGTGAAACATCCGGGAAATTGCGCAGGGACTTACTGTCAGGAAACTCCTCTGTACAAGGGCGACACATGATGATTTAAAGCTAGCAGAGGGTGGTTTGATAAATTCCACTAGAGAAGTGGCCTCCACAGTGTGATAAGACCTGGCGAGGCTTCTGTTTCCGATCAGCCTGCTGCAGAAGGCTGAAGAAATAATTCACAGAATTCATGAGGGCAGAAGGGTATGTTGCTCAACAAGTGTGCAACTCGAGGAAACAGGGCTCTTCTGGAAGAGGATGCTGAACAGAACCTGTATCATGCCGAAGGAAGAGAGACTGCCACGGACCAAGTCCCCGGAGGGTGTACCGTTCCCAGACCCCTGTGTATTCAAAGAACAGAGTGAGAACAAGGCCAGACTGCCTGTTGTGTGGAGGAAAATGCAAAAGCTCGGGTCACGGGGCGGTTCTTCATGGAGTGGCTGCATGAGGTGTTCGTACCCATCATGAAGGAGTATCTTTCCGACAGCCAACTGCTGAAAGGTGCTTTCTTCCGATGGACAGTGCCCTGGCACAGCCTCCAGCCTTGCTGGGTGATACAGACACTGAGTGTGACTTCATAAAGGCCACCCCCTCCCCTAGCACAGCACACCTCTGCAGCCCATGGACCGGCAAGTGATCTGCAACTCCTAGAAGCTGTGCACAAAAGCGCTCTTTGCCAGGTGTTTGCCTGTCATCACCAGTGACCCTTGGCTCTGAAAGAGTCCGGAAGAGATGTTTCATTGACCTTCACCACATCAACATCACCGACAAAGCCTGGGAAGGTGTCACACACTGGACCTTATACTCAGCCCGGAGGACACTGGGCAGGGTGTGTCACTGAACGTGATTTTGAAGGGTCTGAAGCGCAGGCAGCGGAGGACATAGTGACCATGTGCAGGAGCTTGGGTGTGGACATCGATGGTGCAGACATGGAAGAGCTTGTTGAGGACCAAAGGGAGGAGCTGATGCAGGAAGCACCTGCTGAACTTCAGAGTGAGCAGCAGAAGGTACTTGTGGAGGAGTCTTCCACCAAGGCAGAGGGAGACTGGGCGGGGGGTGGAGAAGGAGGAGGAGCAGAAGGAGGTGGTTGGCAGTGATGTGATAAAATCCACTATGGAGAAATGGAATGAGTACCGGGATGTTTTTGAGAAGCAGTACCCCAAAATAACTGTAACGGACAGAGCGGTGTAGGGTTTTGCAGTGCAGGAAAAAACAAGTGACATTAGACAGATTTTTTTTTTTGGTTAAAATTGTCCTTACAGCTTAGAGACAAAGAAAAGAGGAAAGCCCCGAAGGAGCTCTCCCCATATCCTAATAGAGGGGACTCTTCCTCTAAACGATAACCTCCCCGCTCACCTTCCTGTCCTCCACACCAGAGGTCACCTCAAGCAAGGTTAGGGTTCTCTCTCTTCATACTGTACTGTGCTATACTTTGTACTGTATTTTTGTGGTTAAGGAGTACATATGGCTCAGAATGGATTAACTTTATTTACAGTGAACCTTACAGGAGAATTTGATTTGGTCACGACCAAAATTGGTTTGTGACCAGATTCACTGGGGTCAGAACAGATTATAGTAACCTTATTTACATTGAACCTTAGGGGGAAATTTGACTCACTTTGCAACCGAATTAAGTTTGTGAATGGAGGCAGCACTGTATGAACCATAACAAGTAACATGTTAACAAATGTGGTCCTATCTGATGACAAGGGTTTTGTGGGTGCTTTTGGTTTATGATGTTTAGTGTGCAGCTTTTTATAGGAAATAAATATCTGTTAGTGAGCAAGTTTCATCTGCTGCATTGTAGCTCCCATTTCCAGCCTCCCTCATGCTGGTAGTAGACCTCTTCAGGAACCACTTCTGTGGCCTGCTAGTAAATACAGTTCTCCTCCCCACCCCTTTGCCTGAACTGTTGTTTTTCCTGTCACTGTGAAATCCACTGCCTCCTCCTAGGCTCGTTTCCTCTGGGGTCGCTTAGTGGAGTTCTGTCTGCCCTCTGCTGCTTTGTTGCTGGTGAACTCCTCCACATCTGGATAATGCACCCCCCTTAACCCTTCAAGATACAGATGTGTGTGTCTTTATATGTACTACGACGTCTTACATTTGCATAGCGTTTGAAGTGCTTTTACCTGTGCCACCCTTCTAAGAGCATCAGGAGGCAGCTGGTCTTCGGTGTCTCATTGGAGAGGAGACTGGGACTCCAAGTGACTTCTCACACTTGCATGCGGTGAAGCAGAAAAGCCACGGCCAGAATGCTGTTCTCTTTGCCTTATGCTTAGGAAATGTTCGCTGTGATGCAGATTTGCAGTGTGAAGTTTCTGGGCATCGAAGCAAGTCTAGGTCTCTTCAGAGATCCTCGGTCTCCACGCTAATATCTGGGAAGCAGCTGCAGGGAAGGGATCTGGCTCTAGGGGCCAGATCGGATATTCTCCCATACTTTTTCGTATTAAGTGACTGCTCTTTATGCAGGCCTAGTAACTTGTGAACGGGAATAGACCAGGCACTTCGTTTTGCAAATCTGCTAAATTAGAGGAAGAGGACTGATTGGAATGGAGGCTTCCTAGCCCTGTAGCAATTTATATTGCCTGTGTGTAATTTCTCCCATAAAATGAGCTTCCTGGCAAGACTTAGTAAACACATTTCAACTAGATATAAAGATTTCATAAGCCATGTTCTTAGTGAGATGTACTAGGGAAGAATCATGGCTCCCAGGATGTCATTAATTTTATATTTAGCTTGGAATTTAAGATCAGCTAGGAAAGGCACATGTCCATAATCCATAGTCACATCATTAAAGTATGGAGAAGATGCAGCTAGACATTAAAGTGATCAGTGCCATCACAGAGACCAGTAAAGCCGTGTGGTTACAGGCTTTTTGTGGCCTCCACAGACCCACAGACTCTCTACCGCTTACTATCTTGATTAAATTTCTACACCACTCTATTCTCTTCTTCATTTTCCTTATCCATACAAGTGAGGATGGTGACAGTTATTTTCCTCAAAGAGTCCTCATGAAGATGAGCAAATTTCATATAACTTTGTTGGCACAGTGTTTGCCAAATATAGGAAATGTGTACTTGTCGGTTTTTTGTGGTACTGGAGATTGAACCCAGAGCCTCCACATTGAGGTACGTCCCCACCCCTACTAAATTTTCTTTTCTTTTGAGAAGTGGTTGTTCTTTTGAAGTGCTTATTTTTCCAGACTGGGCTCACACTTGCAGTCTTCCTGCTTCAGCCTCCCCGAGTTCCGGGATTATAAGCATGTGCCGGTATGCCCAGTTGAAAAAGTATTTTTTTGTTTGTTTTTGGATCTATTTTTTTTTATTTAAAAAAGGTCACTCTTTTTTATTGGTTATACAAATTAAAGCATTTTGTTTGGGCAGATTTACATGCACATTGTATACCTTGGTGATTCTTACCCTCCCATCTTTCTATGTGTTTTGTGATTCAGTGTTAAACTTAATAAATGTAAAAAAACAAGTAGTTAGTGTATGTGCCATATTTTTATGATTTCCACATCTCCATCATTTGAATCCCTGGACATTTTCTCTTAGTAATTGGACCCGTGGATTATAGATATGGAAGATTCTAGAGCCTTTTTTTCAGGACTTGCTACTATGCTCTTGTCATTTACAATGTGGAGGAATTTATGTCAGAGGCCAACATGAACAATATCCTCTCTTTGGTATTGCTATGTTTGGACTTTGCTGTGTACCAAGCTATCTATGTGGTGGAGAGCTCCTTACTCCTTAGACCAAAAGCCTTAACAGGGCATGTCCTAACACAGAATAAATGCTGAAGAACCCTCAACATTTTTGATAAGGAGACTATGGCTGCTCACATATTCTGTGGATAAATTTTCAAAAATACTAGAAATCCCAGTTGAGATAGGACAGGACACTGGGGATGACTTAGCTTCCTCACCGCCCTCCCTCACCTCCTGCTTTATAGGACTTCATCTAGGACATTGTACAGCAAGGCTGGAGTCAGGTGGTATCCCCATTTAAATGCCCATCCCTTTGTTTGAAGTGTGGTCTGTTATTGGCACCCGTGGGTTCATGTTCCATCAGCAGAATGTCATCTGGCTGCCTGATAAGTGTGAGGGTGTCTTGTCATTTTTTTATTACTATGTTACATGAAACCATTTCTCTGCCTAGTGTCCATTTATCATCAAATATTTATCTAGAGCATCTGAGTACTCCAAACTGTAACACTGATTTATAGTTATTTGCATTTCTTTTAGAGTCATTGACAAATTATAAAAATTTCCTAACATATCTGGCTTAATGGAGATCAGTGAATCAAAAGAACTAGTTGATGTCTTGTTTGGATTACTTATATATAAAATCACATTTGTAGTCACTTCTTAGCAAGATAATTCCTGCATTGTTTATGTAGATTAAAGTACTTAATCTTGAATTTGAGCCCCAATTTCAGAGTAAAAAATTATTTTTTGGAGAAGTGGCTATATTACTGTATTAAGGTAACCTGAGGACTTCTGCTTTTTCTAAGTTGGAGCAGCTTGTGACAAATTAAAGTTCCTTTGAAAACAGTACAAAAGCAAAATGTAAACATAGATAGTTTGAAGTCATAAAAAAGAACTGCTGGGAAAACCAAGACTCCCAGAGAGCAGGGAGCTATGTATAGACTGGTGAGACAGTAGTCCGTACATTGCTTTTCCTTCAGGGAATGTGCCAGTTTAGGGCTTGGAAGAACAGCTAAGAAACCAAGGAGAGGATCACACCTACAGGTAAAATGGGATCTCACAAGTCTGAAGAGACAAACACTGAAATGTACATCTAGAAAAGCAGGATTCGGATCAACATCTCAGAGGGAAGATAGGCCCTGGGATGTGAGCCTGATTTGGGGCACTTTTGTACCTTAAAGCAGGGATGACCAATAGACCGGCAATAGTCCAGGGCCTGTTTGGAACCTAGGAACCAGGCTTCACAGCAGAAGGTGAGTGGCAGGCAAAGGAAGCTTCATCTGTATTCTCGGCCTCTCCTCATAGCTCACATCACTGCCTGAACTCAGCTTCTAGTCGGATGAGCAGCAACATTAGATTTTCATTGGAACACAAATCCTGCTGTGAACTGCTCATGTGAAGGTTCTAGATTTGCACACTTCTCCCCTCAACTCCATCTATGGAAAACTTGTCTTCCAGCAGTCTGTCCCTGCCTGGTTTCTGGTGCCAGCAAATGTTGGAGACCTCTGCCTTAGGCATTCATCTGATTTTTGTCTTGTAATATGTGAGGCTCAGGAGTCACTAAAAAGCAAATTAGATTTGACAGTCTCACAGTGCTGAGGATATACTTGGAGTTTGACACCTGTGAAGGACAGGGGCCCTAATCAATGCCACCAGCCTTTGACGTACTCTCAAGCAGTCAGACATACAGACTCAAGGTTTTCAAAATGCCAGTCAACTTTGGGGCAACTCTTGCCTCGATTGGAGAAGGGTGGCCTGCCCGTCTCTGCCCGCTGAAGACTAGCACCTACGATGACCCTAATCCAGTCTCTATGATTTTTCTTAAATTACATCTCTAATTCAATGTAAAAATTACTAGTCACATCAAAAAGGGAGACCAAAAGAAACGAAGAGTAGGAACAGTCCCAAGATTGACTCTGTTGGTATGCTTAGCGCAGGACTTTGGTTTGTAGCTAATTAGTAGGAGATCCTTTTAGATAGGGCTACAACTGTCTAGTTGTCCTTTATAGCTACCTCTCCTGCTTCCCTCCTGGCTTGACCTCTTAAATTATATAACTTACTATGCTATGCATTTCCACAGGCAACTCCTGATTTTCAACAGGCCAGGAATGTGTCCGTTTTTCTTAGATATTTGTTCTTCCAAGTGACACTCTATAGATTTGCATACAATGTGTAAGTGAGAACAAAATCAGCAGTGTGGCTTGGATGTATTTTTGTTTAATCAGTTTTGAGAAGTGACTATTACAGTCTTATATTTTTTTCTTTGCATAGGATAATGAATAGGGGGTATAAGTAATCTTGTTATAGACATCAACACTTCAGTTTTGTTTTTGCTTTAAAATTTGCTAGTTTCTTGAAATCACATCTATGTCTTGAAATTCTTTTTTGAACAAAGAAAATCATGAGGGCATTCAGAGGAAAAGAATAAGGAAAGCAAGTCCAGGCAGGCTTAAATAAAATTACACTTGGCCCTGTGAGTGGCTTCGTGAGAATGTGCAGTGTGCCTTTTGATGTGGGCTGCTCACAGTTCTTTCAAATGACAGAGGATCAGGAATGAGATGGGCCTTTGTGAACCCAAGTGAGCCTGTTCTTAGGTCTGACTGAGGATCGTTACTTCAAGTCCCATTTTTCTTTTATTTTTGTAAAAGAACATAGTCTGCCGTTGAGGCTGTGTGGTTTCTTTGAAGACCTTTGGTGGGAAGTGTCTTCTACACACTGTTCCAAGGTGTAGATTATTGTAATCTCAGAACAGAATTTTACATATGGTCTGCCATATAGTTTTCCCTCAAAGTTTTGGCATCAAAGTGCTCTAGAATGATTCTCAAAGTGTGATTTTCAGTCTAGCGTTCGGTATCACCTCTGAGATGGTTAGAAATGCAAACTCATTTGGACAAGGTGGCATATGCCTGGAATCCCAGCACTCTTTGAGGCTGGGGAAAGAGGATTACAGAGTCAAGCCCAGCCTGTGCAACTTGGTAACTTAGCAAGAAACTCTGTTTAAAATACAAATAGAAGGAGCAGGGGATGTAGCTCAGTGCAAAGGCTATAGCTGCATTCCCCAGGTGACGGTGGGGATGGAAGGTAGGGAGATGCAAATTCATGGCCCCACTCAAACAGGACACAGCCTCAACAGAGTCTCCATAGGCATATGCGTTCGTGTTTGGTCATTAGTTGTTTCTAGTACTTGGGATGGTTCACAAGGAGCCACCAGATAAGGCAAGATGACTCTATCCCATGTGTGGTAAGGCTGTGATATGGGAAAACACTGTACTATTTTCCTAGCTTTCTAACTGCAGCCAGACAATCATATACTCTCCCACATGACTTAGATTTTATTTACCACCGCAAGTTAGTTCATTACCTTTTCTATAGCCCACACCTTCCGCAATCCACTGCCAAAAGTTTTTTTGATCCTCTGTAAAAAGCCTTTGTTGATTAAGAAGATAATTCAGGTGCCTCAGCTATATGGTAAAGCAACAAGACACTTGAGGGAATCATGGCCCTTTTTTAAAAAAAAAGAGATTTGCATCGCTTGAAGAGTGACTGGGTGGAAAGATGACCTAAAATGCTAGATAAGGAAAATGGGAGATGGAGGAAAGAATCAGCTTTCCAAAGGACAAAGGACAGGGCATGCAGATAGTTGGGATAGTTAGAAAGTGTGCTTATATATTGTGTTCTCTGTGCTGGAAACAATTTTTCTTCGTTGCCTACTCTCTAAAAATAAAAAAACAAAAAACAGTTATTTAAGGACAAGTTTGAGATGATGAATTGTTCTAAGGGTTTTATTGTTTTCTCTAGACACTTTTTAAATGATTCAGTGAGCTACTTCATTTTTAAACGATGAGTAGAGAATCCTTTTGCTTGGGAAAAAAGTAGTTTTAAGAGAAATATCTGTATTTGTTTCTAAATAATTGCCAGATACTTTTAGTAACTTGTACAGCTTTGTGAATAAGCATTTTATTATTAGGCAAGTCAAACTTCTTGGTTGGTAGCAGTCAGGGAAGAATCTGAAGAGAGGAAAGGAGAGCTCATCTCCAATGCATGGTGATTGGTGACATTAGGTTTCCTCAGGGTAAAATTGCCTTTTATTTACTTTTTTGCTTTTACTACACCAGGTAAAGACAGTGATGTTTCCTGGCTGCACTACTGGTTGAGATTTGCGATAGGATTGAAAGCGAGCCTTGAAAACAACAGAGGGAAGAGAATGGGGGAGCTTGCAGGTTTTTAAGAAGGGTCGCCTCCTTTTAACTGGTCATTTTGTCCGAGAAGTTTATGATACATTGGTCTTGCCGAATTGTAATTAACTAGAGTGTTTGAGTCATATCCTGATGTAAAAAAATGAAGCATCTTTAGTTCTTAGCATCCTGCATTGTCTTATGTTATTTGTCTTCAGACTGAGTTCCCTGAAACTCAGTAACTGTAGAGAGGCCAGGCAGCATTGTGTGAGAGAGCCTGCCTTAAGGAAGATGTCCTGAAATGGTAAATTCTAGAGATTTCTTATCTCCGTTGACTGTTAGAAAAGTGGCAATAAAGTCCAGAGAAAACTATTATAGAACTGTACAAATTTTGTTTATTCGTTTGATTGTATTTGGAGAGCCCCTGAGTTGTACAATTTGGACGTGGAGTTGACATAAATGAGTTCATATCCCCATTACTGTGTGTGAAGCTTCTTCATGATGGGATAGGTGTTTACTTTTCTCACAAGAATGCTAATGTGATCCGACACGAATGCGGGTACTGTTCATACATGGGACTCGGTGGAAACACTCAGTGTGTGGCCTTTCTTATTATTGGTAAAATGCTGATGTCATTTAGTTTATGCTTAATTTGGCGTGTCTAAAACTTCTTTTTAAGAAGTCAGAATGGCAGTTTGTAGGACATTTGGATTGACATGTCACAGGAGTGTAAAAAGCTAAATTTCTCCTTGACAGAGAAGATCCAAGACAAAGTCATGGAAATCGGTGACTGGGTAGATAGGAATTGTTTCTCTGAAATTTTAATGGGATAAGAGACTGACCCAGAGCAGCAAGTTGTTACTGGCATCACTCTGAAAAACTTAGGATCCATGTGGTTATTTCTGAAGTCTTTGACTAATACACCATGCTTCTAACTCTGTTGATTCGTGTGAAATGAGACTCAAGGGCCTGGGCCAGGTCAGGACTTCCAGGGCTGTGACTATGTGGGGAGGGCTGTGGGGTACAGATATGAGACAGAAGTCAGTGAGCTGTAGTGCATGGTAGGAAAGAGCAAAGAATCGGAAGATTGGTGGGAAGCAGCATGAAAATAATGTGCATGATTTCTAGCTTTGTGGATTTTGGCTGTATGCTGGTTGTCAAACATAGATGCTGGGATGAATAGGCAGGATTAAAGATACATCCCCTGACCTGTTAGGAGGAAGAGGAGCGTGTATGCACAGAGCCAGCCCCAGAAAGTCACGTGATCTGGGCTTGAGATAATGGAGGTCTTAGTATGGACTGGTGTGGGTCAGAGAACTGAGTCAGAAAAACTAGGTGGTTCTTTTCCCCCTTCCTTCCTTCCCTCCTTTCTCTCTTTCTTTATCGAAGTTTAACACATGGGAAATATTGGGGTTTGTTACCTGGAGGCGGAATAGTGTAGTAGTTAAAAGCTGAGCTTCAGAGCTGTGTAAATCTGGATTCAGATCTTTGTTCTGCCCCTTGTCAGCTGGGAGCCTTTGGCAAAGACTCTTTTCTGTGCTACAGTTCTACATCTAGAAAATGGATGTGCTGTGGCCCACTTCATCAAGTTGTGGGGATTAAGTGAGTTTGTACATTTATTGTGCTTAGAAATTTTAAGAATATTTAATGAATTCCTAAAACTTAGCTATTATAATTATGCTATAGTGTATTCACAATTATATGTGTAATGTAGAACTAATTTTGTGTTAGAACCTAGTTTTACCTCTAATTTCTAACCAGCTCCCAGATCATGGAAAATGGACTCACTTCTGAAATGTAATCATTCGTTAGACACTGTTTAAAGTCCTTTTCCACAGAGAAATATCAGGCTAGTAAGCAAATAAACCTATGTATTAACTTATTTCAAAACAGTAAAATGGAGTGGTTAAGACTAGGATCTTAGGAGAGCAACATTTGTCTGACTAATTGCTATGTGACCACAGGCAAACAGCATAACATAGCTAAGTACCATTTACCCCCTCTGTGATATGAGGATAAAGCTAACACCCAACTTATGGAATTGCCTGTTCTTTAAATGAGATGGTGCTAGCCATCGCTAAGCACAGAGTATGGGACAGAGCAAACTGTCCGTGCCTGGTGGTTAGATGCTATTTTGTGCTGAGCATAGAGCAGGTACGCCCTAAGTGGCTGGTGCTTTCAATCCCCCCCACCCAGTAAGTTGCTGGAAGGAAAGCCACATGTAGAGATTTCATAAATGAATGGAATTTTTCACTTGTGGTTTGAATGTGTTGTATGATCACTTCTCTTTTCTTATAAATCTGCCCATTTTTCTCTGCGTAAGTGACATTGGTATCTATGTTAAGAACAATCCTTGCCAGACTCCAAAAGCCTTGTCAGGATGTCTAAGGTTTATTGAGGCAGTGATGGGTTTTTAAGGTACATGATCGTTTCATTTTGCTTGCCACTTTGCAAAACTTCAAGAAAGCTGTTCTGAGCTTGCTGTTATAATGGGCCTCATCCATAAATTGGGACAGAGTGGGATAGCATAAATAATGAAAGCAAGTTGCAAAGTACAAAATAGGAAGTGAAAGTTAGATGCTGTACTTTATTTCTACTTGGATTTTTTAAAAACATTTTTTTCTATATCCTGTGTATTTTCATTCACATCAGAATGTTTTTATGAAGTACAGTAGGTGATTAGTTGAAAGAATCTCAGATGTTTCAGATGTTAGACATTTCTGAAAATGACTGATTTTTAAAAATCTTTGTTCTGTAAATGGATACAATTTCAGTAGAGTTAATTTCAGTGTGAAATACTTTAGAAATGGAATATATCTTTTGGTCTAAGCCCACAAAGCTAACACATTGATTAGAATAATCTTCACATGAGCAGGGGTTAGAGTCTGTTTTGTCACCATCTTGTCCCCAGTGTCTAGGGAAGTGCCCGGCTTACACACATACATCCCCGTGAGAAGTCATGACTAAAAGCACCCGACAGGGGGACACTGATCTCCATTTCGGAAAGGGACAAAAATGAGGTCTAGGCTTCTATGAATCGTGGAGGAATTAGACTTCTAGCTCCCTCACCTATGCAAATGAAACTTTACTCTGATATTTCAGCAGACATGTGCACCATTCCTTATAAACCAAGTTGGTGGTAAATAAATCATTTTATATTACCTCACGCAGTGTATAATTCCCCAGTACTCTATGAGGACGGTTGTGAAACACTGCCTTTGCCATCACATCTGAATTTCTCACTTGAAAATCAACTCTAGTAACACTCGGTCGTTACAAGTTAGGCTCTCTGGGAATGCTGCTGGCCGAATTTGCACGCTTTATCCGTTACGGATGTCTTCAGAGGGCTGGAAGTTTATGCTGTGCAGTATCTTTCCGTAGGGCTTTGGCTCAAGGCTGGCATGAGCCGGAGAGCCTGTGTCTCCACACAAATCATACAGGGAGGCCTGTGCATGCTGATGGCTCGCCGCAGGCCCACTGTCCTCCCCGCAGCCGGCTGATTGGTAAGGAGCGGTCCTGGGATGGATTACTGCCTTCCTTCTGTGCCATCGATCCTGTGCGCTCCGAGCAGTTCCATCACGCGCTGTGTAAGGTACCTGCTCTGGTGTGTAGACTATAGGACAAAGGCTACCTCGCGTTGTAATCTCAGATTTATTTGTTCAGAAGCAATATAAAATGAACGGAAAAAGAAAACCTCTGATACTTGTTACAGATAAGAGAAACATTGTTGCCAGTGATACCTCTTTCCCTTCAAAGATATCATTTCCCAAATGACAATTTGAATTTGTTATTAAAACCTGCACGGAGACGAGGTAGTGTATACCAGACAGCATCCTCAAAAGCACAGAAATGCAGGTATTTTACTCCAAGTGTCCTGCAGGAGACGAGGTTCACGTGATCTTTTTTACCCTGTGTGCGGTCGGAAGAACTTTATCACCCTTCATCCCGCAGCATGAGGGAAGAGGAGACAAGAGATGTCAGGGGA
>NW_022900940.1:43943408-43997060 GCF_012274545.1 Fukomys damarensis | reverse complement strand
AAGGGAAAAAAAAAAAAAAAAAAAAGACACTGGCTGAGTATTTCACTTGTCCAGTCTTTAAGAATCTATAAGCATGTAGATTTACTTTGAAAGTTTGCTGTCTATATGAATTTATTTATTCAATATGAATTTATTTAATATGAAAATATTTATTCTTTAGATGCCAACAGGTAGACAGTGAGATGCCACTGCACAGGATTCCCAAAGGGCAACACGAATGTTGCAGCAGTTGGAGGACAGAGGTGGTGGATGGTGCCACAGAATGTCCTTAAACAGTTCGTTAAGTCTGGTGTGAGATAAGGCCCTGAGTTCATTGATCCCGCCCATGCACGCGTGCATAAATCTCAAAAATGGATTAAAGGTTTATATGTAGCATGAAAACTCCTAGGAAAAAGCATAGGAGGATATCTGCCAATATTTCTTTTATATGGCAACAGCAGCAAAAGCAAAAATAAATAGGACCACATCAAATTAAAATACTTCTGCTCAACAGACCAGCGGAGTGAAAGGTACCCTGTGGAATAGGAGCAAATCCTCGAAAACTACATATCTGATAAAGGGTTGATATCCAAAAAAATATAAGTAACTTCTACAACTCAGTAGCAAAAAGAAGAAACTAAAAATTCACTCAATCTGATTTTTAAAATAAGCAAAGGATGTGAACAGACATTTCTTCAAAGAATATATGAGACTGGCCAAAAAGCCTGTGAAAACATGGTAAACATCACTGATCATCAGAGAACTGCAAGTCCCAAACCACAGTGTGCAGTGGCAGTACCTCAATGTGTGCGTGCGTGTGTGTTTGTGTGTGTGTGCGTGTGCGCACATGCGCTCGCGTGCTGGTGGAGATACAGAGGAATGTCAGTAGGACTAGAAAATGATGCGCCCACTCTTGGAAACAGTCTAGAGCTTCCTTAACAACTTCAAATGCCATATAATCCACTAACCTAAAAGAACTGAAATCAGGATGTCAAAGGTGTATTGGCATCCTTGTGTGCATTGCAACAATATTCTGTGCAGTTAAAATGCAGAAACATCCTAAATATCCAAACATGGTCGCAATGATAGTATGGTGTGTACTCATGATCGAATATTGTTTGTCCTTAAAGAAGAGAATTTGCACATCAGAAATGAGGGGAGTGACCCCAGAGGACGCTGTGGTACGTGAAGCTGCCCGGTCACAGCCGGCGAAGTGCTGCGCGATTCTCTTCCCATAAGGCATGTAAGGCAGTAAGACGCGTAGGGACACTGTGTGGAGTGGTTGTCACAGTGGAGGGCAGGAGGAGTGGACAGAAGCTGCTGTTCAGCAGGTGTGAATTTTCAGGGATGCAAGGTGAGCAGCTTCTGGAAATCAGCTGTACATGATGCCTGCAGTTACTAACACCGTATGGTGTACTTGAAATTCCAACAGGATAGATTTCATGTTAAGTGTTTGTCTTATAGTGAAACACAGTAAAATAAAGAATAATTAATCAATGAGTTGGTTGACAGCTCTTCCAGCGAGAGTTTTGAACTCTTTTGCCCTTATAAGTAAAAAACAAATAACAAAACACATTTTTAAAAAATTGTCATCAAATATAAAAGAGTGTAGGTGATATGATATTGGTGGCAAAATCTAAGAAAGCCCTGTTGGTAGTTTGGCAACACGTTAATTTTATTCCTGTTACAAATGCTATCCCTGATAGAACTAGCAGAGCTCTATGACAGATGCTATTGTTTTTCAAAGGATATTTTTTAAAGATCAGATGATCTTCTCCAATTGTTTAGCTGTGAAAATTAGAAGTTATCTTTATTTCCAAAATATCCTGCAATGTAGTAAGTAGTACCTTGCTATTGAAATATTGATGCAGCATCCTCAAAACTTAAAAGAATGTCTGTAAAATTATGTAGAGATGTATTCAACTACTGTTTTACTTTATGATCTGCTTTTATCATTCTTCAATCAATAAAGTATAGATGACCCAGATAAATATATTGATACTTATTCACACGTTTTCCCCCAGAACTCTTTTCTTTTCCCTAATAATAGCTATCTAGATATTTTTTTAAAACCAGATTTTGTTTAACACATTTTTTGGTCACCTACTGTACACCGAGAACTATGCTCAGCTTAGAGTTAGGAGTGGAGGCCCTGCCTTTAACGAGATGTGTGTTAGCTGGAAGGACAGAGGAGTTCTCAGCGTCTTTCTGTGCTTCTCATACAAGTGGACAAGGGCCCGGGTGTACAGCTGGGTCAGCAGTCAGTCTTTTCTCAGGGTGGATGCAGAAAGGTACTAGACGTGCACTCTGAGGTGGATGTGAGAGGTAGTGTGTGTTCACCAGACGGGGCGTCTTAGAGGCATTTGGGCAGAGAGCCATGTAAGCCAGGCCTGGGCTGTGAGCAAGCAGGTTACTCAGACACAAGGCAGTGACTGCAGTGCAGTAGCTCTGTTACCAGGTGTTTGGCCTCTGACAGGATTTACTTTTTTGAGCATCCCTTTACCAGTGGAAAACTAACAATTTTAAACAGTAACTATGTATGTAACTCAAGTAATACCTGCAGCCTAAATGTTAGCTCCCTTTTGAGATAAATGCCCCTGACAAAAGATGAAGTCAATAAACAGGCAGCCGTGAGTTGGCAGAGGTTTTAAATTGTGAGACGTTCATTCTCCTGCACAGTAACTCTTTTTCGTAAGTTTTTCAAGACGACTTAAATACTAATTTATAGGATAGCATAATAAAAGGCGATTTAGAAGGAAGAATGCTGGACATGGGGAATAAAATGATGTCAATGGCAATCTATTCTGTAACCAAATAAATGCAAAAAAAAAAAAAAAAAAAAAAAAAAAAAAACAGGGCTGAGAAAAGGGGAGAGGAATTGCTTTAGAGTAGTTCAGAATATTGCTGCCCTGAAAGTTGCTGCCTTTGACATTATTGGCTTCATTCTAAGGGATGAAAAGCTGAGGAAGTTATAGAAAGAGATTTTTGCCTAGGTGAGGACTTCAAAACCTTTTTGCAGGTGTGATCCCTGAATATTAGGTAAAGGCATCATGTCCTGACAGCATTGGTGACTGTGTCTGCACTGTAGAGCGATAAGTGCAAGAAAGAAGCACACAGAGAAAGATGCAATTTACCATTACACAGTGAAGAGTGAATGTGGTCATCCAGAGGTAATGATGTAAGAGAATAAAGGGCAGCCTGTTTCAGCTAATGTGATTAATAAAAAATAACACTGCAAGGAGGCAATTTATAGTGAAAAACAACATAGCCCTTGAGCCACCAGAAGCCACAGCAATGTAGGATAGGCTATGTAAGACTCAAATTACTCAGAAGTAAGACATCAAATAACTACTACTTTAGAAGTCGTGTGATGGAATTCAGAGGTAGGGTTTTATATTATTACACTTCTTTAGTTCTTCCTTTCTGAGAATGAGCAAAGCTAATGTTTGCTCAGAAGATCACCACTCTGTTTCACCCATGCTAACAAGTGGCAGCTAATGGAGAAGAATTAGTTTTAGACACTTCACTTAACTGGATATTCTGTTAGTCGGCAAGTTGTAGTAATCTCATTGTACCCTTACATGCCTGAGGAGTGCCTGGGTGTCCTTCTTTTTCACCACCGTTTTTCATGTCTGAGCAATGACTCTGGCCCCACAATTCTTGTTTTGGTGCACAGGATGGTGGCCTCATGACTGCCTGGGGTCTGTTCTTCTCCAGGCATAAGCACCTCCCCAGGGGCAGTGGAAACTTCTCAAGGCATAGGCTTAGGGTGGGCTAGAGTGTTTGCTGTTAATATTGCATGCCATCCACGTGACCATGCCCAAATCAAAAGTGGGTCGCATGGGCCCAAGAGGTAGCTCTGGGGCACAGTGCTTGCCTGGCAAGTGCAAGGTCCTGCACTTATCTTCAGTACCAGGGGGAAAAAAAAGCAGATCACATGACCAAGTCCAACACCAGAGCCCCATGAGGGTCTGAGAAGGATGGAAATAATTTCATCTACCTCTTCTCTGAACCTGTTGGTACCTGTACTTCTACACTTATATGATGGGTACAATGACACTTTCCTTAGAGAGTGGCTAAACATTAGGAATAAAATTTCTTAATATGTATAATATCACATTTGAGAGTTCTCAACAGATGGCAAGGTTTTCATCCTCTCTTGTTCTGCTTTCTGTTCACATTGTAACTATATCTGGTTTTTGACTTCTCCTCTGCTCCCTCTATGACCCTGAAAATAAGTGTCAGAGCATTACCCATCCTCATAGAATAGGTGCTCTTCCCTAGGGCAGGGCCACGAGAGACGATCTGGGTAGAGACTGTCCTGCTGGATGTGTTTGCAAGGCCAGCCAGAGCCTGCACCCCTTTTGATCCCCCATGTCATCCTGGCTCTGAAGTGCTGCACTTGGACATAAACATGAAGCATCTCTTGAGTCCCTACCTATTCCTTACTTAGATTTTTTTGGGATTTTATCTGACACCCTCTTCTGTAAAATTTTATCAGCTTTCCCCACTCAAAATTTGAACAGAGCATATCCATTTTTAGGACTTCTTTTTTTTTTTTTTTTTACCTGTTTCCCTGAAATAATGGATGAAAAAAAATCAGTGAATACTTTTTAATCCCTTTTAAAGTGTTTTATAAGAATTTTTATGGATGCTTTCTGATTTATGTTTTACAAATTTGGTCAGAAGTTGTTTTTTTAAAAAAATGTGGTGTAGAAGAAATGTTTTGCAGTAACTAAAGTTTTATCACTGGTGCATACTCAAAACAATGGTCTGCTAAGTTTCCTAAGCAATGCCGTCCCTGGATGTCAATGCTATTTTGTCTTTAGCTACATGGTTTGAAGTTTTCCCATTGTATAGAGATATTTTCCCTTGCAGTAGTAAATATTAGATTTTCAACTATGTATACCTTTGGGGTAAGTGGTCTAACTGAATTTGTCAAGTGTACCACATTGTTTTATTCATTCTCTTTCTTACAAAAGAATCCTGTTTGCTTGCTCGCTTCAGTAATTTAATTTTTGCTGCACTACTGTATGATTTTCTTGGGTAGCATGTGATAAGTTGGACAGCTCTGGAATCTGCCTCACTCCCCCATGAGAAAAGTCTAACTGCCCCAGAAGGTCTGATCTCAGCGATGGCTCATTGAGCCTGGCTTCAGCACACAGGGTATCTTTTCTTCATTTGACCTGTGGCTCAAGTCCAACTGAGGGGCAAAACCCATCCATTCCGTTTTCGTTTCTTCTCTATCCTCCTTCATTGAATGCTCCTACATTTCCTCTTTAATCTTCTCAATTCCTTCATCAGTGCAGAGATTGGTAGTCATTGTTCACACAGGAAAGGATAATCGGGCACTATTAATCGACAGGAAGTTGCAATGTGGATGGAGACTCAAGACATGCTCTGACAAAGTTTCATTCAGGACATGGATCACGTTCACCCTAATATTAGATAAAGGGACCTGGAATGAGGAATCAGAGGCCTTTTATGCTTTCGAGCCTGATTGATGGGGAAGCTGGTTCTGTCCCTAAGACTCGAAGTAACAATTAGAATGGCCACTATTTGCTGAGTTGCCTATCAGAGAACCCTCACACCAGCCCTGTGAGGTCCGTGGTACCTTTCCCACTGATCAGACGAGGAAACTGATGTCAGAGACATTAAAAATATTAGGCCATTGTGATTAAGAGATAGAGCTGCTGATTTGAAACTTACTTTGAGTTCCCACTTGAGGTTGCTTGCGTCTTTGCAAGACCTACAGGTAATATTTAGAGATTTGGAATAGATTTGGCTAAAGGCTACACCAGTAACAATTTTATTACATATAGAAAAGCCTTATTTGTTAGCACTTGGCAAGTATTGTCTCATTTAAATTTTATAATCATCACGCGAGTTAGCTCATGTTTTATTTCCACGAAAAGACATGTAACTGGTGCAAGATTAATGGACTTTTAAGTGGTAGAGTTGAGATTCAAAGCCAGAAATTTTGGCTTTGTAGCCCATGGTCTTAATCATTGTGGTAATACAGTGTTTTCCATATGATTGTTTGGCCATTACTTGTGTGGAGCCTTGTGACACTTCTTGCTGTACTACTGCTGTATTGATAAATTTGCTGCATGCCACTGACCAGTTCCTCAGCCAAATGGTAAGCTCCTGGAAGAAGGAACGGGGCTCCCTGTGGTCTTGTCTTCTTCATGGCGTCTTACGTGTAGTGCCCGTAAGTATATATGGATTTGACTTGAGCTGGTATCCTATCATTTGCTTTATCTCCTCATTTCCTTTATATCTAGCCATTATAAAATTAATCAAGTGGTATATAATTTTGATTTGACAATTTAGCCTGTAACTATAATTTTTATGACTTTTCACATCATGATAAATCCGTGACCTCCTTGAGGAATTTCTTGCTGTGTAAAATAGATTTCAGTTAATTTTTTAAAAAGCAAGCTCGCATTAAGGGTATAAAGGTGTTTGCCTGACGGCCTCTCTGGGTACGTTTCAGTCTCTGAGTGACAGAAGTGCCAGGTGGGAGAGTGCTCTGGGGCCGAGCAGGTACTACTGAACTCCAGAGAGGGAGGTCACCCTTGGCAGTGGCCCGGCATTGTCCTCCCTTCCCTCCCTTCGGGAATGGAGCACAACAGATGCTTCTCTGTCCGAGCCAACCACTGTTCACAGTGGTCATTCCCACTGCATTGCCTACTGCTGTGCTCACTTCTACTTCAGGATTTCATTCTCTATCTTGCTGTGCTCTGCATGTGATTTGTCCCTGTCAAAAACCATGTTGAAGTCAGACGCTCCAAGTAGCAATATTGAGAAGCGCTGGTGCATTTGAGAAAGGAGTTAGGTCTTCCAGGAAGGAGCTGCCTCTTGGTGACTGCCTCAGGCCCTGCCCTGCCCAGTGCGCCCCTTTTCTTCTTGCTCCATGAGGAACCATGCAGCCCGTGGCCCCCACCGGAAGCTGAACAAATGCTGATCCTTTGTTCTTGAGCTTTCTGCCACCCAAAACTGAGTCAAAGTGATTCTCTATAATAAAGTACTCAGCTTCACATATTTTGTTATAGAAACACAGACGAAGACACTTACCCACCTTTACGGGATTCCTGCAGATTAGCTGTAGTGGGCCTTTGGTGGGGTGCATTGCAGCCTTCCTGCCTTGACCTCTCCCTGTGCTTCTGTCACATGGCCAGGCTGGCTCAGCTGAGGTTGTTTTTTCTTGCCTGCTTACATCTGAGAAAATCTAATTTTCCTTGTTTCTATTATAAAAATATTTGCTATGACTTTAGCTGTTAAAGAGAAGATAGGATTAAAATCACTTTTTGATTTATTTATGAATATAAATGGTGATTATTGATGAAAACTTAAGAGCTTGTGGATCAGTTACTTTTGGTTTGATCATCTAGATTCACTACAGATAAAGGGGAAAAAAAACCTTACCTTGCCAGAAATGATGCTTACTGGGGAATTGGATTATACAGCATTTCCTCTTTGGACTGCTACATAAAAAATTACTCATCTCTGTACTTCAAAGTCTTTGTACCTAAAGTGTGCATGGAGATATTTACTACTGCTTGCTTTGTAGCTACATTTGATGAAAAACAAAAAAGAGGGCCAATTTTATTTTATTTTTCTTCCATCTATTTGATGCATTTGTGTGCAAGCAAATGCACAAGTGTGAGTGTATCAGAGCACAGGAAGCCATGCCTAATGCTTGAGGGTGCAGTCATTTGAAGATGACCACATTAAACAATGAAGAGAGGTATTTTCTAGCTTTAGCTTGGGAAGCTCTTCAGGAAATACTTTCTGTTCTGATGGACAGTGTTTAGCCCCCCGTATCTTAAAGCTTTGCAATTTTTGTCAGTTCATTTTCTAATAACCGCAAAGCACGTTTCTAATATTACCCAGTCCTCTTCCTTTCTCTGAGTTGAGAGATCATGATGAAGAGTAATGATCTCCCTTTCATACCTTGACCTATAGCTATATGACATTGGGTGAGTGACTTGCCCTTTCAGAATCTCAGCGTTCTTATTCACAAAATCTTAAAACAAATTTTAAGAAATAGTAATCATTCTAGTACAGTTATTTTGGCAGTTAGAGTAGAGTGTCAACTTGGTGGCTTTGGGAACCTGAAGGGATTGTTGGAGCACAATTCTTGGTGTGTCTAAACCATGGGCATGGACCGGTCTCTGGTCCCTGACTCCTTTGGCTCTGGCTCTTCCCCTGCTCTGCTTCCCGCCCTCCATGAGCTAAGCAGCTTTGCTTTAGCACACTCTTCTGTTTGGATGCTCCTGCCTTGGAGCCTGCTGACCATGGACTAAATCCCCTTAAACCATAAAATAAATTAAATCAGTCCTTTCAGTTGTGTCAGGTATTATATCTCAGTGACAGGAAAGCTCAGTCATACAGTCATCAGGGTTAAAGGAGTTAATGCTTTTGAAGTTCTTGGAATGGAGCTGAGCCTCGGATGGTTCCACACAAGCATCTACTCTGCTCGTGATGGTTGTTGTAGTGCACTTTTAATCTAGAGTAAAAGCAGGGACAAGTTAAATGTAAACAGTGCTGTTGGTTTTAGTAGCTGTTTTACTCTTTGAAATGAATAAGGAGAAAAAAATGAGAGGAATAAATTTATTGTGATATTAGAAAAGTAGACTTTATGAACAGAAGCAAATATTTGCTGTCAAGAAGTTAGCTGGGGACTTTGTCCTCACCCTCCCCATGAGAAGCCACATGGTATGGCAGTTTCAGCTATGCTGCAGTTGAGCACCCTAATTTTTAGGGCATTGAAGAATTTCATTCTCATCCTTAAGATGATGTAAAATCATGGAAAAGTTTTAATGTGTGGAGTTACACGATAGGATTTTCATTTAAAAAGATCAGCCTGGATGGTATCTGTAGCAAAGATTAGAGGAGGGGTACATCTGACAGACCTTACACTTTCACTCCATTGTGGAATGAAAGCCATTGCTATGTTTCACGCCTCACCAGGGAACGGGGCTGGCTTCAGTCTCAGTTACTGCAACTGTCTTTTTCAGTTGCCCTTGAATTTATGTAAATCATAATTGATTGTCCTTCAACAAAAGCAAGAACAACAAAAAATAGACAGTAGTAAAGAACAATCAAATATTGATTCTTTTTAGATGTGTAAAATGTGATGAGATATGAGAAAAGCTTTGAAAACCTTAGACTATTTATGAAAAAGATGAGCTCTAAAGACCACAGTGGTATTGGGAATATGCAGACATTTGGTCTGAATATTGCTCGATTTCAAGCAGTGTAGGGCTGAATATAAAATGGATTCTGGATTCTTTTGTAGACATTTGTGTGTTAACAGATCTATTGGCTGTTCTCTCCTTTTATGCCACACTCTATGCGGGTCTTGGGATATTTCCATCCTACCAGTGTGTGGATTTTGGGACGGGGGTAGAGTAGTAGCGAATGAGAAGAGTTTGAGAGCTAAGCTGGAGCAATATTTGGACATCAAATCAGAATATCTGTCATGAAAGACCAAAAATTACCAGGCTGAGAATTGATGGCAAAATTGATGATTGGGCAGGAAATTTTAAATTCACAGATGTTCAATATGTCAAAATATGGCCTCTCACTGCCAGTGTCTCCTCTGACTTGTTTTAGACTGCTGCCTCTTTCCTCCATCCTTACTGCCTTCCTGCAGATTAGTAGTACCTTTCCACAGAATTTTGCAGCAGTCTCTGAACTATCCTATCTGCTTCTATTGGGATTTTCCATATCCATGTGGAACCCAAGTCATATTTTCCCAATTCTCAGGGAAAAATATATAATAGAAATCCAATTTCAACCTGAATATTTTCTTCATTATTTGATATTGGCTCCCAAATAAGCAAAATGCAACAAATTAATATTAATGGGGATGAAAAAAAATTACAAAGGTTATTTCAAACCTTCATTTTTACAAATGGTATCTGTGGTTTAATAAAATGATGCCTTTGTATAATCTTAGCTATCATAGCATAGATACAATACCTAATGTAAGATAAATAAAACAGCATAAAATAAGATAATCATATATGTTAATATCATACTTTTTTCCTACTAAAATATATCTTGTTCACAGGATAAAATTTAATTTAACAGGTTACTATGTAACAAATTTTGGAAAGAAATAATGAAAATTTCTGGGTCTGGCCATTTGAAAAGATCTGAAAACATCTGTGCTGCTGGAATCGAATCCATTTATGCTAAAATGTGTATTGAACTAAACTTGGTTCAGTCAATAAATGAGTAATCCTGTGATTTGGAAGCAGCCTTTTCTAGGATGGGTGCAGAATCCAAAGAGGGACCGAGGTTAGATACACCAAATCGGTGAAACCAGACCCAACCTGGCAGCTAAACAGTTGGCGTGAAGCAAAGCAGAATGTGGAGTTACAGCAGCAGAAGTCAGAAGGCATAAAGCGAAGATAGATGGAGGCAGTAGAAGCAAATGGATCCCAAACCACCCAAGCAATATTTCCACAATGCCAATGAAGAAAAGCAGTTTTTCTAGCCATCTCATCATAACTGTCTTTGGCCAAGGCTTTATTCTCACTTAAAAAAAAAAAAAAAAAAAAAGGCTGGAGAGGGGAAAAATCTTAGTTCTTTGTGGAAACAATTGTGGTAACACAAGGGTAGGAGGTGGGAGAGAAAGAACCATGAAAGCAAGAGAGATAATGGTAATAAACAGCGTGGTGGGGAGATTAACCCTCACGTGCAAAACCCTCACGTGCAAAGCAGGCAAGGTAGGTAGATCGGCAGCAGAGATGTATGAAAAGCACATGTTCTCCAATAGCATCTCCACGTGTGTCCTTCACAGTAAGGACATCCAAATGGCAGACACTGAACCGGGTAAACGAGTTTACATGGGGTGGACCAATAGTCGAAATAAACCCTAAGGTGCTCTATAGAAACTTTCTTTTTCCAGTCAAGCATGGGGAAATGATACAAATGGATATAAATGGGCCATTTTCAAAAGACGAAACTCCAACTGGCCAGTAAAAACAGTGTTATCAAAGGATTTCTGAATAAAATAGGATTGAATTGTTCCCCTATGGTTCAGGTACAACTTAAAATATAAATAATATGTAACATGTTCTACTGGTCAAAATGCAGAGAAATGTTGCAGGTGGTATTCGTTAATTAACGATTTGGCCATATCGTCTTAAGTTAAAAAATTTATTTTAAAATATAAAACAGCCTTTTAAATAGGACTCTCAGCTTTGAGAGTTTAAAGATTATTCTATAAAAATAAAAATGTGTCAACAAGATTACTCATTGCAACGTCTCTAGTGGCACAAATGAAATAAAGTGAATTTTGAACAATAGGGACAAAGGAATGGAATGTTATACCTATACTATGGATTGTTTTGAGATTATTAAAAATTAGGATGTGTATCAGATGTAGATAACTGCATATGATATATTGTAAAAATCACAAGTTGCTAAAAGGGAAGGCAGTAATTATTTGACTTCCAGTGAAATAAGTTTAGAAAGTATTCAGTATTGTTTAGGCTCAATACTGTTTTAAAATATAAGAAATATACTCTTCTTACTGTGGTGGGGGCTTGTGTTTTCTATGTATGTGCATGTTTTGTATGTTTAATAGGTAAATATATTTTGTATACTATTGTGTTCTTTCTATAGCAAGGTATTAATATACTTCACATATATTTAAAAGAAACAACTAAAATGTATTAATCTGTTTAACATATTCCTAAAAGATCTGTTAATGTGTTTGACACATATAAAACAAACCACAAAAAGCTTTTTCTGAAGACGTCTAGATTTCGGATTTCTGCAGTTTTGCTTCATTTAAGAGAGAGCGGATCCTGTCATCTAAACTCACTTTAGTGTTTTAGCCAAGATCACAAAATGTAAGAATTAGTTTAACGCACATAGGTTTGTTGCCCCTTGTGATATTCATTGCAACACGAGGACCATCTGTGCCCCATTAACTTCAAGCCTCACCGGCCTTATTCGGGAGCAGATGTGCACCTCAGCACTCACTGTCCTTTGCGGGAAGATGCTGGTGTGTTTGAAACTCCGAGCTGAGTTGATGACATGGGAGTTCATAAAATGCTCAGTAGACTTCGGCAGTGTTTGGCTGAGACCTTGTGAGAGGAGACAAACATGCAAATGAAGTCAACTTCGCAGACCTCTGGGATCCATTACGCCCAGAGCTGCTCTAAACACATCATTAGCCAGGGCCGTTAATCACGCCTAACAGGTGCTGAGTAATGGCCTGAGACAGGGTATTGGCCGTTTCCACTTTGTTCCCCGATCTGGTTAGGCAAGCGGATGTTGGTCAGAGCCCCGGGAAACTGGAAATGCACTTGACACTGTTTTCTTGATGCTGTCATCAGCTTCTTCAGGATCACTGAGAATGGTGACTTTCGCTTAGAAACACAGCAGGAATCTGTCCAAAAATCCCCCAACTGCCCCACATGCCCGGGCCTTCTTTGATGTTTTTCTAGTTCATGTTCTTTGCCTCTTCTCGTTCAGGCCTGTGTCTGACTTGTCATTTGGTTGCTCTAAAACCAATCCCAGCAAGGGTGAACGTCGCAGCAAACGGCGGGCCCTGTGTTCGGAGAGCTCACTCATGCTTCTTCGGATTTTCTCAGTGCCGGGATAGAGCACGGGACTGAAACCTTGGTGCTCAAAGTGGCACCTCAGCAGGGCGCTTCACTGAGCAGTTTCTGAGCACCCTTTGCATTTGTATCCGACGAGTTCTTCTTTACCTACGTAGTGTTTCTAATCCTGGATATACTCAGCCGTTTCCCTCTTGGAGTTGACGGGCATTTCCAGCAATTCACATCCTCGATGACCTGCATCTGCCCTTGTGCGTTTGGGTGAGGCGGACCCTAAGGAACCCATGCACGCCACCACCGTTAAGCCAAATCATCGCTGTTGTGTTAGTCTACTCCACAGCTGAAAACTGCTTTTACATTTTTATTGTTTGAAGAAAATCAAAAGAGAAGTTACATTTCTTGATACTAGAGAAAATTATGTGAACTTCAAACTTCAGTATCTATAAGTAAAATTGTACCAAAACATAGCTATGCTGATTTGTTTACATGTTATTTGCATATCGTCTATGGCTACTTTCACGCAATAAAAGCAGACTTGAACTGTTATGGGGGAAACTAAAGGCTCACAGACTCTAAAATAGGAACTGTTTATGCCTTCACAGAAGTTTACTCAGTCTTGCTCTACTGATGTCAGGGGCAGAGGAAGAAATTTCTGCATGGTGGTGTTTAAATAAAATTTTAAATAAATTGTCAAATGACCTTTTAGTCCTTTTAGTTGTACCAATTTATGGTTTATTCAAGAGAATACTTATTTATCTGCATATCACCAATGATTTATATTATCAAAGTTGATTTTTTTCATGGTCTTGTGGGGAATTCAGTGGTACCGTGCTGTTTATTTTGATCTTCTCGAGATTATAACTAGGTTAGTTATGTTTTAATGTTGGTCCTCTGTGTTTCTTTGCCTCTACTGTATTAACTACATCATGAGACTTTTCAGTATAAAAATTAACTAAAAAGAAGATGAACAACATTTATTGAACATCTACTATGTGCTACATAATATCCTAAATGATGAAAAAGTACCGTATATGCACCTTAGAAAACCCCTGACGTAAGCAGTGTTACTCGTTTAAGAGATTAGAAAGGGAGCCCCCCAGAGGTTCAGCCACTTGATCCAGGAGAGAGAAGGATTTCCTTAAGCAGGCCTCCGTCTGCAGTCTCTGCCCATCCCTGACCACATTCCATTCTGAGAGCACAGGATGAGTGGGGAAAACTCAGAGTGAGTGACCCTGGTTTCAGGGAGACTCCTTGGCTGTCCACCATCTGTGAATACCCTCAGTCGCCCAAGGACCTTTCCAAGGCTGAGGCCATAATTAAGCTGTGCCTCTCTCTCTTTTAGAAGCCCCCGTGACATAGACTTTCAGGAGTGCATGCGGTTGCCAGGAAATCACTTAATGAGTGTTGCGGCTTCATAAAGATTAGTGATCATAGCTCAGTATAGTTGAAGTAAATCTATAATTGGAGTCAAAACTCTCCTTTTGTGCTCTGGCTGTCTAAATTATTTGCTGCACAACCAACCTTGGACAAGTGATTTTACATCAGTGGATCTCGTTTCCCTTATCCATTAAATATGAATTAAAAATATTGTTAAAGGTCAAAGAAACAAGCGCCCATCACAATACCTAATGCACTGTAAGCTTTCAGTTTGTATTTTTTCCTGTTTTTGTTCTTTAGTAGTAAGTGTTTGCAGCACGTAATGATTGCTTTCCTTGCTCGGAGTTGGCGCGGGTTCGTAACAGATCTCAGTTCTTTCTGCCTTCTCTTTTCCTCCTCTCCCTTGCCCTCGCTCCATCTCTTAACCCCTTGTGGAATGATCTACCTTCCTATTGTCTATGTTTTATTTTACTCTTTATTTATACTTTGGGTTTCTAAGATAAGAGAAGCTGTAATCTTTAAACCAGTGTGTTGAGTTTATTATGGTCCAGATTCTTACAGGTGACTCAAGCTCATCCTTCGTTACGGCAGAGTAGTACTCCATTTTGCACCAGTACCATATTTTCTTATCCGTTCATCTCTTGATGGACCTAAAGGCTGCCCTCGAGATTTAGGTGTTATGAAGTGTGCTTCTATAAGCACAGATATACATGTATCACTCTAATGTGATGTCCTTAACTCATTTGGGAAGATTTAACTGTTCTCCTAGAAGGAGAATAGTTGGGTCACATAGAATTTTAGTTTTTCTTTTGTGGAGAATGTATATGCTGATTTGCATTCCTGCTGACAGTGTAGAAGGAAGGGTTCCTGCTTCCCTGTAGCTGTGCCGGCATTTGTTGTTAATGGATTCTTTATGATAGCCTTTCTTTTTAGAGTGAGTATGATGGAGTCTCGCTGTGGTCAAACATGTGGTCAAGAGCACCTTTTTACATATCGTTTAGCTGACTCCTCTAGGAATTGTGTGCTCTCACCCCTCTGTTAGGAGAAATACCTTTCTTGCCACAGTCTGGATGGTGCTGCGTGTTTAAAGACCACTCTTACCCTTTGATCTCTTTCGTCTTCTCTATTAACTGTGCTCTGCTACCATCTTCGGATGGTAGATACTATGTTAGTTTAGGAATGCCTTATAAAGGTATTGTTTGATTGGGGGTTAGTTCTTTATATTCCTTGATTGAATTTCTTACAGGTCTTAGCTTAGGAGAGGTGATAGAAGCCATCTTTTGGGAAAGAGAGGAGTAGCAGCCCTAAATGTCTTGGCTGTTTCTACTGATACAATTGCAGAGCACCTGTGAGGTTGTCTCCAGCAGCTTCCAGCCTGTTTCTCGCTCCAGGCTCCGCTGTGGGTGAGAATCTCCCCGAATATGTTTCTCCCTCTAGTGTCATCAGCGTGCCCTGAGGGTGTCTTTTTTTTCAGCTTTAATTGAGTTTATTGGTACATTTTAGGGATACAGTACAGTTACATTCATTGTTGGGATCTTGTACCTCTACATGACAAGTCTTGGTTCTCATTTTTTCCCCTTACCCCTGCCCTCCCTTCACCCCCTCCTCCCCTCCCCACCTACAAACACTTTATTTCCATCTTTTCTTTATCTCACACTTTTTTCTTTTCCCTTATTACCCTTCCCCTACCCCTCCCACCTTCCCTACACCTTTAGCCCCTTTCTTCCCATTTCACAATGTCAGTAATCTTATTAGGATCTTATGTGTTATTACAGTTTATTCACATCAGAGAAACTATTCGGTATTTACACATGTGTGATTTATCCCTGAGGGTGTTTTAGGAGCGCACATTTTCCTCAGGACTGCCGAGCTTTTGAGTCAGAAACTGCAGGTGAGGGGCTCATGGTTGGTTGGATTGAGCCCTCCACGTGATTCTGGTGTCCGCTGGGGGCAGAGATGCTCCAGACTCCAGGGTTTGGACTGGTGGGGACCTTTCCATTATGACCACCTGATCTAGACAGATCTCTTTCTCATCCAGTTACCTGTTTGGTCTGTCTTTCTTATTGCATCTAGTTTGTTTTCCTTATACTCTGTCACACTCTGTAGCTGCATAGTTATTTATGCTGTACTTGAATGTTGTCTGTTTTTAACCTCGATTGTACTTAAAGCATATGCATTTTATTAATCAGTGTATCTTCTAATATGTAGCACAGTGCCCGCACGTGGCACATATTAAATATTTAAACAAGCAAGAGTGAATTATGAGTTAATATGAAGTGACTGAGGTTATATTTCTTCTGATCTGCATTTTTTTCTCATTTGCTTTTTTGTTGATGTAGCCAAGCACTCACTACCAGTTCTTCAACTAATTTGTAAGCAGTTTATAAGAAAAATTCACACCCTCCCCTCAACAGAACAAAAACAATACACTCCTACTTGGCAGTCAACTTTGCTTTAAAGCTTTTAAAGCCATGGCAATGTCTTTACCATTGTGGACATTTTAATTTCAGGAGAGACATTTTGCAATTCAATTCCCATGTACTTAGAGAAGAACGAACATGTAGTAAGTAGATCATGTTCAGGCAACCAGAAACTGAGATTGTGTGGTGCTTTTTCACCAAGACCTTTAACTCTATTGGCCGAGTACGTCCAGTGCTCCAACACTGTCCTAGTTGCTGTTAAAGTCAGAGAAGTCCTTAAGTAGTTCAGCTTATTCTTTTATTTAGCATTTCCCCTCTTCTCCCTCTTATCTTCTGCATGTCTGAGCCCTCTATCTAACACATGGCTCCCTTACACAGTTTCTGAATTTATTCACTTGCTTAATGTCTTTCCCTTCTAGTAATATTCTTCCCCTCTGATCAGTGCTTCTGCGATCTTGTGGAATAATGAAGATATTTGTTGTGTTTATCTTAAGTTCATATTTGTTTGTAAGAATTTTGTTTATTTTTAATGTTATCAGAATAAACACAATTTTGAGAATTAGTTAGCTATTTTATTTCAGCTCAGCCCATTCCTTTGTGAGGAAACCTGAGGCAGATTCTTTCTCTGAGCCTCAGTTTGCCCCTCTGTCAAATGGAGATAACAGAAGCTGACTCTTGCGTGGCTGTGAGGAAGAAGTGAGCTTTGCAGAATGTGTAGCTCCTCATCAGTGCTCAGCAAAAGGCATTCATTCACACACTACGACATTTCCAGTTATCTCAGACAGACCAGAGAAGGTGGGGTTATGATGGAGACCTATGAAAAATGGGGTCATACTACAAATGAAATTTAAATCTTGTCAGACAGAAAGAGGTGGGACTTAGAGGTGAGACTGGTCTTATTCTTTGTCCTTTTACTTTTGAGAAAAATACCTGCTAATGGGCTACGAGAACTGCAAGGGAGTTCGTACATCCTCATCCTTTCAGGATTCTTATTAAGGACATAATAATAAACTGCTTTTATTTTATGTTGAAAAATATTCCAAGCTAAAACTCTGAAAGTGCAGATGTATAAGTGAAAAAGATTTCCCCACATACAAGAGCAAAGAACTAAAGTGAGTAATAAATACTCTTGCAAATAATTTTTAAAATGTGTTCTGATTTAACTTTTCTGAGGAGTCAGTCGGTAGCTTTCCAGAGGAAAGAGTTAGATGCACACCACTTTAGGAATTGTTTCCACTAGAGATGCCAACATGGTCACAAGGGTCCATTTCAGACATAGTGATGGTGGGACATTTATATCTTGAGCATTTCGCCCCACTCATACAGCGTTTGAAGTCATTTTCTTTTTATAATGACCATCTAAGATCTTTTGTTGTGACCTAAATCTAGAGCACAGTTTTATGGTTTCACCTTGCCAAACACAAAACACACCAACTGCCTCCTTGCAATATGTGGGAAATAAACAGCATCCATCGAGAAAAACACAGTCCAGAAGGATCAGCCAATACCTTGCCCCCAGGTTCTGGAATATAATGTACATGGGGATTAGCAATGGCTGTAGTAACCCCAAGGTTTGGCAAATTTCTGTGTTTTTGTAAATAGCCCTTATTCCTAAGAGTGTAAGCTCCCTAAAATAGTAGAGGGCTATTGTGTTTCTAGGTATACTAAGTGGATTATTTTCTTATTCAAGGGAGAGGAAGTCACGAAAAATAATGTACAATTTCCTCCTGCAGCAAATGCTGATTTCTCTGATAATTTCCAAACTGAAATAAGAAATAAGGTTTCCTTCCTAATAGGAGTCCAAATGTCTTACTGAATAAACTAGGGAGACCCAATTATAACTATTTTAAAATGATTTAATCTGTAAGGAATATCAACATCACTGTCATGAAATCCAGGGTACTTTGGAATTAGGATCATTCTATGCTGGTGTACACAGAATTCCTTTAGTTTTATAATATACATGGGATGCTAACTTAGATGACTGTGTATGAGGTTGATGTTTTCTATCTTTACTCAGATTGGAATCCCTCTTGTTGACATCTGGCATACTATTTAAGTTTTCTTTACCCTGACTGTAGAATCAGTGGTCGAAAAGAAATTTGATATATTTGTGGAGGCTAAAATTTGCATTTGCTGTCTATTTGATATATCAGTGGGGGATGATCATGGGCTGTGGTCTGCATGTTTGGAGAGAGGCATATGAGAAAGGAAGTATGCTTGCATATATAAACCTCATAAAGTTAATTGAAATGAACCTCATTGAAAAATTAATTTTAGGACCTTGAGTCCTCTTTTCTACTTAATATTTTTCAGGAAAATTATTAAGATCTTTAACTGCTTTGCATTTTGAAAAGAAAATGAAAGCTGGATATGGTGGCACATATGTGTAATCCCAGCTACTCAGAGGTGAAAGGGAAGAATTACAATTTTGAGGCCAGCCTGGGCAATTTAGTGTTTAACCAGAGCCTGGCAAAATAAAATTTGAAAAGGGCTGGGGCTATCGCTCTCTAGTAGAGTGTTTTCCTAGCATGTCCCAGGACTCCAGATTTAACCCCGGTCCCTTGATCAATCAATAAAATGAAGGATGAATACTGGGATTGCAGGTGTACGCCACCGCAGACTCTACTTTGTAATACAACTGTGTTAATGAGTAGTTGGTAAACATTTCGTCAACTCTAAAATGTTATCTGCTCATGTATCTTTTAAAATAAAATAATAAACACTTGGAGATTTTTCTTTTGCCAGTTAGAGCATTTTTAATCATTTCTTGCAGTTCTTTTATCCTAAGACTTTGTGGTAATTTACTGATAATTGCTTGATCGAAAAGAAATTAACCTGTGTCAGTCATGTGAATAGTAATAGTAATAGTAATAACCAGCTAGTCTGGCTTTTTTTCTTGCTTAGATGTGGGCTTTCTAGTCTTTGGTATTCTTTTGAGGTCCAGAAAGGCTTACAGTTATCCCCAAATTACCTGCCATCAGGTACCATCTGGATGATTTTTCATTTACTCCTGTTTGCTTCTCAGTGGTGAATACCTTACCTAGATTTGGCAGAAATGCCTGATACCATTTTGCCTCTCTCTGGGTGTAGCTAATAAGCAGCAAAATGAAAAATTGATATCACTTTTCCTAGTTACTTTTAGTTATGCATTCAGCCAAATAGTAGCAGATTCTTAATATTCTGAAGTTTCCTATATTTGACCTCAGTATTCTGAACTATTCTGTATGCCATTTTTTGAATTTTTAATTGACGAATAAAATCATGAGGTCCATAAAATCATGAATAAAATTACGTGTGCATGAGGTACAATGTAAAGTTTCAATATATGTTTATGACATAGAATGATTACATCAGGCTAATTAGCAAATCTTTTATTTCACATTCTTATTTTTGTGGCGAAAACGTTTAAAACAATCTACTCATTTTAAATTTTGAAATATATGTTGCATTCTCCTTTATTACAGTCACCATTCTGTGCAGTAGATCACTAAAGCTCATTCCTCCTATCGAATTGAAATTTGGTTCCCTTTTATTAGCAACTGCCTTTTTGCCTTCTAGCCCCTCCCTCAGCTTCTGGTGACCACCATTCTACTCTCTAATTCTGTGAGCTTGAATTTTTTAGATTCCAGACATAAGTGCGTAGTTGGTGTACGTTTTGCCTGTGTGTGCCTGGTGTATTTCACTTAGCGTGATGTTCTTCAGATTCACCTATATTGTCACAGATAGGGAATTTCTCCTTTTAGAACTGAATAATTTTCCATTGTACTGATTTGTATACCACATTTTTTATCCACTCATATAATAACATACACCTGCGTTACTTCTTGATCTTAGCTATTGTGAATAGTGCTACATTTACACATGAAGCGCAGGTATGTTCTTGACTTATGGATTTCAGTTCCTTTGGCTATGTATACCAAGTGGATTAGTGGATCATATACCACCTTTTGTTTCCAGGGGAACTTTCATACTGTCCTTTGTAATGACTGCATTAATTTGTATTCCCACCAGCAATATATAAGGGTTCCATTTTCTCCACATATTTGCCAACATTTATCTTGTTTCTTTTTGGTAATGGCCATTCTAACAGGCATGAGGTGATACCTTATGGTGGTTTTAATTTTTGTTTCCTTGATGAACAGTTAAAATGACCACTTTATTCACATGTGTTGCCAATTTGTGTTTACTTTATTGGGAAATATCTCTTTAGATCTTTCATCCATTTTTTGATCAGACTTTCTTCAGTTAAGTTGATTGATATCCTTATATATTTGGGGTTTTAGTGCCTTATTAGATTCATAATTTATAAACTTTTCTCCCAGTCTTTGGGTTGTCTTTTCACTGTACTAATCGTTTCAAACAAAGCTTTTTATTTTGATTAATTCAGTTTCCTTATTTTTTTCTTCTGTTCCCTATGCTTTTGGGGATATATCTAAGAAATATTTTCCTAGACCAATGTTGAGAAATGTTTTAAATATGTTTTCTTCTAGTAATTCTGCAGTTTCAAGTATTACGTTTGTCTTTAATCCACTTTTATCTGACTTTCATATATGATATGAAGTACAGGTCTAATTTTGTTCAGCTGTTTATTTATTGAAGGACCAGTCATTTTTCATTTTGAATTATTGGAATCTTAGTGAAAAATACATGGGTTAATTTTTGGGCTCTCTATCTTGTTTTTTTGGTTAATGTGTATTTTTTTTTTTTTTTATGATAGTACCATGCTATTTTCTATTGGTTTGCAATACATTTTGAGATCACGTAGTTTGATGCCTCTGGCTTTGTTTTGCTTAAGAATGTTTGACATTCTTGATTCTACAAGTATTTTAGGATTCCTCCCCTATTTTCATGAAATAGAACATGGAAATTTTGATATTTATTCTAATAAATCTGTAGATATTTTGAGTAGTATGAACATTTTAACTCACTGGAACACAATTCCTAAGACCCACAACATAAAGGAAGTGAGGATTATTATGGCTGAGGGTATTTAGAGGATTCAGTCCATACATGGCTGGTTTCAAAGCGAAAGTAGCATAATGGAAGGGTCTGGCAGGGGAAAACTGCTCACATCGTGGGAGTCAAGAAGCAAAGTAAAGAGAAGAAACAGGAGGGGAGATGTATACTTCCAAGTGACTCCCCCAGTGACCCACCTCTTCTGACTACAATCCACCTCCTAAAATAACATTTAACTATGAACTCATTAGTGAGTTAACCCACTGATGAATTTTGCACCCCTGTGATCCAACCACTGTCCAGAAGCCCTCCTCTATAAACAGTTGAGGTTTTGGGGAGACATTCTGAATCTAAATTCCAATATCATTCTTCCCATCTGTGAACACAAGATACCTTTCTACCTGTTTGATCTAGAATTTATTATATCAGTGTTTCACTTTGCAGTGCATATCTTTTACTTTCATGGTTAAATTTGCTCCAAAGTATGTTTTTATGCTATTATAAGATAAATATTTTCTTAATTTCTTTTTTCATATTGTTCATTGTTAGTGTAAAGAAGCACTCCAGATATTTGTGTCAGAAATGATCAGTCTAATAGTTTTTAATGGCTTTTTTTTTACATCTAAAATTATATCAGAAAACTGGTAATTTTGCTTTTTTCTTTCCTATATGTATTACTTTTATTTATTTTTCTTTTCTAATTACTTTGGCCAGAATTTTGTGGCTATGTTGAACAGAAGTGATGAGAATGGTGATATTCTCTCATTCCTGATCTTAGCTGGGGTCTTGAGGTAGACGCCTACTTGAGAGTTAGCTTATTCTTCTGCATGATTAAATTTGTCATTGAAATTCTCTATTGAATTTTTAAATTCTATCACTGCATTTTTCAGCTCTAGGATTTCTGTCTCAGTAGTTCTTATACCTCTATTTCTTTATTGAATGTTTTTTTGTCCATGTATGGTTTTCCTGATATCATTTTGTCAACTGTCTAGGTTGTCAATTGCAGTTTTCTATATGGGTAGGACTTCTGGCAAATCATGGCTGAGAGGGATTGGATCTGACAGTCAAGGATCTTTTCTGAACTGCTGTGGGATTCAAGCTGTCTTATATTTTGCTTCTTTACTCTTAAATTCCTACTACTTCTTGGAATTATTAAGCATTTAAATAACATTCTGTTATTAGTGTTTTTTCTTTTCAACTTTTCTGTGATTGGAATTGAATTTAGATGCTTGCTTCATCTATAATATCCTATAAGCTTTTAGTGGGTGAGATGATTATCTGTTTACATTTTTTGTTTTTTTTGAGACAGGGTCTCACTATGTAGTTGAGTCTGACCTGGAACTCACTATGTAGCCCAGGCTGGTCTCGAACTTCCAGTGATCCTCCTGCCTCAGCCTCCTGAGTGCTGGGATAACAGGCGTGCGCCACCATGCCTGGCTTTGTTTACATTTTTAAAATAGCAAATGTTTGTCATATTCTTTTAAAACCCACCCAGAAAAAAATCTTCAAGATTTTATTTTTTCATAGGAGTATGTAGGATTGCTAAATGAAGGCAATTATTGGGAAAATGGAGAATTTGCACTGTATTTCAATGATAATCTGGTTTTTTTTATTTGAATGAAAAAAAGGCCTCTCAAAGAAGGATCATTTGAAATGTATTTACCAAGAAAATATCCATACTTTATATCACTTGAGTAAATTATAATTATAAGGTCTCAGTTATTATAAAATGACTTAGTGAAACCAACTTTCTATTTAAGCAAAAGTAATTTTTCATTATAAAAATCCATAGTCCAAGGTTATAGATTTACCCGCTTGTACCTGTTTAAACAAAGCCTCTAATTTGTAAAGTGCATCATTACCACCTTTGGTAAACTGAATATTTCAAATATTCTCTACACAGTGGAAAGTTGAGTTTTAGATTTAACTTAGATAACATTCAGACCTCTTCTATCTCTCTAAAGAAGAGGTTATAATTAATTTAGGGCTTGTATTTTCAGTACTATTTGGATCAACAGTTTCTTTATTTAGAAGTCATCCACTAGATGCTCTGTAATTAATGGTCAATATTTCAATTATAATTTTAATTATGGCAGAGTAAAATAACGTGGGTTTATAATTTATTTTATAGTATGTGCCATCATAGTTAGTTTTTGTAAGAATCCAATGAGATATGCCCTGTTCTGGTCTGACAAGAAGGATTGAGGCTAAGTTATATAATTAGGAACATGCAAATGTCAACAACTCTTAAACCACAGAGCTGGGGGTTGAGTTTCATAGAGGTGTAGAGTCCCATTGACTCCAGACGTGAAAATCTTGTCCTTAGCCTGTGTATTATTTGACTTCTGTTGTCTACTAAAGATGTAAATTTTTCAAACTATGGCAAATGTTCTTCCACCTTCTTTCAGGAAAGCCATTTGGGATCATAGTAAAAACAAAGTCTCTGCCCTGATAATAGGAATTGATCTTTCCTTTGAAGTTAGATGCCAGAATAGAATGAAATCAACATTAAATTCATATATTTTTTCAATTTCTGTTGTATGTACCATGCCATTAGATCTTAGAAAATGCCAAAATGATAATAGATGATGCATTTGGCCCAATTTATCGACCTTCGTTTCTATTAATGGTTATTACTAGTCTCATCTTTAGGTTTTCCTTTTTTGTCCCTGACTGGCCTCTCTTCATCTTCTTTATTTTCAGTTATCTTATGACTTTTCTGTGACTTCTCTTTCTTGTTTATTCTCATTTTCTGTCTTTTATCTTAATTTTATTTATTTTTCTGTCTTTAATCTGTAAAGAGTCTCAAATCTTGTTGTGTTTATATAATTCTTGTACTACCATTCTATGTCTGATAGAATATTTATGTGCAGTGGCCTTCGAATTTATCCATATTCTGTTAAATGATATGGACATAACTGGTTGTCCTCTTGGTTGCCCAGTAGGCAGATATAGATTGAGAGTTGTGGGGAGGGTTCTGAGGGTTGGTTTATTTGTAATGAAGCATCCAGGTCTGTATCTGGAAGTTGAGTTTGCACTCAATGTTCACCTCACTTCTGAAGTGAGGAAATGTATTGAAACTGACAGCTTGTCTCATATTAGACATCATGTCAGTTTGAGCATGATACCTTAGAATACTGCTGAGTCAGCTTACTCAAAAGGAGTTTCTACAGAATAAATTGTGTACTTTTATGGACATGTAACTTGATTGTGTCTTCAGAAAGTTATTTGTTGGGTTCCAAGTTGAAAGAGTTGAATAAAATTATATCAGATACTTTTAAAATGAGGCATGTGCTGTCATGAGTTGAACATTTGGTTAGGGTATATGTGTGCTTGAGAGTTGAAATACGACTTCCACTATTAGTGAGTTTGGCCGGTCCCCCTAATTCTTCTGTGAAACTCTTCATTTCATTATACATCAGTAGTTCATCAAAGGAAAGAGAAGTGTTAAGCAGGTTATTAAATATTAGTATAAGTATATATATTTTCATATAATTACATATTTGAATATTAACTAAATGTGGCTATTTTCCCTAATTCGAGTTGTATGAGTCTTCTTAGTTTTAATCTAGATAAATTTTAAAGAATTGGAAGTGATGAAATTGCTAATTTCTTTCAGGTAAACTTATAAATAGGAAAATATATGATTAATCAAGCATCTCCAACTGGTAGGCTTCCTCATCATTTTTTCCTCACAGATGTAATAGCTGAGACACAGGGTGTATAAGTAGTTAAATACAGGAAGAAGAAAAATATATACTGGCTCAAATTCACAAATATCAGTAATATATTACAGTATCTTGAGTAGTCCATGGTTTTTAACAGTACAATGGTTATATGCAGACAAACATGGGTTTTACTTAGTTATGCAAAAAAGAAAGAAAAAAAGAAATTTGTTGGCACACTTTTAGTTAATTCGCTATATAGACTGAAAAAGATAGGGAAGTGACACTTAGGAATGGATAGGAAGTAGCGTAGATTTGGGATTAGAGAGAGCTAGTACTACTCAACAGTCTTGTATGGGTACTACTGCTCAAACACTAATTTCAAGTTCATTGTAGTCCTTTCCTTACTCTAATCAAGATCCAGATTTTAGGGAGAAAGCATCCGTTTGGCCTAAACTGGGCAACATGCCCAGTAATGGCTAGCTAGAACATATGTTAACTAAACAGTTGCCAACAGTGGGGGAAAATGTTTGGAATAGAATGGTTGGGCAACTAGAAACAACAACAAAAGTTCATCTTCCCCTAGAATTTACCTTCCTTACAAAATCTGAAGACTTTTTAGTAAAGGTGCATATTGAAATTGATCTTTACATGAAAATGATTAAATTGATCCACAAAAAATACAATAAAAGCAAATGATAGAGCACGGAAGCTAATAGAGGAGATTGATTTGTCTGTAGCATTATGAGTGTCTCTTCCTTCCTGAATATAGCAGGTCAGAATTCGTGGCTGCACTGGCTCCAGAAGTCTACCAGGGCAGCAGGAACAGGTTTTAGCCACACCTCCTTCGGTTGTATTTTTTCTGAAAAGAAGGATAAAACGCTTGTGAATTTTCATGTAAGAATGCCTGATTGGTAAATTTAGGAACTTTTTAAAGGTGAGATTCTTAACGGAATAAAAGGAATATAATTGGCTGATTTTAAGCATTGTATTCTGGTAAACAATTTTTATGTCTTGTATATGTGCTTTTGCTATGCAGTTATTTAATTAACAGTGACATGTCAACATTTATTCTGTTACCAAATTTGTTTTGAGCATAATTATTACTATATGTAATAATTATTACTATACATATAGAGACACATATAGTAATAATTATCAATTTTGTGGACAATTAACACAATATTCGACATCTATAATATGTGCATATAAATGTTGGTTTTTTGTGATAATGACCACTAAAAATATCTGATGATAAGTAAGCATTTATTATGTACCAGACTTTATGTACTCCAATAATTTTTCATTTATTATCTTATTTGTTTCAGCACTTAATACTTACAAAGTGTCCGATTGTTGTTGTCATGATTCCAAGGAGACATAGTAGACTTGGAAAGATGAAGGCAGTGATCTTGTTGCAGATAGCAAAGATTAGTCTTATTTCAGAGTTTCTTTTTTTGTTTGCTTGTTTTTTGAAACAGGGTCTCACTATGTAGTTGAGACTGGCCTGGAACTCACTATGTAGCCCAGGCTGGTCTCGAACTCACAGTGATCCTCCTGCCTCAGCCTCCCGAGTGCTGGGATTACAGACATGCGCCACCGCGCCCGGCTCATAGTTTCTTGACTTAAGCCCTACTGGCATGCTTTGGAGGGTTTCCGGGGTACTGTAGAATGCTTGTAGTACTTTCCCAGTTGTGACACCAGAAGAGCCTCCAAACATCACCCTTTGGATGGTGTTATGGTTTGTGCCTGCAGTGCCTCCCAAAGGCGCATGTTGTGGAAGGCTTCCTCATCCCAAGGTGATGCTCCTGGCAGGTGCAGAAACTGGGAGGCAAGGTCTTCTTCGAGGAGGTGGTAACTAGGTGCATGCCCTTTGAAGGACTATGTTATCCCTGGACCTTTCTCTCTTCTTCGCTTCTGGCCACCATGAGTTGAGTAGCTTTGCTGTGCCACACCCTCCCTGCCATGGCTTTGCCTCACAACAAGCCCATAGCAATGGGGCCAAGCAACCATGGAACGAATCCCATGAAAGCATGAGCCAAAATAAATCTTTCCCTTTTGGTTGTTTTTCTTAGTTATTTTGTCACATTAGCAGAAGACTAACACAGCTGGGAATGCTGATGGAGGCAAAGTCACTAAGTGAGAAGCACTGGTCTAGTTAGTTCGTGAAGGCATGGCCTCCCTTGGTCTCCATCTCTCTCTCTCGCACACACACACACACACACACACACACACACACACACACACACAAAACGTAGTACATGATCACTGTTTACTGCTGGCTCTGAACCCTTGATGTTTTTCCATAACCATTCAGACTGTAGTGCCTGTAGTGCCTGCTGCTGCCTCTTGTTGCTTTCTGAATCATCCCGCAAGCAAGGTTTGTTAGGGCTGTGCCCTTGTTGAATGGGAACCAGGCACTGTAGCAGATTCCAGGAATTAGGATGACCTGGTTCAAAGTTCTTGCTGAGTTTGTGGTCTCAGGATCTCACTAGAGACAAATCGACTAACAGTGTAATACCAGATGAAGAGAGCACCAAAGAGCTGGTTGTAAAAATCCTGCATGGGAACATCTCTGTGACTGGGAAGCCTGCCCAGGGAAGGTACTTTTTAACCCTTCCTGAAAAAGTAAAGAATTTTTCTCCAGGTCAGAACGAGATCTTGGCTGCACCCACACCCAGAAACAGTGTTAGGACTACTTGGTGACCTGAAATGATAGATTTTGAGGGGGTTAATTTTAAAATGTACTGTTTTTTGGATTGGTTTGTTATGGGAAGAATAGCTTCTAAATTTTTCTTTTGTTGTTGGTGTTGGTCTCTTTTTTCTTTTTCTTTTTTTTAAGACAGTGTCTCACTGTGTAGTACAGGCTGACCTTCAACTCACTATGTAGCCCACACTGAACTTGAAGTCACTGGGATCTTCCTACTTCAGCCTCCTGTGTACTGGGATTACAGGTGTAGCCTCTGCATTCTTTTTTTTATTATTATTAATTGAGTTTATTGGTACATTTAAGGTATACAGTACAATTACAGTCGTTATTGGGATCTTGTACCTTTACATGACAGGTTTTGGTTCTCATTTTTTCCCCTTGTCCCTGCCCTCTCTTCACCCCCCCTCCCCTCCCAATTTACAAACACTTTATTTCCATGTTTTCATTTTCTCATATTTTTTCTTTTCCCAAATTACCTTTCCCCTACCCTTCCCATAGAGTATTCCACCCCCAAAAACCAGAATATACATTCTTTTCGGCTGCACATGGATCATTCTCCAAAATAGACCACATACTGGCTCACAGAACAGGTCTAAATAAATGCAAAACAATTGAAGTCATCCCCTGTATATTATCAGATCATAGTGCAATCAAACTGGAGATCAATAGCACAAGAAACTATAGAAACTTCACAAGCACATGGAAACTGAACAACATTCTCCTAAACAATCAAGGGATTACAGAGGAAGTTAAAGAAGAAATTAGACAGTTTTTACAAATAAATGAGAATGCCAATACAACATACAGGAATCTTTGGGACAGAATGAAAGCAGTTCTACATGTAAAATTCATAACATTGAATGCCCACACTAGGAAAACAGAGCAGGCTCAAATAAACAACTTAATGATGAAACTTAGACTCCTAGAAAAACAAGAGCAAGAAAAACCCAAAGCTCGAACAAGAGAGGAAATTATAAAGATCTGAGCAGAAATCAATGCAACTGAAACTAAGAAAACGATACAAAAAAATAAATGAAACAAAGAGCTGGTTTTTTGAAAGAATAAATAAAATCGACAAACCCTTAGCTAATCTTATCAAAAAAAGGAAAGAAAAGGCTCAGATCCATGCAATCAGGAATGAAAAAGGCGAAGTCACAACAGATCCAAAAGAAATCCAGAGGATCATGAACACCTACTTTGAGAACCTGTACTCTAATAAAATGGAAAACACAGAAGAAATGGACAGATTTCTAGATACTTATGAATTACCAAAGTTTTTTTTTTTTTTGTACCGGGGATTGAACTTGGGTCTCTTGCTTGCAAGGAAGGCGGCAGAACCACTGAGCTAAATCCCTGGCAGTCTGCATTCTTAATTTAGCATCTGAAAGTGTGACTCCTCTTCCTCAGTTTACCATGTGTTGATAGTTTTTTTTTCTCCCCAAATTCTCTTATTTTCGTAGCCACTGGAGTTTTTAAAGTTGCTAAGGGAGTTTGATGTCCCTTCCCCTTTTTAAAGGGAAATAAACAATTTCTAGTCAAGTAGGTGTTAAAGAAAAAAATGGTAGTCCCTGACTGAGTCTCTCACTCTTGCTGTATCAGGGCAAACTTTATTGCAGAACACATTATTTCTCTTAATAGATTAGGTAGATTAGAGTATTGGAAGATGCATTTAATTCTGTCTCTTTCCATTTGAATTGGATATGACATTCCGCTTAAATTAAGTCTAACTTTCTTAGAAAATTCAGTGCCACCAAATAAAGCTATAAACACTCCTTTGTCTTCAATATCTGAGTCCTTCATACCTCATTACTTGCCCTTTTCAATGCTGTATTTGTGCGAAAAACCAAACCAAAAAACTAAAAAAACTCAGGAACTGTTGACCAAGGAGGTCAAGGCAAGAATATGCTCATCAGTTCCTACTTGGTGCCACTGAAAGGGTCTCAAGAAAAAGGTTAAGTACTGCGTGGCTCAAAGTCTGTTGAAAGGAAATCCAATCATCTCCAGCTTGTAAGGTAATTTCAGAAACCAGGGCTCTCAAAGCTGCCTGAAGAGAAACCTCCTAATTGCTTTTTTTCTTTGCCTGGCTCTGTTGTTATAATTCTGCTTTCCCACACTAGTCATTTCAATGCTTCCTTTACTGTCTTTGTCTAGCAGGGCTTTTATTTTTAAAGGAAGTAGCCACTTGAAGAAGACGTGGCTTGTTGGATCCCATTATCCTCTCTGTACACTAGAGTGTATTCTTTGTATGTCAAAGCAAAGAACCAGTCGAAACGTTTGTGCCGTTTTGCTGGTGTTTCTGTCAAGTAAGCATTGTATTCGGTCCATGTGTTAGAATGGGAGTGGGTGTGAAATCGGCCGACCCACAGGCCAGCGAGGCAGTGTCTTCATTTGAGAAGCATTTACATCACATCTGCTGTGTGCCAGTTACTGTGCTGAGCAATGCAGGTGCAATACCTCATAGTCCCAGCTTTTAAGGGACTGACAGTCCAGTATTGTTCTATTTCCAGACTATTTCTAGTTCTTAAGGTCACTGCTTCTTTACTACAGGTGAAGTAATGTTTGTTCTAAATCATCATTGGGCTTTCTGCCCCGAAACTCAGATAATTAGAAAACAGGTATCTGTCAGAAAGATGGCGCACATTGTTGCAATAGCACTTTCAGAAAATGAAAAGTTACTTGCTTATGAAAATAAATATGAAAAATGAATATTTTCCCTACTTTAGCCAATAGAGAAGCTTCAGAATCCAAGTCTGACGATTTTACCAAGGGTAGTAACGATACCTGAAGTTCATAGGAATAAGCGGTGTGGCTAAGAAAGTTAAAGCTGGAGGCTGCAGTGGAGTCTGACTAGACTCCTAATGTGGGAATTTGCTTCTTGATTGACTTCTGTCCCGCACATAGTCCTTGAAAACTTCCTGTCTGTTTTGCAACCAAGTGCAAGTTATTCTTAGATTTAGATAGGAAAACAAAACCCCTGAGTGACAAGACCAGATGCTCTTTACCTCAGTTATGAATGCAGCCTGATGTGGACGTCTGTGGGATTGTCTTCTTTCTTTATAAATCCTTCTTTAAGTAGAATGCAAGATGATAAAGATCAGGAGATAGGAGGAGCTGACAGTGCCTGGGAAACAATAGCCCCTTAATAAGGCTCTCAGTAATCAGGCGGGCATTTGTGTCTGCAGTGATGTGGAAGTGACGGACTGACCATCGTGAGGGTGACCATCATTGCAGACTGGCGTGTTTCTAATTACACATGAAATGCAGAGCTTCCTAGGAGAAATGGCCCAGAACACTCAGCCATTTAAGTGTCTGATTTAGGCGAGTGAGCCTTGTAAAGACCAATCTGCAAGATCGCGCTGGTCCACAGTTTTTTAAGACTCTTTTGAAATCCATTCTTTTTCTCTGCTTCCTCTTATCGTCTCTGTCCAAATATTGTTATATTTGAATTTGAAACATTCAAATCTGATTTATCGGTTTATGTTCCATAGAAACAAGTGGATCAGAGGCTTTAATGGAAGATGTTTTGGTAAGGGGTTTATTTATTTATTTGTTCATTTTTTTGTTTTTGGTTATTTTTCTGATGTTGGGGATTAAACCCAGGGCCTTCTACATGCCTGGCAAGTGTTCTCCAGTTCCAGGGCATTATTTTTTTATCTTTCAATTTTTTTATTAGCGCCTGTTTGCGGTACATAACATTTACATTTATCTTAGGGGGTAGGTATATGTATTTAACATATCTTAATTCTTTTTATTCCCCTTCCCCTTCCAATCCTCTCTCTCTGTCTCTGGACCCCTTTCACATTTGAAACGTGAATCTCCCTGATTCCCATTGTCTAGCTTTTATTTATTTTTTTAAAGTTGTTTATGCTTTGGGCCTCTCATATAAGAGAAGTAACGTGTTGTGTTCCGGGACTGTTTACAATGTAGCGGTAGAGTAAAAGGAGCTGGAAAGAGTGGAGAAGCACCGGGAGCTAGCAATGGGGAGAAGCCACGACCGACAGTCGGAAGCCTGCAGAGCAAAATGTGTTGTCCAGCCGGGTGCGAGCTGGCCCTCTCTAGGGGGTCCTAGCAGAGCTTACAGAATCATGGGATGGGAGGAAGGGAATCCTGGTCTCCTGTCCGTGCCTGATCTCTAATCTTTTGCTGCTGCCTCTCATTGGTTGTGCCTTAAAAAAGTCAGAGGATAAATGAGACTGTAAAATAGAATAACTTTCCAGTTGCCAAAGGACAAAACTACAATAATTTAAGATAAAGAAGAAATTGTATTTGTTTTTGATTCTAGAATCCCTAGGCTCACTGGCACTTTATTCCAATGAATAGTATAATTATTCTAGTGATCCGAAAGAAGCTAAAGAAAGCAGAAATTTAAAAACTCAAAAAGAAAGTAAATGACTCAGTTCAGTTACTTTCCTTATGAGTTGGGGACAGGGTGACAGAGAGTGAAACAGATTATTTTAGGTTACCTACTAGATGAAAGGCTGCAGGAGTTTCACTATCATACCTGTTGCAAATGGACTATTTAGGTAATTTGGCTGTTGTCTCTCTAATCCAAATTCCCTGAAAGTCATGTGAACAGTTTGTTTTCAGCTTTGTGACATAGACCTTTAGCATGAGTGACTCCATTTTGATTTTTAGGCTGGTCTCTTGAGGCCTAATGCAGAAGCTTACTCCAAAACAATGGCCTCTTACACAGGGGCCGTGTAACACAGGATGTGAGGCAGGAAGATCAAGAAATGGATCTGCCAGCAAATGGAAAATAGTCCGCATACTTACCTTTCATGGACATGAAACCAATATGGAGATCACATGTGTATTGACAGATTAACTTGCATTTCATCTCAAAGGGAAGAACTGAAAGATTTTTGGGGCAGTCACTACAGAAAAGGCAAAACACAAACAAACCAACCCCATAAAACAGATGCAGAAAACGTCTTTAGTCAAGGATAGATCCTTCAAATAACGTATGAGCAAGGGCTGCAGGGTCAGTATCTCCAGAGCAGGTGGCCGTGTAGATGAAAGGACCACCCTGGTGGTAGGCAGTGGAGCCCTGAGTCTGCCATGAACACTCTGCTTGTTCTGTGAAGCCCACAGTTCCAGTGCGGCACTGGGAATTCAAGCCTAACCGTTTTAGTTGTTGTACTCATATTCTCTCCCTCTCCCTCCCACCCCATGTTTTTCTCACAAAAGCCACATTCTGGATTTTAAAAATGAAAAACAAAACCATTTCATTTTTTCCATATCAACAGCCAGTTCAATCATGCTTTTTAGAAGCAGTGAGTTGAAACGAACAGACTTTTCTCATTGAGTTTTTTTGTCTTTTGAGCTCCTCTTCTCCCTGTTCCAACAAAATGGTAAAATTCTATTTGCTGTGGAAGACAAGTCCCTACCCCCACATTTCCAAGCTGCTGGGAGTCTCTGTCGCCTCCTGCTTGGGCCTGCTGCCTGTGTGTGCGTGCTGGTGCCTCTGCTCAGGCCCTCGCCTTTGGTGACGCGTCTTACCTATTTCTGCTTAGTCAAGGTCACGTGTGCTAACAGTCATTGTTTGGAGCTATGGAAATAGCAGAGGCAATGACGAAGCGGGAACCTGCTTCAAGGTGAAAGCCTGGTAGCTCCAGCGCGACCACTTCTCTGCGGATTTTCTCCCGCAGCCCTTTCCTCCGGGGCGCAGGCTTTGCCAACGTCCTCTGTTCACTGCTTGTCATCACAGCGCTTCTTCCATCTCTGCTCTTTTCTGGGCTCCCATGTCGTGCAGTCCCCTCCCGCCACTTACCTCATTACAGGGTCGAAAGATCACTGAACTCCAGCCCTGTATGTTCCAGTGAATGTCATATTCCTTTGCAACTTCTGTCCTAAGATTGGCTCATTTATAACCAAATCATCCACAGAAACAAGCAATCTTACCTAAAAGAACACTTACTTCTCTACCCAAAATACTGCTGCTCCAGCCAGGATCAGTACTGCTGACTTCCACAGCGGACCACTTTTATCCTCTTCCTGTAGGAGAACAGACTACTTCAGACGAGTTCCCAGAGGCAGAAGGCAAGAAGGTACTCTGAATTAAGAAACAGGGTTTACTTCGAAAGAAATCCAAGACTCTGTAAAGTCTAGTAATAGCTGATGTTCGAGACAACTTGCCAAGCTGAGCCTTAGACAACCTTTTCTTTTCAAAGGCATGAAAAAATCTATTTGTGTGTCCTTTTAGTATATGTGCTGCCGAAGTGAGCATGGTATATTTGTGTATCATAGCTAGGGAAATAGGGACTGGTTTCTAGGCTCAAAGGTGATTGCAATCACCCACGCAGCTGTTAAAAATGGTGTCCTACTCTGTACTTTTTTTGTGGTTTATTGTAGGCTTGAAAGAGGTAAATTACCAGTGCATTGTCAGCCAATAATCATTTTCCAAGAAAAGGTAATTTACCTTCTGAAAGGGAATATTCACCTGCTCACCTTTTTGATTGCTTCATTGTGTGTGTGATCGCCAAACTGCCTGCTTACAGGCATGCTTACATGCCTGCTTTCATGATCACATGGAACAGGTGTTCTGTTCTCCACATCCAAGGCAGAACCAGTCCAAAGCGGGCCACAGTCCAAAGACCTCTGGCCAGATTGCGTTTAACCTCCCTGGTCTTCCTGTGGCAGTTACGATACGAGGCAGCAATGTCACGGATACCACTTTCTTAGCACCTCGTCTCAGAGAACAGCTTTTGGGAGGGTCAGTCTTTTATGCAGCTTTAGAAAAGGATACTGCTTCCTGCATATTGGAGGTTAAGAAAGATAAAAAAAAATGGGTAGTCATGTTAGAGTGGGGGTGGAGGATATCTTAATGGAAAAAAATTAAGATATTACACACACAAAATGCTTGGAGTTAATAAAGGAAGACTCTGATAGGATGAAACTTTTCCTAGGATATAAATGAAATACCTGAAGATGTACTTTAGCTTTTCGACTATTTGTTTAGTTCCTGCTTAGCAAATTAGTGCTACAACAACCAAGAAGATGACAGAAAATGCATTTATTTTAAAAGCACTGATTCTCTGGCCCCAAATAGATGTATTCCTATTAGTTTTTATAAAACTGTCTGCTAAGCATGTTTACTTCTGAGTATATGGTAAAATTTTATTCTTACATTCAGTCTTTCCCCCTTTTATTCCTTCTCATTTTAAAATTATATTTGTGTATATATACTATAGAGATGCTTTTATTTTTATTATATTTTAAAGCCGTTTCTTGTAGTACAGTCGGATGCTATTGATTTTTTTTCCCAAAACATAGATTTTGTTTCCACCTATTGGGTTTATAAATTATTTTCTAATTTAAGTCCAGTGAAATGAAATAGATCAATTCCCAGTACCTTATTTCCTCCATGACATTTGAGTCATTGGATCATATAGTAATGTAGCTATTTTCTAATGTGTGAAGCATATAATTTACTCAGTATCATCCTAGAGTTCAAACATAAATTACAGTTGTACAAAACTAATCCATAAAGTTAGAAAATATCCATGTTGCTCTACCAGAACAGATTTATGAGGCATGTACCTATGAACAACGGGGCTTCCCATGTAACTAGCTAGATGAAAGTCTTTTTTCTTTGCAGAGTTTCTAGCTACCCGGTGAACTCTCATACTCAGCGCACAGTATCTGACTAGCTGTCTGTGCACCGTACTCATGTTTTTCCTGTCATCCGATTTGTTTCTTTGACATCTTGAATTGTGAGTGTGGACACTTGTGGTGTCATGTTCATGTGTTTCATTTTCTCTCCCTCCCCAGTATTGTCCCCTCAAAGATTTAGGGGAAGAGGCCGCAGAAAATCTTGCTTAAAATACAATGAGATGTTATCTTCAGTTTTCATGCCTTTTCATTCAGAGACTTAACACAGTGCCAGATCCACAGAGAGGATCTTGAAATATGTATAAAGACTACACCCTGAAAATGTACCAGGGAGGTCTCTCGCTATGTAGCACCACTGGCTGAAGAGACCGGCAGCAGGGTGGTCCTGGACTGCTGTGGTGTCATGCTGGGCCCACACGCGTGGCCCTCAGCGCAGCCGGTGCCTTCCGACTGGGGGAGCTGCCTCTGCAGCAGAACTGGTCCAAGCGGGCCTTGCCTACCTGGCCAACAGCCATGCCCAGGTGTGAGACGTGCACGCTGGCCTGCAGGCTGCGCTCGCTGCCTCTGCTTCCTCCCCTTCTCTGCTCCCCGCTCCGTGTCCACTGTACCAAGAACCTGCACTCAGGCCCAGGGCCAGCTGAGCTCTTCCTCTGAGCCAGCAAGGGCAGCCTTTCTTTCTACGACTGAGAGCCCTCTTTGAACACTTTGGAGCGAACAGAATGATACTCGTTTCCCAGTGAAGATTTTGCTCATCCTGTGACCCCTTTCCCGGGTGCGGATGCCGTAGTGGTCAGCTGTGGTCACAACCCGTGCCAGTTTGACAGGTCAGTGTGTGATTCTGTGGAGAATTAAAAACAGAAAACAAAGCATCCCCAACCAAAACGAATAAAACCTAAGCGTGGAGAAGGCAAGATTTTCTTTCATAATGATTCTTTAAATCTTCTAAAGGAAAAATCCTTTTATCTACATGCTAGAATTTAATGGGTTTTTTTTGCCACTTTAAACATTTAAAAGTAATTCATTGAGATGAAATTCATACAATAGAAAGTTAGTCATTTGAAAGTGAAGGATTCAGTTTCATTCAGTGCTCTCATAGTGATATACAACCAGCACCTCCGTATAGTCTCACATATCCCCGCTGCCCCAGAGTGACGCCCCTAACCCAGGGAGCTGTTTCTCCCCTTCTGCCTTCTCTGCACCCCACACCTCTCGTCTCTGTTCTTTGTGCGGATTTACCTGTCTTGAGTATTTCAAATGGAGTTCTACAACACGAAACCTCTTGTGCCTGTGCTTTTTCCATTCAGTACCTATGATTTAGACTTTTATTTCCTAATCAAAGCATATCCTCGGAATAAGGACGATTTCAGCCTGCGCAGCAGTGATGCCCTTTCGGCCCCATCATATTTTGAGGCACACGAAGAATTATCTCTGCGTGTTTTTATTTTTCTTACCCCCCCCAGTAAACTTTACCAGAGGGAGGGGATCCGCACCTTTCCCTGCATCGTCGTATCCCCGTCCTCTGCGTCCCCTGAGAGCACAGGTAGCATGAGAGGGAGCCTTCGGTGGGCTCCAGGCGGTGATGTCTTTACCCGGGGCCGGGATAAGCAGGTGTTTCTGATTGTGAAGGAAGGGCTCAGCCAGATATCCAGCAGAGGGCAGCAGTGGGCAGCGGGGGCAGATTGAGCCCGCGGGCCGCAGTCCTAGGTGTGGGTGCGCGTGCAGTGCAGCGGCCGGGGCACGGTCAGTGCGGCTGTGCAGAGCGAGCTGCCAGCGGTGGCGCGGTGCTCCTCTCAGCTGTCCTGGCGGAGCTGACGTCCTCTGCCACCAGGGCATGTGCGCCTCTGACGCCGGTGTCTTCTAAGGAAGGAGCTAAACGCTGGCGACCTTCCAAGCAAAATATATTAACTGTCCAAGCTGAAGAAAAGGACAGCAGATAATTCCAAAATCCCATTGTAAATGAACGTCAAATCAGATTTCTAGTATCCATTTCCTCTGTGAAACTAAACAAATGAAATCTTGCCACTTGTCCTACATTCTGGCTGAAATTGGAGCTTGATCTTGGGAATCGCATCTTGTCTGGTACTTAGCTGATCAGATGTCTCTCCTTGTTTAGCCCCTTCCTCTTGTCCTTTCACGGTGCTTTTCTCTAGGTGCACAGTGCAAGCTAGCCTTGGGAAGGCTGTCTGCATGCTCCCTGAATCCATGGTCTTCCTCTGCCTCAGCCCTGACTCAGGTGTGTCTCAACCTCCACTTTCTTTCTCCGTGTTTAACTGGGCATTCTCTTTTGATACCAGACAGAACATAGCCAATAATGGAGCACGAGAGCTCTGGATTCCACTTTGACTCTACACTGCCTCAAAGCTGGGTACCTTTGAACTAGGATCTTAACCTGATAGTGGCGGTCTTTGTCTCTGAGATGGGAAAGCAGTTATGGTGAAGGCTTAATTTGATGGTTCCTGCCATGGAGAAAGTGAGCAAACGACGTTATTTAATAACAATGAGCATTAACTGGATGTGGTGGTGCACGCCTGTAATCCAGCACTCAGGAGGCTGAGGCAGAAGGATTGTGTGAGTTCAAGGCCAGTGGACTACATAACGAATTCCAGGCCAGGCTGGACTACATAGTGAGACCCTTTCTGAAAAACAAACAAACAAACAAAAACCAACCAACCAAACAAACGTTAAACACGATGACCAGTTTGTCGATGTTCCTAATCCCTTTGCTTTGTAGAAATTAACTTTTGAAAGCGTGACCGGTTGTTATAGCTTCACCAACTCAACTCCTTCTGTTGCTCAGCTGCCTCTAAGTGGTCCCACTGCAGTGTTTTGTCCCCTTCATGTGACTCTGACAGGCAGGTTTCCTTGCCTTTCCTCATTGTCACTGTTCTGACTGTTCTGCCCAGCTGCAGCCTCGTGTAGCGACCTCTGGACACTTCTGGACAGCTCTTCCCCCACATTTTAAAATTTACCAAGTTCTTCCCTTACATCCTGTTGGTCAGACGTTTCCTTTGGATTCTACAACCAGGGCCACAGATCGGATCTCAAGCCCTGCACTTCCACACTCAGTGCAGGCCCTGACGGTGGTGGTGGTGGTGGGTGTGCCGGCGGGCTGTAACAGTCAGCACAACTAATGTCCTCGGAGCTCTCAGTTTGTCCCGGGAGCCACCCTCAACATGTATAATACGTATCACCCGAGTGATTCTCACAGAGCCTTCTGACACAGGTGCTACCGTTTCTTTCCTTAAAATGAAAACACCGAGGCTCAAAGATACGAAGCGACTTGTGGAAGATCGTGGGGCTTTGGAGCATCAAATGTTAATTCAGCGTGAGCGTGGCGCCTGTTTTTAGTGCTGACCTGCTACTGCGTCATTAGCCTTTCCCCTTCCTTGCCAAATCGACCTCAGTCTTCCTGATTGTGGGCACTACTGCTAGCAGATCAATGCAGTTCATACGTGTCCCTCCCTCCCTTCCTCCCTCCCTCCCTCCCTTCGCATACTGAGGAGCGAACCCAAAGCCTTCACTCCGAGGTCATCCCTACTCTTTAAATTCTTTAGAATTTTGAGACAGCATCTAGCTGAGTTGCTCAGTTGCCCGGGGTGAGCTCGAACTTTGATCCTCCTGCCCCAGCTTCTCAGAGAGCTGGGGTTATGGGCGTGCACTGCCACCAGGCGGTATTTCTAGACTCAAAGGATGAGGAGTGCAGAGGTGTAGGGCATGCCCCTGAAGCTTGGAGGTTTTTAACTTCCCTAAATTGCATGGAGAGTGGATTGATCTGTTTCTCAGTATGAAGTTAAGAGGTCTTGACCTAGAGAATGTGCCAGAAGCACCTTGAATTGGCATTTGTGGCTCTGTCAGACAGTTTAGGGACCTTTTCTGAGGCATTCACTTAGTGTTCACTTAGTGTTTTGACTGCTAAGCCAGCCAAACTAGTCCCTTTCTGTCGTCTCCTCCTACCCTCCACCCTTTCCCGTGCTTCCTCCTGAGGCTCTGCTCGCATCATAACCCCATAGAAGGAACCTTTCTCTTTCCTGCCCGATACTCATCTTCTTTACCATCCTCTGAAATACACCTTTGGTCCCACCCCCTTTGCATGTTTGCTAAGTGGCTCCCAGCTGAAAACAAGGCCTCTCCTTCAGCTGCCTCATAGCCCAGACAGGTGGCAAATGCGGAAGCCCACAGAAGTCACCGACACCGGCGAACTCAAACTCAAACCAGATTTAGAGCTGGCGTTATTGCTTAGCTCCAGGAAATGGTTGCCAAGTGGGGTGAAGAGCCCATGGTTGCCAGATGCCTCAGTGTTTCAAGAGGTGACAAATCCAGGTGTTTAGATGCATGCTCCTGAAGCCCTCTAACTGGCAGTTGACATAAATAAAAATTTGGAGGATGGCCCCCAGTTTCTACTGCGCTGCAAAGTTTGGGTGTGACTGTTTTCAATGGAAAGCTCCCACACGGCTGTGCTGGTCCTGGTCTTTAGAGCTGGTCAGCTTTCCCAAGTTACTTTTGACATAAATAAAAATTTGGAGGATGGCCCCCAGTTTCTACTGCGCTGCAAAGTTTGGGTGTGACTGTTTTCAATGGAAAGCTCCCACACGGCTGTGCTGGTCCTGGTCTTTAGAGCTGGTCAGCTTTCCCAAGTTACTTTTTAAAGCTCTCAGTTAGTTTTTTATAAAAATTGTATTTTTCTTTTTTAAATTTTTTTTTTTTGGTGCCGGGGATTGAACTCGGGTCCTTGCGCTTGCGAGGCAGGCCACCGAACCGCTGAGCTAAATCCCCGGCCCTGAGCTGGTACTTTTGATATTCATAATGATCGCATTCATCATAGGGAATCTATATCTGTACATAATGTATCTTATTTTTTCTCCCTATTCCCCTCTCCCCTTCAGCCTTCTCCTCTTCTCCATTTATAAAAGCTTTGTTTCCATTTTTTTCCTTCTATTTTTTTTTCGTTTTCTCTTCCCTGCCCTCCCTCTTGTTCCTCTTCTCATTTGAACATGTTCTTCCTACGTCCCATACCTATCATTCATTTTGGTCCTTTTGGTTTCTCACACAAGAGAAACAATGCGATATTTAAACACGTGTCTCATTTTTTTCACTTAAAGTTATGATCTCAAGGCGCATCCCTTTACCTTAAAAATGTTTAAGTTTATCCTTCTTTCTGTCCATGTGGGACTGCCTCGTGTATAAAAGCCACCTTTCCTTTATCCGTCCATCTGTTGATGGGTATGTGGGCTTTCCCCAAGATTTAGCTATTACAAATTGTGGGGCTATGAACGTGGGTGTGCATATATCGCTGTGGTATGATGGTTTGAACTCAGGAAGATTCTAAGAAGGGGAATAGCTGGGTCAAATGGAACCTCTAGTTGCAGTTTTTTGAGGACTCTCCCTGCTGACTTCCGTATTGGTTGTGCCAATTAATTACACTCCCACCAGTGGTGGAAAAGGGTTCCTTTTTTTCCACAGCTTCACCAGCATTTGTTATTGGTTGATTTCTTGATGACAGTTATTGTTTCTGGAGTGAGGTGAAAGCCCAGATGTTTTCATTTGAATTTCTCGAATGACCAGTGATGTTGAACATATAAAAATTGCGTTTTTAACAACTAGTCCACAGGTTAGCAGAGTCCTGCTAAATATCAAGCAGGCAAACTATTCTTCATATTGACTTATTCATAAATGATATCTTGGTGGCTACTACCTTCTGTCTCAGAGAATAATCAGTTTTAAAGAGACAGTCATTAGGGAAAAGCAGCAGCCAAGAGTTCAATAAATATTTGGCTGAAAATATACATTTCAATATATACATTGTAATGAATGAACAGGTCACACTGCAGCCCCAGGTGTTTTATGAGTTTTTTTAAGTTCTCTAAAGAAAATTGGACTGACTTTTAATATAGAATATCAGAAACACTCGTATTAGAAATTTGGATTTTAAGTTTAAAAATGAGAGTATCCCTAAGTTGTTACTCAGGTAAACTGGAATCATTTTCATTTGACAGTTTTGAAATCAGTGACTGAAATGTGAGGTTGATAAGCTGCAATTATATTGATTTTCATTTTCTTTCTCGGATATTCTTCAAAGTGACAATGCTAAAGGAAATGTCACTTTATCAACAAGAAATATGTAACACCCTAATCATAGCCGACAGAAGTACACTGCGAACACGTGGAAAGTGTTCTCCGAGGAGCAGAGGAGAGGCCGTGGGCACTCAGGGGTGCTGGCCATCCTAGCCCTCATACCTCCTCTCTGTGATTCGCGTGGACCGTGCAGTACTTAGCAGCACTTACAAAGAAATACAGAGATTGGGAAGGAGGGACAAGGGGATGCATGTAGGGTGCAGAGAGGATAGAAGGAGGTGCTGATCAGCCAAACAACTTTCCCTACTGACAGGTGTATTGTAGGCTGGAGAATATGTAACTGAACAAGTGACAGTAATTAAAATGTGTTTACTTAAGCGAACAATTGCTTGGAATACGGTTGCATGGTAAAGACCTCATTAAAGACCACATTTGGCACGTGAATGCGATACCTAAGTGGTGGGTAATTAATTTGCTTTCCTAGACAGAGTGATGGGTCACCTGTGACCTGCTTCACTTATGTGCATCAGACAAGTCCGGACTTGAGACAGAGATACCCTTTACCATGTGAAAATCTTGCAGCAGACACTTATTTCAGAATCTGTTAGGTTGTTGAGATTTAAAACGTGTGGGCAGAAGGCCAGTGCGCAAGGACAGGCAGCAGTGTAAAGAGTTGTCCGCAGAATGTGACACCCCTGGGTGTTCCTGAAGCAGGATGCCTTGGTGTGCATTTTCCATCTTCCATCTCTGACTTAGTCTTCAAAGGGACCATTACCTAAACCTGCAGCAAAGTTCATGTGGACTAGTAATTCTCAAACTGTAACATGCAAAAGAATCACCTGGGAGTCTTCTTAAATCACAGGCAACTCCAGCATTTCTGATCCATCAGGCCGAGGTGGGGCCCCAGAATGTGCACGTCCAACATGCTCCAGGTGACGCCGATTGTGGTCCAGGACCACACTTCGTGAACCATGGTAGGGAAAAACAGCCAGTACACAAATATTGCTGAAATGAGTGCCATCCCAATACAATAGGAGTTAGGGTAACTCTTAATTGTGAACTTGCTGCCAAAGAAAGGACAGCAGCCACACTGACAGCAGACGGGGTAGTGCTGGTGGGGGAGACAGGGTTTGATTTAAGGCAATGTGGATTCTAGGAATGCCATGTCTGAGGTGTATCATGTCTCTTCTATTACCCAGCCCTGAGTGAAGACAAGTTACTTAACTCTCTGTGCCTTGGCCTCCTTGTCTGTCAAATACAGAAAACAGTAGTCCCTACACCAAGCAATTGTGAGGAAATTCTGTGAGGGGATGCATGGAAAACACTTAGCATCGGAAGTGACATATACAGAGAGCTGTAATATTACATAATGACATCAGTAGCACAAACAGGGAAAGTAACAGAAGAGATCTCCAGGCAGCACCTGGCTTCTTGGATCTGCATATGAGCTTGGAGCTTGCTAACATGAGAGGCTTCTTGTGCAGAAGTTACTTGGGGCCGAATTGGGGTGAATTCTTTTTATGTCAGTACCATTAGTGTATGTATTTAGCAAAAGACTTCATCTCAAATACGGGTTGGAATGTTTCTGATGAGGCTGTTCGCTGTGAGTGCCGTTAGTGGGTATGGTGGCTTTGGGGGCTGGTGATGACTATAATAGAAGGGCAGAGGCATAATGAAAGAGTAGAGAAACAGAAACATACTGAAAAATAGAAGAGAAAAAGGGAGGACAGGGAAGTGGGGAAAACCAAGAACCAAGACCTGTCATATAAAGGTACAAGATCCCAAAGGTGAAGGGAGGACACACAGAGGAAGGGGTAGAGAAGATTACGAATTCAAGGCTGTTATTGCTTCAGAAAGATTCTGACTGATGTGAAATTCAGCCTTTCTTAGGGTCCTTCCCTGTGTCACTGGGGGAGAAGGGTGGACACTCGTGCTGTCCTCACTTGTGTGATTGGTTCAGGAGGTGGCCAGTGCCCAGTCCTCATGAAGTATTATAGAAATGGGGGTGGACAAAGCATAGTTTCTGCCCTCAGGTAGGATTCAGACTAGCTGTAGAGAAAATGAAGAATAAATTAGATTTCCTTAGGCAAAGGAGGAGAAGGAAAAATGATAGCATATTGGGACTTCCCTGAACAGGCTTGAGTAGAATCCTGGCTTCCATCCTAAGTAGCACAGACCTTGGTCAGGCCTTTGTTCTCCCTGAGCCTGCAGTCTGCTCCTGCCATTGTGCCATGGTCCTGCTTCGAGGGGCTGTCAGTGCCCTGAAATGCTCCACATGAGCCACACGGTGGCTGGGACTCAGAGCAGCTCTTCCTAAATGACAGCGCTGCCTGGCTGGCTGGTTAGTTGCTCCTTTTCGCAGCAGAGTGTTAGGACCAGGCTGGTGGTGTTCAGCCCAGTGTTCTCTGATTGTCACACTGCACAGAAGTGAAGGACTTCCTGAGGGAAGAGACAGGAGAGACGTGGGAGGTCACAAGCAGTGAAGAGAGACTGCTGTCTACCAAACACAGGTGACCTGCTTGTCCTTGGTGTCTGAGAGCAGTCAGGACAGGTTCGGCTTCTTTTGCACAGTGACTGAGTGTAGGAGAGTGAATGATGCAATAACCATGGTACTTTTATGCTCTGTGAGGTGAGGTTGCCCTTTGGCAGGCACTGTCTTGTCACTGCCGAATTGTTTCATGTGTTCTAAGTCCTAAGTCCCACAAATGTGGAAAGGTCTTTCCCCAAAAAGGAGCACCTCAAGCAGCACGGACCAGTGAGGAGTGGAGCTGCTTGTGGGCGCCCCTGCAGCATCTCCCTGGTGCTTCCCTTCCCTGCCTCTGGCCTCTTGGTTGTGCCGGTACCTGGATCCACGCTGCAGAGGCACAGGGGGTCATGGGCCATTGTCCTGAGCTCCAGAGGATAGAGAAGTGGACAACAGAAAGAGGGCCTCTCTCAGGCTCCCTGATGCACACTGAAGCCCACTGGAAAAGTGAAGAGGATCTCTGCGATAAAGGCCCAGCAGGCCACCGTGGATGGCAAGTCGGAGGGATCACCACCTCCCATCGGAACCTGGACTATCCTCAGGGAAGGGCAGCTGGAACCTGCAGGAGAACCCTGCAGAGTCCAACCCTGCAGGAGGTCAGCGAGCTCAACCAGGGTCTTGCAGCCAGAATAGCCTGAATCCCAGGGGTCTGCTGCTGGCTTGCTGAGACTAACTGACTTAGATCTGTACATTGCTGCCCACATCATCTATGGGGACAGCAGAGACATACCCTGAAGGAGGCCCTGCATTTTTATTTTTTAGTTTTAATATTATTGTTTTTTCTTTTCCTCTTATTCTTAATTTTTATTCTTTCCCACTCTTCAAATTCTTCCTTTTTCTTTCTCTTTCGCACTCAATCTCTCACGCTCCCTCATTGTTCTTCATCTCCCTTTTTGTTCCTGTTCCTGCCATAATTCAGATTTCTTCTTTCATTTTCTTTCCTTCTCTCTTTTTCCTTCTTTTGATTGTCATTAGTATCAAAGTAAAGTGAGTAGAGTTTCCAGCTTCCCTATTGCAGTCCGGTTGTTCTATTCTTGTCTTTGTTCTTTCATTCTGTCTTTTCCTCTTGTCTTCAACAGTTTTCTAGAGTTTGCATGATCATCCTATGTCCTCTGGCCTCACTTCTAATCATCCCCTATCTTTCTACCTATCTGTCCCTCTCTTTCCAACTCCTAAATCTCCATCCTGAAGGCTAAAGTTGCTATATTGAAGAATTCATTCACTATAAACATATTTTGGTCTGGTCCTCTATTTTGATTCAATTCACATAGTTAAAGATGATAGATTAATAACTACCACAGATTGTCATTTTCTAAGCTATGTTTGTTGCTACTGTGTTGCAGATTGTGTCACTTGGGCTGAGGTGTTGTGATTGATCTAATCCGTTGACCTTCCTGGTATTATGAAAATGAGAGTGTCTCGCAGTCATTAGAGACTCAAAACCTAAAGAACAACTATATCTGGAAGATCAAAGTGTTACCTAGGAATTAAACCAAGGACAGTACCAACAACAAAAGTAGAAATGAGATAACTTTTAAGCAAGGCACAAACACAAACTTGCAGTACTTTCTCCTGCTTTTTCATGGATTCCTATCAGTCTTATACTATTCTTCTTTGCATCACCTAGGAGTTGTTGGAATGACTTCTTATGGTCCTTTATTTTTTTAATAAGGCAAATTCTGGGGGGAACAAGGTTAAAAAGTCTGACAATCAACCACCAGGACACCCTGAACTGACAGCACAGGAAACAACAAAATAAATGGATGAGCCTCTAGAAGAATTCAAAACAGAAATAATTTTCCAGATAACTACAGAGATGGTGAGCAGAATGAAAGATGTGATTAGAGAATCTAGGACAGAAACAGATAAAAAATACATGAGTTCAGAACCATGATAGAAGCCATGAATACCCAGCATAGGAGAGAAAGGAATGAAATCCATGAAACAGATTCAAATACATATCCAAGAGATAAAAAAAAAAAAATCTATTGCAAGTATACACAACAGACTGACCCAATCTGAAGGCAGAATATCAGATATAGAAGACAGAATGGCGGTCAGTGACCACGAAAAGAGAGATCTCTTAAAAATAATAAAGGACCATAAGAAATTATCCCAACAACTCCTAGATGACACAAAGAAGAATAGTATAAGACTGATAGGAATCCATGAAAAAGCAGCAGAAAGTACAAATGGCATAAAAAATCTGTTCACAGAATCAGTAACAGAAAACTTCCCAACCAGAGCAAAAGAATTTGACATACAGATAAGTGAGGCATGTAGGAATCCAACTAGCCATGATCAAAAATAATCTACACCTAGACATATAATAATCAAGGTCCCAGAAACCCAAAAGTAGAACAAAATACTGTAAGTAGCTGGAGAAAAGAAACAGATCACATGCAAAAGAAAGCCCATCAGAATCACAAGCAGACTTTTCAGTCCAAACCCTCAAGTCAAGGAGAGCCTGGAGTGTAGTATTTCAAGCCCTAAAAGAAAACAATCGCCAACCTAGGCTGATGTATCCTGCAAAAGTATCTTTCAGTATTGATGGGGCAGTAAGATACTTCCAAGACAAAGAACACCTGAGAAATTTCATGAATACTAAGCCAGCATTCCAAACAATTCTAAACAATATCCTAGAAAAAGGCTTTGAAGATCACAATTCCATGATGCCCAACAGAGTAAATCCATTAGGCAAGGCAAGAAATTAAAAGGAGAGGGGGAAAAATTTAAAAAGGGCCAACAAGAGGACAATAACATGACAAGGATAAGTCAGTACATATCAGTTATAACCATCAATGTTAATGGCCTCAATTCATTCATCAATCAAAAGAGATAGACTGGTAGAATGGTTTAAGAAGCAAAAGCTGCCTCTCAAGTGCAAAGACCTGAGTTTGATCCCCAGTACCCCCCACAAAAGAAGTAAAATCCAGTAATATGCTGTATACAAGAAATGCATCTAGTTCAAAAAGTAACTCATAAGACCAAAAGTAAAAGGGTGGAAAATAGTCACAGGAATCCAGAAAAAAGTGGGGGTAGCTATCTTATTTGCAAACAAAGTAAATTTTAAACCAAAATTAATTAAGAGAGGCAAAGAAAGTCATTATATCCTTGTAAAGGGAACAATCCAAGAGGAAGATATGAGAATCATTAATATATATGCACCAAATACTAAACAAATATTAAGGGACATGAAAACCCAAATAAACACTAATACAATTGTAGTGGGAGACCTAAATACCACACTGTCACAAATAGACAGGTCATCTAGACAAAATAAATCAACAAAATTCTAGAACTGAGCCAAGCTTTTGAACAAATGGACTTAATAGACGTCTACAGAGTGTTCCAACCCACAAAATCAGAATATACATTCTTTTCAGCTGTACATGGGTCATTCTCCAAAAGAGACCACGTACTAGCACATAGAACATGTTTAAGCAAATGCAAAGGAATTGAAGTTATCCCAGGTACATTATCAGACCATAGTGCAGTTAACTAGAGTAGCATAAGAAATTGCAAGAACTTCACAAACATGGGAATTGAATAACACTCTCCTGAACAACCAATGGGTTACAGAGGAAATTAAAGAATAAATTAGACAGTTTTTACAAATAAATGATAATGCCAATACAACATTCAAGAATCTATGGGATACAATGAAAGAAGTTCTACAAGGGAAATCTATAGCTGTGTATGCCTACACTAGGAAAAATAGAGTGAGCTCAAATAAGCAATGTAATGCTGAATTTTAAGCTCCTAGAAAAAGAAGAGAAAGACAAACCCAAAGGTCATACAAGGGAAGCGATTATAAAGATCAGAGCAGAAATCAATTCAATAGAGACTAAGAGAATGACACACAAAAAATCAATTAATTAAAAATTGATTTTCAAAAAAATAATTAAAACTGAGAAACTTTAGCCACACTTGTCACAAAAAAAAAAAGAAAAGAAAGGAAAAGCTCAAATCTGTGCAAGTAGGAATAAAAAAGGTGAAGTCACAACAAACAGATCCAGCAGAAATCCAGAGGATCATCAGTACCTACTTTGAGAACCTGTACTCTAATAAAATGGAAAACAGAAGAAATGGACAGATTTCAAGATACATGGAATTACCAAAGTTGAACGAAGAATATAAAAAAATTCTAAACACCCCAATTACAATCAGTGAAATTGAAATTTACCAACAAATAAAAGCCTGGGTCCTGAGGGCTTCACTGCTGAATTCTGCAAAACATTTAGAGAAGATATATTGCCAGTAGTCTTTAAATTTTTCAATGAAATTGAAAGGAAAGCAATAATTCCAAAGTCATTCCTGGAAGCGAGTGTTACTTTGACTACAAAACCAGGGAAAGTCTCAACCAAAAAAGAGAACTTTGAGCAAATATCCCTGAAGAACATGATGCAAAAAGCCTCAGTAAGATACTAGCAAACAGAATGCAGAGGGTCATCAAGGAGATCATACACCCTGACCAAGTCGGATTTATCCCAGGGATACAAGGATGGTTCAACATGTGCAAATCAATGAATGTAATACACTGTATTAACAGAGTCAAGGACAAAAACCATATGATCATCTCAGTAGATGCAGAAAAAGCATTTGCCAAAATTGAACACCCATTCATGATAAAAACCCTATAGAAAATTGGAATGGTTGGTCTTTATCTCAACTTGATGAGGGCTGTCTATGAAAAGCCAACAGCCAATGTCATACTAAATGGTCAAAAACTGAAAACTTGCACCCTAAATTCTGGAACAAGATGAGGATGTGCACTATCACCACTGCTGTTTACTATAATTTTGGAAACATTAACCACAGCACTTAGACAAGAGAAAGAAATAAAAGCAATAAAGATAGGAAAGGAAAAAGTTAAACTGTCATTATTTGCAATGATATGATACTCTACAAAGAAGATCGAAAAAACTCTGCCAAAAGACTTTTAGAATTAATTGACAGATTCGGTGGCGCAGCTGGATACAGGTGAACACTCAAAAATCAATATCCTTCTTGTACACAAATAACATTCACTGAGAGAGAAATTAGGGAGACAATTCCTTTCACAGTAGCTTGCAAGAAAATGAAATATCTAGGAATCAATCTAACAAAGGAGACAAAAGACTGCAGTATTCCAAAAAAAGAGATTGAAGAGGATATGAGAAAATGGAAAGACACCCCTTGATCCTGGGTAGGAAGAATAAACATAGTGAAAATGGCCATACTTCCAAAACTGCTATATAGATTGAATGCAATCCCAATGATATTCCCACAGTATATTTTACAGAACTAGAGAATCCAAAAATTCATTTGGAGCCAAAAGAGACCTAGAACAGCAAAAGCCATTCTAGACAACAGACACATTATGGGGGTATCACAATCCCCAACTTGAAACTATACTACAGAGCTACTGTGACTAAATATGATACTGGCATGATAACTGCCAAAGAAGCAGACCTGAGGATCAGTGGAATAGATTGGAAGATACAGAAACAACTCCAGATGTACTCAGCTACCTCATCTTTGACAAAGGAGACAACCATCCTCAGTGGAGGAAAGATAGCCTATTCAATAAGCTGTGTTGGGAAAACTGGATTTCAACCTGCCAAAGATTAAAACTAGACCCCCTGTCTTTCATCATGCACTAAACTGAAGTCCAAGTGGGTTAAATATCTAAATATTAAAACAGAAACACTACAATTGCTGGAAATAAGTTAGGTTAAACTCTTAAAGACAATTGACATCAGAAAAACTTTATGAACAAATCCTCAGTAGCATGGGAACTAGCACAAAGAATCAACAACTGGGATCTCATCTTATTAAAAAGCTTCTGCACTGAAAAGAAGCCACCAACAGAGCTATGAGACAACCTATAATGTGGAAAAAAATTTTACCAGCTGTTCTTCAGAAAAAGGTCTATTGTCTAGAATACATAAAGATCTCAAAAATTCAGAGAAAGGAACCCTTCTCCATTGTTGGTGGGAGCGCATACTGGTGCGACCACTGTGGAAATAAAAATATTAGCATCAGAGGTCCCATTTGCCTGAGCTAGTCCCCTCCGGGGGATCTTCCCAAAAGAATTAAAAGAATCACACCACAGGGATATATGTGTTCCCATGTTTATAGTGGCACAGTTGTAATAGCTAAAACTTAGAAACAACCCAAATGCCCATCAACTGGAGACTGGATAAAGAAGCTGTGGTTTTTCTATAAAATGGAAAGCCATAAAGAATGAGAAACTAGAGTCATTTTTAGCTAAATGGATGTATAGTGAGGCCATATTCTCAGGTGAAATAAATAGGACACACGTGTAAATACCATACAGTTTCTCTGGTGTGAAAAATTAAAAGTGTAATTAAGGTTTGACTAGGATCACTGATAATGTGAAATAGGAAAAATGAGGCTAAAGTGGAAGGAGGAGGATGGGGAAAGGAAAGAAGAGAAAGCAAAACGTGGAAACAAAGTCTTTGTAAATAGAGATGGGAGGAGGGGGTGAAGGGGGGGCAGGGATAAAGGAGAGAAAATGAGAACCGAGACCTGTCATGTAAAGGTACAAGATCCCAGTGATGAATATGAGTGTACTGTGTACCTGAAATGTACCAATAAACTCAATGAAGAAAAAAACGAGCACCTACTGTGCGGCTCAGTGCATGGTGCCGGGGAGTCCAGTGGAGGCGGGGAGGGAGGAGACTGCAGAGGCAGGTGGGCCAGCCGTCAGTCTTTGCAGCCACATTGCTGGGCTTGAGCCTCGGCTGGCCACATATTGACTCTGTGACCAAGGAATTTGCTTGTTCTGTGCGGCATTTTCCTGTTCTGTAACACGTGGGTGAGAGGTTGTATAGTGTTCAGAGCAGCACAGTTCCGTAATTACTACCAAAGTGTTATTATTTAGATTATTTCACCTTGGAAAGATTATTCCAACTTTCGACCTCGATTCCCAAGGGTCCTGAAGAAATGCTAAATTGACCTCTTACATGAATGCTGTAAAATAAATCATACGAATTTTTAACTCAGAATTCTGTGTGCACTAAAAGGAGAAATTATGTGTGAAATATGTGGGATATGAAAATGTAAACTGGGCAGAGTGGCTCACACCTGTAACGCCAGCACCTAGGAGGCTGAGGCAGGAGGAGCCCTGCAAGTTCGAGACCAGCCTGAGCAAGTTCACAGTGAACCTGAATGACATAGTGAGACTGTCTCAAAAACAAAATTAAATACAAAAAACTATGCGACTTCATAGTTGACAGTAATTTTCCCTTAAGTCTTTCTTTCTGTATCTTTATCTCATTTTTCATAGTAGTATAAGTACTATAAAATCATCAGGTTTTCACATAGGCTACTTTTGCTTTACTGTACTTGACTGTGTCGGTTCATCATACTGAAGGGCTGTGTAGTGCATTTGGTGGATGATTCAAGGCATTTCCAGATGCCATTGAGAAAATGAGAACTGAGCCCGTGGAGGACGCCTTTCCACTGTGGGTGGTTGCCTGCTGGTTCCAAGACTCCCGGCTGCCCCGTGTCTTTAATCTGCTGGAGTGGATGCTTTGCGTTTCCATTGTACCTTCAGTTGTTGGATCAGGCAGAACACCGTGTAGGACCCCAGGGTAGGCAAGGTGATGGCAGGAGAGCACGTGCTATTTTACATGCGTTTCCCTTTTCCTTTTAATTGTACCAGAATCTGTTGTATTAGCAAGTTATCGGTTCTCTTTTGTTTGCTGAAGTAATGGGTTTTTGCTTAGAAGGCCATGTCCATTCCAGTGCAATTAGGGCAAGATGAATGTATTTAAAAGCTGTATAGAGTAGAAGAAGGGGAAGGCATTGAACGTAAAATTAAACTTTTCACAATAGGTTTCCATTGAAGTGATTTCCGGCATTTTCACTTTGTTAACGCACAGACGCCTGGCTTTGTTCATCTCTCCCACAGATAATGTCTCTTAAAGCTTTGTCAGTACCTGTGGAGTGAATGACAAGCTTTTCCCATTTTTATACAGATTTATATCTATCTGTTGAGGTCCACAGGTAGTGGACCCTTTCTTTACATTTTGCAATTATGCTGTGTAGGAATTCAAGGTGGAGGTCTTCCTTGGCAGCTTGTATATGAGTGAGTCTCCGCTTCATTCTTTATGTCGTGTCTGTTCTCATTACAATGCAAACATGAAATTTTAGCCCTGTTTTCTTGCCCAACTGGGAAGCTCACAGTTCCTTCTGAAACATTAAGTTCACAGTTTTAAAGAAAATAATTCTGTATCATGCAGATCACAACTTACTGTTCAACCAGATAGAAATGATTTTGTATTTTAAACTTACTCATCTAAGACTAAAATCATATAAAAATCACTGAGCGGGCCAGAGCGGGATGTCAGAATGAGATGACAGCACTTACGTCCTGCGCATTGAAAAAAACATTGTTTTAGATCATTGCATTCAAATATTACTGAGATACTGATCCTGGCTTCAAAGTACAGGCACTTTCTTGAAAAACTAAACCTATGTTGCTTGCATTTTTATTAGTAATTTTAATGAAGACTTAGGGCGAGAAAGTCGTAAGAAGTGAGCAGAACGTTTTGTCATAGTTGTAACATACAGTTCCTAGCAGAAGAGCTGAGAAATACTGATTCCTATCCTGTGCAGACATACATAGGCCTGTGACTGATCAGTGCGTATATATTCGTGTATGGTGATAAAGTAACATAACAAGGATAGCTAACTCCACACTTAAGGCCTTTGTGCTTGCTTTCCCTTTCCCACAGTGTATATGAGAGAAGGGCAGACACGTCCTCGTGCCTTTCCTTGGCCAAAGATTCCAGACTCGGAACTTGTTACTGAATTCTCTCAGAAGCAAGTGACCCGAGTGATGAGTGAAGAGTCCTGTCGCTGCCCACTTCCGCTGTATGCTGCAATCTCTGTAGTGAACTCTACTTAAGACACTGTATCAGTAATCAAATAACAGTGTAATTCTACAGGCAAGTAATAAGTATATACTTAGATTTAAAAAATCTATCTCAAACATTTTAAACTGCCTTTGACATATAAAGGATCTCCAGGAATGGCTCAATACTATAAGGGTGATCACCTTCTATTTTTCTGTAATTCATATGTGCAGTGTTTTAAAATGTTTTTTAAAGAAAATTTGACACTGAGAACTTGATCTAAAGATACTTAAATGCAGATGGTGGTTAAAAAAGTAGCCTATTAATTAGTGAGAGTGGGTAAATAAGACAAAAAATACAAAAGAGCCTGTATTGAAAAATATTGTTTTTTACTAATAGCTGTCTCTCTTCATTCTCTAAATGGTGATATGGACTGTTAAGCTTGAAATCTGTGAAAGGACTAAAGGATTTTTTTGAAGTGCTTTTTTTTTTAATGGCAGCTTCTATCTATGCAGAATGTAAGTCCCTGGATAATTAAATAAATGTTAGTGATTATATGTAGCTTTAGAGCAGTCTTTTTTTTTTCCTTGGCAATGCTAACATTTAGGACCAAATAATTCTTTATTGTGGGGAGGTTACCTGTATGTTCGGCAGTTTCCCTGATGTCTACCTACTAGATGGCAGTAACACCTTTTCACCCAGTTTGGAAAGCCCAGAACATCCGTGGACACTGCCAGATTCTTCCTGGAGTGAAAGGTGGGGACGATTCCCCTTATTTAAGAGTCACTGATCTCAGAATTAGGGATAGAAATGCCTATTCAAAGTTCCCAGTGAGTCTTGTTCTTCTTCTTCTTCTTCTTTTTTTTTTTTTTTTTTTTTTT
>NW_022900940.1:43917008-43943317 GCF_012274545.1 Fukomys damarensis | reverse complement strand
TTTTTTTTTTTTTTTTTTTTTTTTTTTTTTTTTTTGGACAAATTAATCTAGGACTGGCAAAATAATTAAGGCAGCATACATTGAGATCTAAGGCAGTGGTCAAACCTGAAATCAAACATCTTTCTCTGGCCTCACCTCCTGCAGCTCTTGGGCTTCAGTAGTGAGTAAGCACACAGAAACCTCTAATCCCCTCCTACTTTTCCTTTACTACACTTTCCTATCACTGTGTTCAGTGCCAGTTTATTTTAGTAGTGTAACCCAAATAGTTTCTAATTACGGCAGATAACAGAGGATCTACCTACGTAGTGTCTGTTTCTTCTTAGTGCGTGAAAATGCAAAAGGAGAAATGTCGATATGGATGCTGACGGGACCCCTTCCCATTAGCAAGTGATCTATCCCCATGGCTAAACCAACTAACTCGTGTTCAACCGGTACTACTCACTTTTTCAGCTATAGGAAGGGAAAACAATCTCCCATTTAAGTGGATATCTTAGTGTTAGTAAAGCCCACCTCCTTCAAAAGATTATATAACATGTTCATATTTAATTGATGTCTCAAATTATCTAATTTGAGTAAGTATTAGTACCAACTAGGTTCCTGTTTCACCCATTGCTTACTGACTTAAGTGATATTTTGGGAAATGTTTAATTAATTTGACCTGTTGCATCTAGAAAGTTGGATTCTGGTTGCGAAAATGAGCTGGGAAAAATACTTCTCCTTTCGGATGGAAGGGTATATTGAGATTTAGAATGAAATCTATTTCTCATGGCTTCGGGGTGCCTGGGCATTAATTCAGAAATTGATATTAGGATAAAATCTTGAACAATTAGGGATAAGTATCTAAAACCCAATTAACCTTTCGCAGCTCTCCCTACAGCAGTAATGTGCTCTCAATTTCACTGCTGTGGGATTAAATGGATTTCTCATCATTGCACAACCAAAGACAAAATTCAGGCTCTGAAACACCAATTTTAGACAGGGCATGTGAGCAGTTCTCCAAGGACTGCAGATGTATACCTTTTATTGATTTGTAGTGCTCGCAATAGGTTGTATTCTCCTTCCTGTGAGTGCTTGATGCTTTTCAATCCATGTTGGATCTTTCTTCGAGTTATTTTGTGATAATGAAAGGAACTTCCCAGCCTGGACCTCGAGGCTCAGACTCCTGTAGTAATCTCTATGAACCCTGCATCATGGGCATGCCCGGCATTGCTGAAGGTCAGGCATCCCTAACTATATTCAAAGACATTTTTCACTTTGTGGAAGACAAAAACATAAAATGTCACATCCATCTTGAAATTACCTTAATAGTAAAATAATTTCCTCCTATTAGCTTGACATGTTAAATCCGTGTAGGTTGTTCTACACTTTTGACAGTTACTTCCTTTGTTTAAATTATTACCAAATGATAATAGGCCTTGGCAGAAATTCCTTGGTATTTCAAACTCCAAATAATAAATTTAAATGTCTCTAGATGTATCATGAGGAGGGAAATGAAAAATACCCCAGATACCATGACGGTCCTGGTTTATAGGCCTCACTACAAAGTAGAATGACTCATGGATGGCTATGCATGTACAGGAAGAAAACAAATATTAGGAAAAGTTAGACTTTTACATGCTTCTATCACTCTTTGCAATTGGATCTTTGGAACTGAAACTGTGGGTCCTGCATATTGCTTTCTTTGTTTCAGAGTCCTGATACAATGGATATTCTTCAAATATATTTAAATCATTGACTGTCTTAATCGTGAATCCATGAATTTTTGAAACACACATTATTCAGTTTTCCTTTGCCCCTCCATCCCATGTTCTCTTGGACAGAGTCTTGATCACTTGAATTTCAGAATTAGAACAGCTCTCAGCAGGTCTTTTATGAAGCAGCGCTTTGGCGTTCCCCATTGTGCGTGTGTGAGCTGCTTTTCTCATGGCAGCTGCTCCTGGGGGAGCTGCAGACCTCCCGTGAGGCGGGGCTCATCTGTGAGTTCTGGGGTGAAAGGCGCTGTAACCCTAATGGGTGGGTGTTAACACGGAGAGGTCCGTGAACGGACGGGTGCGGAAACTCCAAATGAAGAAGAAACCCTCCTCTCTAGATTCAGCTGGCCTTCTCTGGAACTCTGGAAATTTGCTGCCTACCTCTCTGCTACCATTTCCACGTGAGCATTAAAAATATCCGTGTTTATATGCTCTTATGGGAATGTATTTTTCTTTCATTGTCATGGGTGTCAAAGCATAGCTTTATAAATATTTATCTCTGAAAAAGTTGGTACATTTTTGTAGGATTTAAAAATTAGTTACCATGATCTAAAGATAAAATGTGTGGTCTCAACTAAGGAGAGATAGCTTCTTTGTGTCAACTTTCTTATACCACCCTGAGCTACACTGTGGATGTTCCATCAAAACTTTCCTTTCATGGAAAAATATCATTTTTATAAACAGAATAGATTGTAGAGCAAAATAAAAATTTCCTTTTCTGAAGGCAGCTATGTTCTGTGTGTATGTAGGTATATTTATGAAAATCTGTGGCAAATACATTTTTTCCCGATTTAGATAGTTTTGGTGGCATTTTATAGACCTTCTCAGAAAGTTCTCACCTTATAAATAGCTTGGATTACCGTTTCTTATATCATTTTTTGGTATTCATGTAACCAACAGATTAACATCTGTTGTGATTAAAAGATGCATGATTAAAATAATGAAAAGTTCTATTTAAAGCGTAAGTCAGTGAACAGTTCCTTAGGCAGGTGTCATGTGTCAGGATGTTATGTCACAGAGAGATGAAGCAGACCTGTTCACCACGTCTAGGGTATGAGTCAGCTGTGTTAGTGCTCACCTATAATCTCAACACTTTGGGAGGATTACAAGTTTGAGCCAAGTTTGGGCAATTTAGTAACTTTATGAGACCTGTCTCAAAAATGTAAAAATTAAAATAAGAAACAAAGGACTGGGGTTGTAGCCCAGTAAGGCAGCTCTAGTTTTAATCCCCAGTAACACCTCACCACCAAAATATATTGATAATTGGAGAGCTGCATGGAAAAGATGGACATTAAATGAGTATTATAAACATGTAATTGCAAATGTGTTGATTCCTGCAAAGGAGTCATGCAAAATACTAATGAAATAAAACGACAGGGGCTTTGTTTAGTTTTACTTCTGTATTATAACCACTAACCACATGAGGCTATTTAAATTTAATTTAACTATGATTAAATCAAAAAATTAAAATTTATTTCCTCAATCACACTTTCATATTTCATGTGTCCTAGGGTCACAGGTGGTTTACAAGTGTGTGTTAAACCACACAGGGCTACAGCATTTCTCTCACTGAAGAAGGGTCTGCTTGACAACATTGCAACTGTGAGTTCTAGAAGGACTTTTCTGCAGAACAAATGTTTAAGCCTAGGAAGATCTGAGCAAGCATGGGCCCAGCGAAAACTGGGGATGTAAGGAAGAGCAATCCAGGCAGAGAAAGGCTCTAGAATGTGAGAGCAACTTGACTTTAACTTGTTACTATGTTCGTAGAACAGTGCTGCTATTACTCTGTGCATCCCTGTTGTGAGGTGGTGTAGTTCCAATGCCCTCTGTGTTTCTATAACCATAGAAAGCCAAGTTTTATCGGGGTTTTGTTTAAGGATGATTACATTCAAAGAATTGTGACTCTGCCAGTCAAATCAATAAAAGACCATTTAAAAATCTTTACTGCACTTAAAAATGAAATCTCTTTCCTTTCTTACTACTGTATTCTATTGCTATCCTTAACATCTCTCTTCAGAGTCCAAAAATCTTACAAACCATCTCTCACTCTTTATCACATGTATTTACTTGACCAGTTTCTCATTTTTCTTTATTTTTTGATACCCCATTAACTGACTTTATAAAATAAAGGCAACTGCCACAGCTGACTCAGTGACTAGCAATCTCTTCAACTTAATAGATGATTTCTTCAAAAACGCAGGCACACAACTGTTACCACATCTCAACATTAGAGAAACATTCTGAATGCTTATAGGAAAATTGATTATGCTATTTGATCTTGACTTTGGGCTACACAGGTTTTAGAATCAACTTATTACTTGGATATTCTGTAGCTCTGTGCTTTAAATCCCTTTATATAAGTTAATTTCTTTGCCAGCCAGGCTGTGTTGTAGGCAATCTAGTGTGAGTGTTATTTCTTTCTTTTTGTTTGTTTGCTTGTTTGTTTTGTTTTCTTAACATATAAGAGGGCTTAAACTTTATGGAAAATCCTACAGTCCATGTCTTTTCATCACCATAGACTGTTGTTAAAATGCACATGAACATTTATAAAATGATATGCTAGTATTAAATTATAGCTTTAATCTAGTTTAATTACATGGAGTAAAACCTTATGGGGTTGGACTAAGTGAGGAGGAAATTAATTTGACTCAGGCCAAGTCATCAAACATTATTGAAGAAATAGAGATGTCTTATTTTCAGTTGCAAAACTAAGACTAGCCCATGTTGCTGGCAACACTTCCTCAATCAATCTTTTTAAATTATTGGATAAGAATTATTTATAATTAAACAATCAGTTGTCCTTCTATTAAATCCCTAAGGCTTTAGATTAATAGCAATATTTGGTGGCTTAATTCTTCTGTTTTAAGCCTCTGACAGGGTCGAATTGTGTGTGTGTGTATGTGTGTGTGTGTGTGTGTGTGTGTGTGTGAAGTAATCATTCAGATTACTGAGCATGTGTCAGTGTTGTATAAATTTCAATAGAAAACAAATCATTAATTTTTCAGAAACTTTATACAATAATCTCGACGTGCCGATTTAAAACATACTGCCTTTGCTTCCTGATCATCAGGATCAGTCGCCTAGAGGAATCCCTTTGAGTGGCCTTTATGTTATCAGCCTCCTATTCTACCATGGATGCCAGAACTGTTTGCACCAGAAAGTTGCAATAGGAGGGATTTAGAAATGGGGAGCTAAGCCTTTGCATTTCGCTTTCCTTAGCTGCTTGTTCTTTGGGCTGCTTTCCTAGGAGTCCATGGACCTTACACAGACAAAATCCCTGCTCTCCCATCAAGAAATGCTTGTTCCTCCCACTGGCCAGGGGAATCTGCTAAAACCCTCACGGTTAGACTGGATCATGTCCATTTCCTGTGTTAAAACTTTGACGGCTTCCCACTGCTTGCAGCATGAAGTTCTGAATTCTGAAGATCACATTCAAGCTCCTTGCTCACTGTCTGGGCTTCCCCACGGTGCTTTGCCTCGCCCTCCCATTGCCGCAGAACTGGCCTGCTCTCATCTGCCCTGTACGGCAGGCATCTTACTCACTTGGTACAGTTCTGCCCGTCTGAAACTTCACCAAATCCCCTTTTCTCTTAGGTGTGAACTTCAAGGCCACTCTCTGGGGTCCTCCTCTCCTGAGCACTTCCTTGCCCTCTCTCCCCACCCGGATCTAGGCCAGGCCTACTCAGTCATCTTCCTGCCATTTGTACCCAGCTCGCTCCACCCTCAGAAGGAAAATTGACACCTGTTATCTCTTCCGGACTAGACGGTCTTGGAAGCAAGGGCAGCTCCGGAACTGTTCATACCGGCGTCCACACCACCCAGTAGTGTGTCTGGTGCGTAAAGAGTGCTTACTGAATATCGGCTGGATGACTTAGTACTGTGATTTGGGAGGTACTTTGAGATTTTGATTTGAAACTTTTAAGAACAGAAACAAGTTCTCTATCTTGAGTTATGAAACCCAACACCAGTGGATTAAATTCTTCTCTGTTGACTTAAATCTTTGAAACCAGACTAACTCCTTTGATTTCTACTCTAAATGTACTGAACTGAGTATCAAAAGAAACTTTAATTTCAGGGGATGTGCACTGATCATATTGAATTCCAAATACATTTTTTAGAGTCTGTGGGCAAGTAGAAGCCACTGATAGGAAATAAAAGACATCCTAAAGCAAACTGGGAACTGAAGATAAAGGAGACAGCTTGGTAAAAGAGGTTAATGTATATTGAAGTACTTATCACTAACTGTATATGTTTTGTCATCAAAAAGTTAAAAGTTTTGGGTTATTTGTTCAATATAGTAGATCAGCCTGGTTTTGCACTTGTGACTGTTTTAGTCTTTAATTCAGGTGTGAGCATGTCAGAGGCAGAGAAGGGAAAAGCAATCAGGACAAGAGAAACATAAAGTGAGATGGAAATAAGCAAACACTTGCCGCTAACTCTGTCCTCTACTGTGAGCTGAACAGCAGAGTTGCAGGCATGCCACCATAGCAGAGGAAACTCTGCCTTAGATATTTCTTAGGGAAAGAAGAAGAGTAGTGAAAGGGAGATGATCTCTACCCAGGCATGTTGGGCAGTTGGTTGAAATAGATTAATGAGTCAGTTCCTTTTCTGACTTTTCAGAGAAAGAAGTAGAGTATTCAGCATTGTCAGACTTCTTAGGCCACAACAGCCACATCTCTTCTGGCACATCTTGCAGTCCCCTCCCAGCGCAGTGCTCCCAGTGCCTCCTTTCTGCCACGCCCTGACAGTTCCCATGGGGCTGGTGATGAAAATCCCTGAGATGCCACCAGCAGGGCCTTCCTGGCTTTTGCGTAACCATGAGGATCCTCTTAGGAAAACGAATTAGAGTTTTAATGAGGTCGACGCGGGCTGCTACACTTGATTAACCTGTTAGGCAAACATTCTGACTTAAATCTGCTAAAAGGAGGTTAAATCCTGAAGCAGCCGCTTGTGCTCTCTCCCTCAACTCACTCCTGCAGCCCTGCAGGTATACAAATAGCCATGAACTCTGTTTGTGAGTGTTCGGCTATCTGAAGATTTTAACAACTGTACATTACAAAGTGTTGCAGGCACTGTGTTCTCTCTTGATGGTCATCTGCCCTCACTCACGCTGTAGGGTGTACTGTTTTCCTACTTTTACTTGGCCCAAACTAACTCTGCAGACTCTGTCTTGTTTTTTGTTTTGTTTTTTTTCCCTACCTTTAACAAAGTTTGTACTGTTAAGAAGGAAAGAGTGCTATAATTTTAATTATATTTTCCAGTTTAACTCTTAGAAAAGAATAGTAAGTAATATTAAATATTACCATTAAGTTTTATTCTAATAAAATGAAAAATAAGTGGAAGATCCTCCTACCAACTGCTGTATCCTTTTAGTTTAAAAACTGCCACTGACAAGACCTGTGGCTTGTGTAGTTGTGGTTTCTTTGAGTCACTTTGATTTGATCCTTCTCTTTCCCTTTGAGAATTTTCCCGATGTTAAGAAGGCTCTTTAATGGGCATTTTATTGTAAAGTAGGGTCCTCTTTGTTTCCCTCACAAATTGGTTTGAATGTTGTTGTTTCTAATCATACAAAGTTAGATCTGGAATCAGGCAAGAAACAGCCTAGTCTGACTCTGACCAGGAAGTGGGTTCTGAGAGAGGAAGGGAGCTGGTGTGAGAGTATCGCCCTGGAGCCTGGCCCTTCTCCCGGAGGCCTTCTGTGCCTGGTCTCCCCCTCTCCTGTAGGTTGCCATCTGCAGAAGGACTTAGGGTTATCCCGAGGTGGAATGAGATCACACCTCTGGAACATTGCACACACTGTTTCACACACAGGAGATACTCACTAGCTAGGAACTATAATATTATTGTCATCAGTAGCCACTCAAGCATTTATTAAGCCCCTACTATGGGCTTTGTACAAAGCCCTAAGCATGTTTTCCCTTCCCCAAGAAGGTCCTGGTAGCTCTTAGTACTAGCTCTGCCCGAAATGGCATCATGGCATTTCACGACGGGACATTCCATGGCCTTCTGCTTTATAAAATAAATGGATTCAAGACTGAGGAGAAAAACTTGAGGAGAAAAATGAAGATGATTTACTCAAGAGACATAGTTGGATAGATCCAAGATCTTAGGTTTCGAAGTTAAATAGTTTTAAATAATTATTTTTTAAAAATCAAACTTAATTGCCAAAAGACTGTCACAGATGGGAGGAAGGTAAATTCTCACACTCCTTGTTTCTGGATTGTTTTAGTTAGTTTGCTTTTAGAATGAATAACTACCTGAGAGTAAACGGTTAAAGAATATGTTAGAGCTGGGCAAGGTGGCACACACCTATAATCCCAGCACTTGAAAGGCTGAGGTAGGAGGATTGCCTCAAATTTGAGGGCAGCCTGAACTACAAAGGGAGACCCTGTTTCAAGAACCACCCCCCCAAAAAAAGAAGAAGAAGGAGAAGAAGAAGAAGAAGAAGAAGGAGAAGGAGAAGGAGAAGGAGAAGGAGAAGGAGAAGGAGAAGCAGAAGGAGAAGCAGAAGAAGAAGGAAGAATACGTTTGAAAACTAGTCCAGCCATACTTTTTTACTGGACAAATAAAATGTTACCAGCCGTAGCCAATGGCTGCTCATAGACATAACCAGATGCTTTTTATTTTCAAGAGCTCCTTGTTTTGCTGATACTGCTTTCAACAGCTTCACTCCCAGGCACTGTGCAGCAGCCCAGGCTTTCGAACTGCTGTTTTTTAACAGTCATCGTGTCTTCTCTGTGCTTTAACAGAGGGAACGTTCTTCATCAGCTGGACCTAAGTGAAGCAGCGCACGAATGCTTGTTATACCACCTCCCCACACAGAATTTACAGCCTAGTAGAAGACAAACAGATCATTTAAAAAAATTAAAAACAAAAACAAATCAGGGCAGAAATTTAGCTGAGTGAACTTGGCTGATCCGAGTAGCTCAGGGGAGATGTTTGGTCTGAGTCCCTGGGCTAAGGGGGCATTTAATCTCAGGCATATGGCCCAGTTTGCACAAAGTGGTGAGCTTCTGGAAACTGCATGATACAGGCAAGCAACTTCAGCTAGTTTAATGTCACTAGAATGTCAGGTGTTGTGGGGAAAATAGGAAGGGGAAGCAGCAAAAGCAAGTTGGACTTTGGTTCCGAAGATGTTTGGGATGATTTGGTGGATTTTACACCAGAGATAGATGTCATGAACTTGCTATTTTATGAAAAGTGCTCTGAAACTAATTGTAGTTAGTAAGGGAGGAGGGAAGAGACTTCTTTGAAGGCTGTGGAAATAGATGGAGTCATGAAAAACTGTACACTAGCGCAGAGACAGAAACAGGATTTGACCTCAGGTATGATTGAAAGTGAAAGCTGTTAGCATCCAGTGCATTGAGTAGTGAAAGCATGAGTAGAAGGTGGGTCTAACCCACATCCCATGACTGCACAGTGCCGCAAGAAAGGAAATCCAGAGAGAAGTCCCGGGGTTTGTGAGAAGAAAGGAATTCTGTTTCAGATGTGTGGAATTCAGCATGTGTACCTAGGTGGATATTTATACTGTCGGGGAGGTTTGGCCCTCAAATGTTGCTTTGGGCATCTTGGGTGAATTGATGCTAATGAAAAAAGCCTGGGAGGAAAGACTTCTCTTGGTGGAGAGGATGAGGAGTACAAAGAGAAAAACATTCGGAACAATTAAATGGTACCTGAAAGAGTACCAGGAGGAAATCTATTTCTATGTCAGCTCTTACGCCTGATTTCTTTGCTTAACCTTGAGTTCTAAATGAGTTGGGCTTTGGAAAACATGAAGTTATTTTGAATGTTGGCCAGAAATGTTGTCGATTCAAGCCTATACCCATAAAGCTAATTCAGATGACATGTTTTCTAATGGCTCTCCCTCTTTCATATTATATAAGAAAAAGAAACCGCACTTTGCATGAAGAATCAAGATTTTAAGCCCTGGGACATAAGCAGTGAGGTAGCACACACTTGTTTATTAGCAGACACTTGTTTATTAGGATAATACAGCTATGTTACAAACATTTTTTATATAGCTTAAGAATTATTGCTGATGTGATGATCTTGACTTTTTCTCTGGTGTAAAGGTGTTCTGTGAAATATTCTTGAGCCCGTTTTCGCATTGGCCACCCTGCTAAATCTCAGGTGAGCAGTATTCTCTCTAAGATTTTCAACAGAAATAAGCATATGTGGTCAGTCTTCTTACTTTTTACCAGTTTAATGTTGAAATTAAACATTAGTTCCTGTCGTGGCTATGACAAAATACCTGGTTCTGACAACCACATAGCAGTACGCAAATGTAAAAGTGGGCACAGTGCCTAAGGCAGTGGAGTGTAGGCACTGAAAGATGGGCGGCATGGGTATGAGTCTTGAAAGGAGAAAAACAGGCAAGATTTCCTGATACCACTAGATGAAAGGAAGGCGTAGCAGAGAGCAGTGGTCTCATGCATCCATTGGAGTCCGGAGTTTAGAACTTCTGAAGTAGGTGGACGTTAGGGTGAAGTTATTGGAGAAGAAGTAATGCAGAGTAGTCCCAAGAGCAGGAATCTTGAGGGTTCCGTTTTTGCTATTGGCCAATCAGCTACTGGGCTAAATATGTGGAGAGTGGGACCCCATAAAACCTAGGAGAGCATGGATGCTGCGGGGCTGAGAGGGGCCGCTCAGAGGTGGTAGAGGCCTAACCTCCAGGGGAATGACCTTGCCGATCATCTTATCGTCTCATTTGAGACCAGACACAAGGAATATCTTCAGAGAATCACAGCCTACAATGAGGGCGTGTGATCACAACTAAGAAAAGTAAAACACACAGGCCTACACTTAACAGATTATAAAAATAAACCGAAAAAGATGAAAGTGGCCTGCCAAAAATTTGATTGTCTACCAAAACGTTACTTGGTATATGTAAGGGGAAAAAGAGAATTCCAGCATCTTGGGATAAATCATTCCTAACTGCAGTACATGTGAAGGAGCTATCCAGTGAAGAAAACAGTCACTGGAAGCAGATGTCAAGATGACCAAGGCACTGTAGATAGCACAGCAATTGTAATGTTTGGAGACGAACAGGAAAAGGTGGGTATTTTGTGTGGAGAGAAGAGAATCCTGGCTGAAAATGATACCTATAGAAAAATGGAATGAAAATTCTAGAATAAGAAGTGCAGTGGTTGAAATGAAAAATATGCTGGGTGAGATCAGCGGCCAACTAGACTCTGCATGATAAGAGGCCAGTGGATTTAAAATCACATCAGTGTGTGTGGGAATTCAGACATGTTATGTACACGTACGAATTTCCTACAGTGTAATCATTATGAACTGCAAAATGAACTAATAAAACTACATAATAAAAATACATTCAAATTTTTAAAAAAGAAGTAAAAGGAGAAATTGGAGTCAGGAATTATCTAGTGTAAAGAATAAAGTAAAAAAAAAAAGCCCAAAGTAATTATGAATTATTTAAAATCAATAGATCACTGACATAAATACAAAAGCTATAACTATAAAGATTCTAGAAAAAAGTTAGAAAAGTATTTTAGAGAACTCTGGATACACAGATTTCTTGAGAAGCACACAAAAGCGCTAAGTATAAAAGAAAAAAAATTGATGAATATGACTTAAAATTATAGCCTCCAGCTCATCAAAAATCTATTTAAAAAGAGTGAAAAGCCAGCCAAACAAGGTGGTGCACACCTGTAATCCCAGCACTTGGAGACTAAAGGAGGAAGACTGCCTTGAGTTTGAGGCCAGCCTGGGCTGCACAGCAAATTCATTCCAGCTGAAACTACATAGCCAGACCTTGTCTCCAAATAAATAAACAAACAAATAAGTAAATGAATAAATAAATGCCAAGCTACAGACGTGAAAATTTACCTAAAATACACATATATGACAGAGGACATGCATTCAGAATAATTATAACTCCTACTCCTCAATACTTCAATAATAGACAATCAGATCAATTTACATAAAAGGCAAAAGATTTGGAAGATATTTATCCTCAAATACACAAATGAAATACCCAGGTACGATATATTTAAATAAATAAGCCCACTACAAGTACTCAATGTAATTATCATGGAAGTATGAAATAATGTAACATAAAACAGAAATGTGACACTTTAATAGATCCATATGATGAGCTAAAATTATAGTCTTCGGTGAATAAGGATGTGGAGCAACAGAAATTTTTATACATAGCTAGGAGAAATTTAAAGTAATATACCTATTTTGGAAAATATTTCCTCAATTTCTTTCAAAGTTAAAGATCCAGAAGTTCCACTCTCTGATATCTACCAAAGAAAAAGGAAAGCCTATACCCACAAAAGATCTGCTACATAAATGTTCAATCACTGTACTCTTGAAAGTGGAATTATATCGTGAGCACATAAAGCAGAGTACAGTAAATCTTTGGGTATTCATTTGTGTAATGAAATAAAGAGCATGACTAACTACTGACAGAAGTAGAGACACTAGGTGGGTATGCTAAGTAGTTGACAGAAGCCCAACTTTTAGAAGACAAAAGATCACATACCCTGTTGTTAATGTGTCTTCTTTTCAAGCACAGGCAGAACTTTGGTGATAGAGCTTAGAACAGCGAGGCCATGGGAGTGGTGGGGGTGGCCTGCAGCTGAACATTAGCTGGCTTCCTCGGGTGAGAAAAACATCCTGTAGCTTTGAATCTTGATTTCCTGTGGGCGTACATTTGTCCAGACTTCATTACTATGAAATCTGTAGATTTCATTTGATGTGATATTTACTTCAGCTATTTTAACAAAATGGTTGTATATTTTACAAAGCAATAAATAGTGTAATAATGAATTCAAAATGCTAATTATGATTTTGTAAAACATAAGTTTGTTCATAAAGATATCAAATATTTGAAGTAAATCAAATGTTCTCTGGCTAAGGATATAATCTGGGAGGGTTTACTTGCTGTTCTCTGATATGTTTTAGATTTTTCCCCACCTCTTTTGTTTTAGTTAGGATAAGGGTTTGCTTCAAATTTTCAGGGTACTTTGTAAGGAGAAAAATTAGTGAACTTCCCTTCCCATCAAAACAATACATTCACTAAGCAATTTACTTAACGGGGTATTCCTTTAATTCTTTTCAGAAAATAATCCGAAAGAACATTGAGGAACATTAGCTATTTGGTCCCAGGAAATTGGCTCCTGATTGAGAAACAGACCTGGAAAATTGAAGCCATTAGTCTGGGTGCTGAGTGTCCAGGCAGGACTATGACCTGCCTTAATTGATGAGAACTGATGATAAAACATTAACAGTGCTGATCCTCTGAGAATGACAATGAGGCGGCTAGTTCAGTGTCTATTAGCATTTAGTGTCTTAGGGGAAGGTGGAGTTCATTTTACAGATTAGTTCTCTGGTGATGGGGATCAGTGATAATGCACTAACACCAAAATCTTCTTTTTCTTCTCCCTCGCTCTTCTCAGAAAACAAATATAATGAGGCACAGAAGAATCTCCAGTTAAATCTGTGATGTGCATGTTTTCTCTCAGGACGTGTCTACTTGAGTAGAGAGCAGCCCATACCGGGAGGAACGTGGGACACGCAGTGCTACCTTTGGGTTAGTCCTGCAGTCTTGCTGTCTTGTCTAGTAGGGCTGAGAAATCTTGGTAAATGGGCCTAGCCTGTAGTATATGAGGTGAAGCTAGCCTCTTCCTCCTTTTGTGATAATTCAGCTCTGTACGAGCAAGTGACTTGTTAGGGTTTCCTTAGAGCTCATTTCCTGGAGTTATAATAAATAATGGAAAGTGGTATCTGTCGCTGGCAAATGCATAGTGGCCATATTATTGTAGCTAGGCATGTATTTTATTTTGAACACCAGTGTTTTGGTCATTAAATGGAGGCAAAATGATTTGTAAATACTAAATACCCTTCAAAGAGGCATTAGCATCTATGAAAGTTGCATGCAGAATGGATTAAGCTATTAATAAGGCACATTTCATTGTTATGTATTTTTATGAGAGGAGAGAAAAAGTTTCACAGTTAAATCGATTAAGAGCTAACTGAAGTTACTAACCATTCAGAGTCAAATCATTTGGAAGCACTAGACCAAGAGTTGGCTTTCTGAGCAAAGGTATTTTAATCACAGATCGCAAGAGACAAAAAGTGTTCCTAACTCTTTGGAAGCCTACAAGTTAAGTGTTATATAGAGTGCTCTGAGAGATAGTCTCCTAAATTCTAAGGTGAGAGCAGTGCCTCCTTTTCTTGGAGATGCTGTGATCAAATGTGATATGAATTATGGGTGAGAGAAGAAATATGCTATGACCTAACAGGAAACAAAGTATCTTTAATGATTGTTAAACTAACAGGTAAGCCTGAGCCAGTTACTATTTTCAAGTGCTGTAGATATCGGCAGAGTTTAAGATTTATTTTAAAAGGTGAATTGTGGTAAAATTTAAAACTCAAACTGCGTAATGAACTACTGAAAAAGTAACTTTTATTTTTTAAAAGTTTAACATTCATTTTTTTAGTAAATCAAGCTATTATTAAATGAAACACATAACCTGCAAGTTTAAGTCAAAGTCTGTGTCGTTACTTGGCTTTTCCCCTGTATGCCCTTTTAATAAAGAAATATTAGTTGTATGTTAGTTACACTTTGGCTTTTCAGAAAGATCTCAGTTTCAGAGCTCTTGATATTCCATGATTTGGTCAGTATTGTTAGGCAGGGTTTCCAGACAGACAGGACCGGCACAAGACTTACTTGGGGAATTAGCGTGCGTGGTTTGGAGGTCAGGAAGTCTTGTAAGTGGAACTAAGAAAGCCAGTGGTGTAATTTAACCTGAGCCTGAACATCCAAAACCAGAGCCGTCGTGTCCAAGGGCAGGAGAAGTGGACGTCTCAGTTTGGACAGTGAGTGAATCTGGGCTTCCTCCAGCTTTTAGTTCTGTTCAGTCCCTCGGGAGCTGGGTAATTGCCACCCACGTAGGGGAGGGACATATGTTTTACTCAGCTCTCCTAATCATATGCTAATCTCTTCTGGGAACACAATCAAAAGTAATGTTTTACCAATTATCTGGGCATACCTTAGTTCAGCTAAGTTGGTGCGTTGAAATTACCCATACCATATATAAATGGCCTTCCTGTTGCTAAATGCAATCAAAATCTGTAACAGTTGACATGATTTGTAGAACTGAATAAAAATGTATGTAACAGTACTATATTCATGCATGCACTTGACACTCATATGTTTTTATCTACTGCGTACCAGGTGTAACAGTGCACACAGACTTGGCCAGTTCTTGTGTGTGTACAACATGATGTGTTGTCAAAATTATAGATGCTTAGGGAATGTGACAGAATGAACTTGTCATTTTGCCCATGGGCTAGGAGGTATCAAAGGAAGTCTGACTAAGAGAGTTTCCTTGAGAACCCAAGGAAGAGCAGGAACTCGTTACTACAAGACACAGGGAGAAGCATTTCCCTTAGGAGCAACCTGGAGTACACAGACAGTACACAGAGTTCTGGAAAAGCATAAAATACTAGAGAGCAGGGACATTCTGTTACTCTTAGACAAAGCATTGTCATGAAGGCTGCATCTGTCAGGGTCTCAACAGAATCAGCTAACTCATTCAAATCACAGTAAGTTGAAGGGACAGTTCACATTTGTGGCTGTGTGAAGGGGAGACACAGAAGATGTTGAATAAACTAAGACCAGTCAAATAACAGAACCACTGTGACACCCTGAGCTAAACAGACAAGGGGAAGGAACAGTAAGGGGACCCTCAGTGGAGGGAGCTGGAGAGAGGAGTGTTCCTTGAGAGGACAGAGACCTTCCATGGAAGAAGCCAGGCTGAGGTGACCTCGCAGAGTGGAACCAGGAATGTACCTGTGTGACCTCTCTTCCCTCCTTCCCCTCTCCTTCCTGGATCCTATTGCTGAATCTCAGCCGGAAGCCAGCAGGTCCAGGGAGCCTTGTTGTAGTCCACAGAAGCCAGTCTCCTGGGCCACAGCAAGGGTGCATGGAATTGGGACAGAAGATTTGCAATTCAGAAACTATAGTGACACAGTTGTAAGTCACTGGGATCAAGTTTCAGCTGCTACTTATTAGCTGTACACCTTTGCCTTCCAGTTTATCCATCTACAAAATGAGGATAAGATACATGTCTGTGTGCCTATCTCTCTGTCTGTCTATCTATCTATCTATCTATCTATCTATCTATCTATCTATCTATATCTCATCTTCCAGTTTATCCATCTACAAAATGAGGATAAGATACATGTCTGTGTGCCTATCTCTCTGTCTATCTATCTATCTATCTATCTATCTATCTATCTATCTATCTATATCTCCTACAGTTATGAGGATAAATTAGACATGTGAGCCACTTAACGTTGTACCTGGTATACAATACCTATTTAACGTAAGGTCAGTAAGTTTTAGTCATTACTTCGTGGATGAACAGAATAATAACATGATTAGATTTCTTTCAAAGTTTTTGCTGTTTCTGTACAGATTCGTAGAAATCAACACAAAACTGCATAGAACGTTTCCTTGAAACTTCACACTTACATGCAATGCTCATCACTTGGAGCTGGCGGGTGAGGCGCCGGGCAGACCGAGGTGGAGAGCAGTGGTGAAGACGGCTGAGGGCTGCTGGCGTGGTGGGAGTGCGATGCACTTGGACGAGACCGTGAGCCTGATCCCCTGGGTAGGGGCGCTTAGGCTCCTCCGCCTCTTGCTTTTGCTTCTTTTCAGTGACTCTCTTGTCGCCGGTCTGTTTCTCGAACCCCTGTCTACCTTTGGACAGCACGGCATCATCTTTCCCTTTCAATTCCTGGATTTACTCAGCTCAAATAAGATGATTTCTAAGAGACCAGGATGCTTCTTCAGGCCATTTGTTTTTCGGCATCGTTGTTGTTCAACATCCAGTTTCTCTAAAAATCGCCTTCTCTCGTTTGTTGGGGGTTGCATTGGCATTTATTGAAAGCACACTCTATTCTTTTGTACTCCTTACCCTGTTAGTCCTCATTACAGTCATGTGCAGAAGGCAGTGGGCCCCATGTTTTGTGTATGAAGAAAGTGAATTTCGGAAAGGTTAATAAAACTGCATGTACCATTGAGTAGGTGAGGTGTTCGGTTTCACTCTCCTAGGTGATGACAATCTATTCATGCAGAGTATGCACCTTCCTACTGACTCCTGTAATTCATCTGTAATTCATCGGCGTCAATGCCAGACGCTGTGCTAGGTGCTAGGTGGGTGGATAGTGGAGATAGCTGAGGCCAGCCTTTAGCTGCAGTAAGCACACAGTTCGTACCTGATGCTGTTGTTCCTCCTAAAAGCAAAATATGGGGTGAAAGTTTCATTTGATCTGCGAGTGATATTAAAATAAAATATTTTGCTATCCCTTCCAACAATCAGAACAGAAAAGCCATCGTGTGTGATTTACTTTTCGCTTCTAAATGTTCGATCTCAGTACCAGCGGCAGATTCATGACCACCATCAGGAGATGTGTTCACAGCTTGATCTGTTGGTGCAGATCACGAGTTAACCGCTATCCCTTGCTTAAGGAATAGAGTTTTAATTCCTTTTAAGTGGGATCTGGTACAGAATAGGCTGGATTTGACTTGCCCTTGAGTGGATCCCTGTGAGCTTTGCGGTGCACGTTTCACTTTCCTTAAAAGGATGTATCCTCACTCAGCATTGCCCTTGCCCTCTGTGCAATTCAGGGGAGGTTGTGATTAGAGTATTTCATTGCATGTAGCCTAAGTTCCATATTCTCCGTCCTTGTGGCTTAAAACTCTATTTCTGGACAGTAGGGTGTCAATGCCTCTAACATTATGTTCCACTGGTTGGACTTCATTTGTTTGATCTCAAATTTCTATTCTTTTAACTTTCATAACTGGCCCAGTGATCTGCCCCAGAATGTCGTGGTTGTTGCCATTTCATCTTCTATGAAGAGCTTGTCCTTGCTTTACTCATTGGGTGGAAAGGGAGAGGGTCACTTTGCATCCTGGTAGCACACTTAGTGCTGCATTAACTTCCTCTGCAGAAAGCAGTGGTCTTTTATGTTAAAAAAAAAAAAAATGAGAATTCTTTTTTTAGTACTCTTCTGGCTTTTAAAATTTTGTTTCCAGAAGTGGAAAGGAGTCTCATTCTCTATTGGGTGAGTGGATAGGTGAATAACAGAGCGGTATAGAATAGGGAACCACTGTCAGGATGATGTGGCATTCTTCTGAAGGGACAGCCGGGCAGCAGGAAGACAGGATGAACTGGTGAGAGAAAAACCAGGAGCAGAGAGAACAAGACAGAGGCTTTGCAATAATTCAGATTTAGATTTGGGTTTTGGCAACATACAAGAGGTAGATGGTAATAAATATGTTTTTTTTGGGGGGGAAGTGTATAATTTGACTTCGCATTCAGTTAAAGTTGAGGCAGTGGTCAATTAAGCGTCCTTAGCCTGGGATGGCAGGGACAAGGGTCTCTGTTGGTAACAAGGGTTGGTTGGATAGGAAGCTTGTGAGGGAATGTGATTTTGAAGTAAAGAACAGGTGGTAGCTGCCTGATGAGGGGAGGAGGAAAGAGAGTGTGTGTACCCACTAGATGTTACTGCCATTTGTTTGTTACCTATTTCGTGACAGGTGCTGTTACCCTCATTCTGTGGGTGCTCCAAGTGAATATTGGGGAGTATGTGTCTGGCCAAAGGTCTCAGAAAGCATTAAAACCCAGGGACCGGGCTGGGGATTTAGCTCAGTGGTGCTGTCTCCTGCTTCACAAGTGCAAGGTCCCAAGTTCAATCCCCGGTGCCAAAACAAACAAATAAACAAACAAAGGCAGGGACAGCAGGCTCGAGGCCCAGACTTTCCTATTGTAGCACAGCACCCTTCTCACCCAGTCACAGCTGCACACAGTATCTAAACCCTCTCATTGTCGTTGTGGTCAGTGCCTGCTCTAACTTTTCCAGTGTGAAGTCACTCTTTGCACTTGGCTTTTAGGGGTCCACCAGATGGATATCTTGTATTGAAGGCCGTTCACGATTGTTTGCTGTCCTCCTCTGTAAATATAAACTCTTCTACTGCTATTTGGATTTCTTTAACTTGTTAAAGTAGCATCATGAATGCTAAGGCTGCAAAGTCTAGTATAAGCCTAAAGAGTTCGACATCCAAATAGAATTGAAGCGATTGGTGGTAATCCTGGAAATCTCCAAACCTGCCCATAGGTTTTCTTTGACCAAAGAGGGAAACTCATTTCCTCAGAAAAATCCTTGAATGGCCTGATGTTTACATACTTGCTTTACATCTCTGCTCTCTGCTAATCCTGATAGAAGATCTCTACCATGTCTTACCCTTCCCTTTTATTTTGGGTGTTACCATATCTGATAAAACAAGAGAAAACAAAACAAAAACAACCTGAGATGTTAACATTCTGCTATTTTGGAATCTTTGCCTGTAATCCCCATACACTCTTGGGAAATGGAGAATTGGCTCTGAAAATCATCCTGCCTGAAGGACTCAAATTCCTTGGTAGCTGAAGAAGATAAATGCAGTGTTGGGATCCTTTGTTATGCCCCCTCTTAGTGAAGGACAGATGGTGTGTGTGTGTGTATTGTTATGGTGAAGGGGGCAAGAGGCTGTCACAGAATTAGGAAAAGATATTTCCACATTCAAAGCTTGTAGATATTTGGGAAATTTACTTTTTGCGATTTTGTCATCTGGTTATCACAAAGCTAAGCCAGGCTGTTCGGCTCGGCGAAATGCCGGTCTCCACTGTGTCGTTTTGAACCAGTGCCCTTGGAGAAGGCTTCCACGTGATGTGATAGGAGCCACCTGGTCTGGCCTGCACTCTGGAGTCCTGCAGTGTCCCAGGGCTGGGGAGGCACAGATGGCATGTGGCGGGGCCCTACCTTAAGGACCTGTTCTGTATCCTGTTGATTAGATAGGTAGATTCGAACACTTCAGAGAGGCCAATGCATCTTTGATTTCTATGCAATCTTTTAGGGACAGAACAGAACAAAATCCTACTACTCATTCAGCATATACTGCACTGGTTACTTAATTTAACTCTTTATTAGTCCTATGTGATAGTTACCATTGTTTCATTTTTATCGATGAGGTCACTTAGACATAAATCTGGTGAGTAACTCCCCCAAGGGACAACAGTTAGCGAAGGCCCAAGGCAGACTATCACTCAGAAATGGTCTCATGACTGATTCATCACAGATGCCGAGGAGGCCTGCGGAGCTGGGTGTGCGCGCCACACAGCACAGACCTGCCAGGCTGTGTGTGAATGGCCTTTCCCTTCTTCATCTAGCAATGTTTGTCTTTCACTGTGCCTTCTCCCTCAACAAAGCTGACTTTGTTTTTGTTACCATAGTATGATCTCAACTTTTCCTCCAAAGCCCATAGGAATAGTTGTTCAGTTGTTCTACTAAATATGATTCACTTCCTCCAGGAGATGAAGAATACCCGGGACATTTATATCAAATGAACAAAAGTGATAGAGGCTTTGCTTTCTCCTGTGTTTTTTTCCTTCACCACACGTTTCATTCGGATGCGGCCCATCCTCGGTTTCTCTTGATGGCAGGTTCACAGAGCCTACTTGCAAATACATCTCTGGACTTAAAACCTGCAAGTTCAGTCCCCACCTGCAGCGTCCAGTTCTGTTTTCAGTGGTGTGGTTACACATGGTCAGCCACAAGCAAAAACAGTAAATGGAAAAGATCCAAAAGTAATTCATAAGTTTTAAAAAATTCTCTAATTTTTATTGACATAAAAATTCTTGTACTCACACTTATAATAAACTGTGTGATGCTTTAGTACACGCGTTCAGTACCCGCCTCAGTTCAGAACATGTGGTTATCATGTCCACTTTAAATGTGTGTTTTCCTATGGTGAGCACATTGCAAGTGCTGCCTCCTAGCTTTGCTGAAATGCGTAGTACATCGTTATTGTCTGTAGTAATGTGCCGAGCGACAGAACATCAGCGCTTATTCCTCCTGTTTAACTTTGATCTTGTGCCATTGCTCAGCTTTATTAATTTCACCCTTCCTGCTCTTTTCCAAGCCTCTGCAAACCATTCTTCTACTTTCATCTTCTATGAAATCAACTTTTTCGGATTCTATATATGAGTGTGCTCATACTTAACTTATGGTGCTTGATTTATTGCCTTTAATATAACGCCTCCAGTTTCTTCCATAGAGTTCATAAGTTTTAAATTGCATCCTGCTCCAAGTACATTGATGAAGTCTCCCCACCCCGTCCTGCCAGAGACATGAGTCACCCTGTGCTCAGCACATTCATGCTGTGTATACCACCCGCCTGTTAGTCACTTAGTAGCTGCTGCTCTTAGCAAATCGACTACCACTCCTACAAACCAGTACCACAGTGCTTACATTCAAGTAACTCTTGCTTAATAATGGCTCCAAAATGCAAGAGTGGAGATGCTGAAAGTTTACTACAGGTATTTTTACAGTGTTCTATTTGTGGTCATTATTTGTAATCTTCCACGCTGTCTAATTTATACATTAAACTTTATCATAACCGTCTTAGTCCATTTACTTTTCCTTAATAGAATACTACCACAGACTGGGTACATTATAAAAAGAGGCTCATTTTGGCTCATGGTTTGGTCCAAGGCCAGAGGGTCATTCTGGTGATGCCTTTGATGCCCTTTCTGCTGGCAGAGTATCATCAGGTGAGAGTAAGAAATGGCTGTGTGTCCCAGTGTCTCTCCCTCTCCCCCCAGCCTTCTCTCTCCCTCTCTCTGTTCTTAGAAGGCCTCCAGTATTCAATCACGGGGTCTCCTGCTTTATGACCATCCCTCACCCTAACCACCCCCAATTCCACCTCTAAACACCATAGTTGGATTCATTTACCACTATTTTTAATACTTCACAGTACTGGAGTTTATTTTTCCATGTAAGATTTCAGAGGACGCAGACTATAGGAGACCATAGCGATGGGTATATAAGTATAGGTATAGGGAAAAACAGTACATACAGAACTCGCTATCTGTGGTTTGGGGTACCTGGTATGGGCCCTGGAACATCCCCATGGCTAAGGGGGTGAACTACTGTCATGGACAGAAATGTTGTTCCCTAGAGTGAACAGTGTTTCAGAACACCTTGATTTAAGTCACAAACATTTATTAAATGCCTGTAATGTCAAGGGTACTGTTAGGTACAGTGGGGGTACCAAGCTGAGTGCACTGATCATTGCCCCGAAGAATGTTGTGGGGAGGAGCTTCTTTCTCAAATTTATGTTGGTACGGAAACACCTGGAAGGCTCATTAAACTCAGATTGCTAAACTCCACCTCCAGAGTCTTGGGCTCCGGAAGTTTGGCTTGGAGGCTCTAACCTGCTGCTGCTGCTGCTGCCGCCGTTCCTGGACCTCACCTTAAGAGCCACCCATAGGGCTGGGGATTTAGCTTAGTGGTCCTGTATCTGCTTTGCAAGCACAAGGTCTTGAGTTTTATCCCAGGTATTAAAAAAATAGAAATAGAAGGAAAAAAATTTAAGAAATAGACTCATCCTCTGAGAGATGTCACTTCTCATGTCTGAGCCATGATGGATCAAACAGCACAGCACCCTGAAAGTGTCCTCAGAAGACAATGTACTAGAACCCTGAGCCTGTGATGGTTATGGTTCTCTTTTGTGAAAACCACCAGCAGACTGTAATTCAAAGTTTTAAACACCTTTGATTGGTATATATACATACACATACGGCAGTGGTGACAGACCTGTGGCACACCTGCTGCAGTGGACTCTGTTATCATTGGAAGCTCTAGAAGTTTTGGCATCACAGCTATGGGGAATAATCTGCATAAGTATCAAATCCTAACGATATTTCATATTGTGTTAATCTTCCTGGCTTTGAATAGGGGTTTGTGCCAACTGATCCTTACATTGTACATAAATATTTGTGATAAGTCATCATTCAAATATTGGCACCCATTAAATGTAAACTTGACTGGTCTTGACATGTAGGAGATCTGGTCATTAAAACGGTCCCAAGATTTTTAGTCACTTAAGACGGTCTAGAGATTTTAGAGTGGATCAACTATGGATCAGAATCTCAAAAGGGGGAAAAAAATAACAAGAACCAGAGCCCAACTCATTGTGTGTCTCTTCTCAACAATGTACTTATTGCTTTAAGAGCTTCGTTGGTTGAAATGAGACTGATTTCCCCAGTTATGTAGTATCTACTTGATAACTACAAGTATAGCTCAGTTTTAGGCATACGTTTAATATCAAACATATTTTCTGCCTAAAACGTTTGGGCTGAAGACTTAAGAGAAATTTTTAATGAACTCGTGTTCATTGAAAGTTTCAGTAAAGACATTCATAGCATTTAAATATTTTTCTTTGTTTTTTTTAAATCTCAGTGTTCTGATATATGACAATTTTGCTTTTCCACAGAGGGAATGGAAGATTTCTTTCAGTCTCACAAATGTCTAATGTTGTTTTCTTTTGATAGTTTTTTCTCATCCTACCAAAGCTTTTGAGTGTCTGATATTGAAATAGATGTTTTATGTTCCATGATTTAACTAAATTAATGAATACTTCCCATCACAGCTTAGAATGGAATGGCATTCAACTTAGCCTATACTAGTTTTGTGTTTCGTTGTAGTTAGTACTCAAGAAAAAAAACATAGAGGCTTTGTCTTTTGTGAAGAGTTGGAGTTCCATCTTAAGTTCTTCTGCTTTGAAGAATATAAAAGGTTTGGCTTTTACAGTCTTTCTCATTGTTGGTTTTATTACTCCTGAGGAAACTTGAACTTTGGCAAGCAAAAGCAGGAAGACCCAATCCCTTCGTCAGTGGGAGATGTGCTCAGTGACGCTGGAGTGTTCGTTCACAGGTGTGTATCAGGAGCCTCTGCTCTCACCTGTGCCGCATTGCTGCGGCCGATGAACCAAATCCCATGTGTGCTGGCAGTATTCCTGCTGAATACATGGTCCTAACACTGTCGGAAATGAAGCATGTCTGGATTGGAATTTCTTACCCGCATCGTTTGCTCTCTCTGGTAGAGCGTGGACTGCAGCGCTGTCCCACGGCAAAGTACCAGTGCTTTTCCGAACTCTGATCTCATTGATAATGTGCCCTCTACACTGACCATTATGTTTTTTGAGTTTGGTAATAACCTGGTGATTAAACAAAGCCACCACACAGATGACAAAGATTAGGGATAATTTTCACTACCTAGAAGAATTTTGTAATTATTTGCTCTCTAACAGGGATTACAGACAATAGACAAAAGAAGAGGCATACCTGTGAATTATAACATAAAGAGCTTCTAAATCAGTGGTTCATATAAGTTGACATTTGTCCGGAGAGATTCTTAAAAATTTTTGAGATAAAAATTGGAAAAGACATTAGTCTTATTTTTGAAGTAATTTGTTCTTCTTGTAGAAAGCTGCTGGTGATTGTTTCTTTGCATGTCCATTCAGTTTGAAAAGCTATTTCCCTTTGGCTTCAAATTTAGTCTTCTTTTAGTGGCAATTTTTTATTTCCTTTAGACACATTAAAAAGTGTATGTCAGCTTATGAAATATTTTATCATTTAGTGTCATTTTCTTGCTTTGATTTAAAAAAAAATAAAGCCATCTGTTTAGTAAACATAGAAAATTGATTGATATGAAACCCAGAAAGTTCATAATGACAACTAAATAACAGATGACAGATTAGATAAGAGCAAGTCATTAAGTTGGCCTATGAAAGGGGAGCCATCTGCACCGCTAAGACAAGCCTTCCTACTCATGACAGCAATAATGTTCTGTGTTTGTGACAGCAAAGAGTTTATAGAATCCAACTCAATGCTTGTAAATTGTGAAGTGGAACTTGATTCGGGGTAATTAGTGTGACCCTTTTGTCCCGGTGGTACATGAGAAGCGAATGGAGATTGTGACAAAAATCCTTTGAGAGCAAATAACCATTTCTGCCATGTCTGTTTCACCTGGCAAACAAGATGCGTAATTTACCATTATTTTGTTTGGCTGAATTATTAATAAATGTAGCAAACAAGTCATTGTGGGTTAAAAAGTTTTCTGCCTTAAGGTTCTTCTTCTAAACCCTAAACTAGATCACTGATTGTGACTAGAGAAAACATTTAGTGGAGATCTTTAAGGGAGAACAGTCACGACCCCCAGGACGGAGAGAAATGCAGGGTCTGCTCCACCTTCTTGCCAAAGCTATCGTCCAGTTTTATGTTCACTAAGCAAAGTACAGAAGAGTACAGCGTCATGCTGATTGATGAAGAGAGTGATGTATGTTTAGTAGAGCTCAACATCAGGCTTCAGGTATAAGTAGCTGGATCTGATTAACTCGAGCGAATCACAAAACAGACTGAATGAGCTTTAAGGGAGTTTTGCATATTCTCTGAGAAGGGCGACATACTCAAAAGCACTGAATTACTTGAACCTTTGCTCTTTAACGTGGACCTCTGCTTAGAATTGAATTTGGTAAAAGTGACTTAACTAGTCTTGGATTCTTATTTTGATTTCTGGTAACTTTCATTCTTTCTTTTTCTTTCTTTTCTTTCTTTTCTTTCTTTTCTTTCTTTCTTTTTCTTTCCTTCCTTCCTTTCTCCCTTTCTTTCTTTCTCTTCCTTCCTTCCTTCCTTCCTTCCTTCCTTCCTTCCTTCCTTCCTTTCTTTCTTTCTTTCTTTCTTTCTTTCTTTCTTTCTTTCTTTCTTTCTTTCTTTCTCTCTCTCTCTCTCTTTCTTTCTCCCTCCCTCCCTCCCTCCCTTCCTGCCTTCCTGCCTGCCTTTGTCTTCCTTTCTTTTTTCTGATGATACAGTACTAGGGTTTGAGCCTAGGTCTCTTACACTGAGTCACATCCCAAGCTCATTTATTTATTTGTTTGTTTACTTATTTATTTAGAGATAGGATGTCACTAGGTTGCTCAGGGTGGCCTAGAACTCACAATCCTCCTGCCTCAGCTTCCCGACTTGCTGGGATTATAGGCCTGCACCACCACACCTGAGTTCTTCATTTGTGTCTTTACATCCTATGTGGAAACATACTGATAGATACTTGTAGGATGAAACGCTTTTGAGATTTGATTGGCTTGGGGCTGTGTGGAGGATCACTCTAGATCATAATACGAGGTGATATTATCTGTACTTAAGAAGGTATAAGAAATTCCTGCCTTCAAATCTTGTGCCTTAGATTTTTATCATTTTGGGATAGGAATTTAGCTCAGTGGTTCTGCCACCTGCCTTGTAAGCTCAAGGTCCTGAGTTCGATTCCCAATACCAAAAAACCCCAAAATTTTTATCATTTTAATGGATTGGTTGGTACACACTTATTTGAGTGGGGAGATTTTAGAATAAGACATAAAGAAGAAAATAAGTCATTGTACCTCTCACAGATAATGAGTGATACCATTTTAATGTGCCTCATTTATTGCTATGTTTATGTATATTTTTGAAACAAAATGGCAATTGTGTTTTAAGTAAATTTGATGACTTGCTTTTCTACTTAACATGTTGTGAAATGTGACATGTCACTTACTTTACTACCCATGGCACAGTAGTTCACACAATATAGCGAGCCTTTGTTTGATAGTACCATTATTATTATTATTATTATTATTTTTTTTTTTGTTACCGAGGTGAACTCGAG
>NW_022900940.1:43821219-43916996 GCF_012274545.1 Fukomys damarensis | reverse complement strand
CCATTATTATTATTATTATTATTATTTTTTTTTTTGGTACCGAGGATTGAACTCGAGACTTTGAGCTTGCCAGGCAGGCGGCGGAACCACTGAGCTAAATCCCCGGCCCAGTGCCATTTTTGTGTGTGGAATATTTAGATTCCCCAGCCCATCATCATGATACAAAACAATCTTAGTCCATAAGTCTGTGGCTATCTATGGTAAGGTTTTGTTACATACCACCAGTTGTTCTCAAGCAAAGGTGTCACCCCACCATTCCTGTACCAGTGTCCATGCCCTTTGCATGCTTCTTAATATATTTCTTGAAATGCTGTAATTCTAACAGCATATTACATCTCATTTTAATCTGATTTTAATTTTCTTTTTTGTTGAGATCAGTCTTTTCTTCATTTGTCTTTAGTCACTTGAATTCATGTTTCTTCTGTGAATTGCTTATTTGTTTCCTTGGCTCATTTCATTTCTAAAGAGTGTATTATGCTAATATTATTTTGCCTTCTTTTTTATATTAAAGGTCTTATGTTTGCACAATATCACATGTTTACGAAACAAAAAAAAGCTCATTTCATTTTTGTTAAATTTCAGCTGTCTTGACAAATAATAGTCATGCTTAATGCATTTTCTAAATTGATTAAATAAAGAAGAGTAATTTGGCTTAGACTCTCCCACAGGAGGAGGTGTGAGGAACATCTGTGGGGAGAGGGGAACGTCTCACCTTGGCAGCTCAATCACAAATCTTTTTAGTAGCCTCTCTCTCAAGCACTTCTTACTGTACTTTAGATAGTGCGGAATAGTCATCCAGCCAGTGGCAATGTTACTGACCAGGCCTGGGTATCTAAAAAAATAAGAGGGAGAAGGACCAGCCTCCTGGTTTATTTAATATTTAAGATCTGAGCACATGGATAGACAGAGAAAGGAAATCAGATTCAGTAAGGGGGTCTGAATTCTCGTCATTTTTCAGAAGGAGCAGGTAAAATCTCTGAAGGAGTCACTCATAATAGAAGACTGAGAATAATATTAAGGTTGCACTGAAATCTCTTCAGGAAAAATGATTTCAAGTTTACCTTATGAAACTATTAAAATCTTAAGAACTGGCCTCTGTGCAAATAAATGAAAGTGGTTCCACTGAAAATTAAGGATGCCTGGTGAACCACCTCGTGTATTCTCTGGAATTTATCTCAAGATGCAGTATTACAGTGCATATACCAACTCACTACCATGAATGTGCTCATTATGCACTGCAGATGTACACTCACAAACAATGTAAAAGGGCCGGTGTGACTGCAGCAGTGTGTGTCCCTCTGTGAGTCGCAGGGCGGGCGTCACCAGCGCAGCTGATATTGTGACAGCTCCCTTTTTCCCAGCATCTAAAGAAACAATAGAGTAAACAACCTAAGAAAAACTGCTCTTAGAAAAAGCATAGCTTTTTGTGTTAAAGATGAGTTAACAGTATGCATACACCGCTTGGAGCAAGACATAAAGAAAATAACATCTGCAAATAATGGGCATCTGTGATATTTCTTCCAATTTTAGCATGTGTTTGGTTGTAAATTTTTCAGTTTTCTACTGTTCTCTGTTGATCCTTTAAAGGCCTCTGCCTCAGGCTTCTGGCTAACAGACTCAGTATTTTAAATTTCTTGTGTATTTTTGCTTTCAGTACCTAAATTTATTGTTCTTTCATATTTAAGGTATTTTTCGGCTTTTATACAGCTTCAGACAACAGAATTCATTTATTTCCTTTTTGTTTAGCATTTACTAGGTATCTTCTGTGGACAAGGTATCTTTCCAAGTGCTCAGCATATAAAGATGAGAGCACAATCTCTGCTCTCAAATAACAGTTACTGTACTGGGTAAAATAACCTCCAGAAGAGGTGGTTTACAAGGCAGGAAGCTAGATGCTAATGGTCTCACAGATTTTTATTGGAGAAATGAAAAACAACAAACTTATCAACCAAGTCTTCTTAGAGTCAGGGCCTCTGAGTAACATTTTTACAGAGGATGAAGGTGAGATCCAAGAATAGGAAAAAAGAACATGTACACTTTAAGTGGAGGTCTATGGTGATCATCACTGCTTTAGTAAGTAAGGTTTCAGTCCAGAATGACACATTGCCAACTGTGGCTACAAGACTGGATTATCTAGGTTTTCACATGTCCCGAGGAGGATAGTGTTGTGTGGAAGGCGTAGGAATTTTCGTCTTGAGCTCCTGGTAACAATTTTTTTTATCTACAACTTCTCATAGGTGATATCAGTTAGCGTGTCCATTGTTGCCTTAGCAGTACTATCACATCTCTGTCATATAACTGTGAAGGGTAATGGATGATACATCTCCTTCTCCATAGTCCCAACTTCCTTTGCCTTTCCTGTCTCCATTTCTGTTACGTGTATCATTGGGCAAAATTCTAAGATCCATCAGGAAAATACACCTTTATGCCACTGGGGATTTAGCTCAGTCGTTCTGCCGCCTGCCTCGTAAGCACAAGGTCCCAAGTCTGAATCCCGGTACAAAACAACAAACACACAACCCCCCACCCCAAACCCATAAAACACACCTTTATCCTTTTCTGTGCATATACGTAGACCAGACCTTTCTTCCCACCATGCCGATCAACTGCAGAGCTCAAAGTATTGGTCTTTTATAGGATAAGGAGCTTGCATCACCGTGTAATTCGATGTATTGCTTGTTTCATTAATGCCTTGTTATGTCAAGTAAATATCAGCTGAACTAAACAACGTGCCTAACTATGCAGTTGGTTTATATTTGAGGAAAGGCTCCTTGTATCAGTCTCCTGTGCTGCACAACAGATTACCCCAAATTTAATGGTGTAAAATAAGGCACATTTATTCTGACAGTTGACATGTGAATTAGATGTGTTTTCTGATTCTGATTCTTTCCAAGTTTCAATCGGGGCTATATTCACATCAGCAGTTTGATAGAGAAAAGACCTCCTTCCGAGCTCCTTCAGGCTGTTGAAAGAATTCGTCTTGCAGCTGTAGTAGTCATAACAGCTAGATTCTTCAAAGCCACTAAGGGAAAGAGAGAGGAAGAGAAATGGAGAGACACTGGAGAGTTTGATAGCTAGCAAGATGCAGTTTTACGTGCCACAAAATTATCATGGAAGTAACATTCTGTCATCTTCCGTACTATCGCTTAGAATCAATCTGAGGTCCTGTTTCTACTCAAGAGAAAGAGATCGTGTGTATGTACAAGGGCATGAATACCAAGAGGCAGGTTCACAGATGTTACCTGTCCATCACCTTTCTTACCTTTTCTCAGGCCAAGAAGAAATTAGGCTGTGGAGTGGCAATATTCCCTAGCCTTATTTTAAGTATCCCTTTTAGGGGAAGACCAGAGACGAAGAAGGAAGAAGAAAGAGAAGCCTCTTCTTATTTTCTGTGAGATTCCTTGGCTAGGAACAAGCCAACAACATCTCTTAGAGAACATACAAAATTAACCATGTACAATGGTGCCTCAGTTCATGAACTCACAATTTTGGTAAAGATGGCCACAGTTGTGTCTGTCACCCAATGCTAAGTGTAAACAAAACCAAAAATTTTCCAAATGCTTCTATCTGCCAAACAAATTGTTTGTAACCCAAAGTGTTCTTGAAGTGAAATACCACTGTATTTTATTTATTCAATATAATGGTTAAAATTATAACATCATTTAAAATGAGGAATGAAATATCAAATTTTCTACTTTTTTCATTTCACATAAATAGAAAACAGTCTCTTGGGCTCTCCCTTCTTACATGGCAAAAACTGCCTAGGGCTTAATATCAGAAACCTTTTTTTGTAGTTAGATACATACTTTTCAGTTCTCTGCCTTCTCCACTCTGTACTTACACTGAAATCAGGCCTACTTTGCTTGCTTATTAAAACTGCCCTTGTTTCCTCAGTGTAACAGTGTTCACTGAAGGAACAGATTTAATATTTAATATCTGTATCTGTATCTGTGGATTACGAGGTAGGCTGCCTGCAAGGTCAGGCGTGGATGAATGCAAAAGGGTCATAAGTACACTGGAGATCGAAGGACTCAGTCAGAAGTCAGATGCTGGGACCTCACTACAGAGTCCTCTCCAAGTCGCTGTCAGAACACTGAAGGGTCTGTGCGGGAACCCTGGAGATGGCCCTCCGAAGGCAACGAGGAAGACTAGAACTCCTCTGGAGAAGCAGAAATGACCCTTCCTTCTTCTCCCCTTCTTTATCCCATCCAGGCTACAAGGCTGTTGTTGGTGCCACCCACACCCAGGGTGGGTCTTCCATGTGCAGAGAGACCCACCGTTCACACACACCCAGAGCCATGCTAGGCCATCTGCTGGGGGCTTCTCATTTCAGCTGACGCCACAGCTAGGGATTGCAGTTGAGCATCCCTAGGACCTTTATGTACCAGGCTCAACTGGCATTGTTGTTATTTTGAATATAATTTTATATACTTCCACTTCTGGTGGAGGTAGAGCACGTGTAGTGTGATAATCTGTACTTTTTATGTTTACAGAGCATAGTTATTACGTAAAGCGTTTTTCAGTCAGTGGCTCCCACTGTCACTTTATCAGAATGATGGTTTTCATTACTTTGGTTGTATCTCTTCCAGCCAAATAGATAGAATCACTTGAAAGATTATAAGAATTTGAGAAAACAGATGCCAACATAACCAGGGTCCTGCCCTCTGGGAGCTGACAGTACAGCAGAGAACAAAGATGACAGATATATGTATGGCAGTGATACATAATTTGCAACGTGCTCCCTTATGCATTCAATAACTTGATCAGACTTCCAACATAGATTTACTCCCGTTTCTTTGGAAGACACTGTCCAAGTTGTAGTACAATTTGAAAAATAAATATTGATCTTTGAATTTTGTTTTGCTTTTACTCAAGGTGTTGTGTTTGCCGAAGCCTTCAGCTGATTATCCAGCAGTTTATATTTTAGATGTTTAATAGTCAGAAATTAGACTTTTGTTGAGTTTCTTGGATCATCATTGCTTACCATTTATGTATTTTAAAAATAGATATTAAATACCTTTGTTGTAGGGATTGGTCAGCTTTTTATCCATGAGAAACAATGGCAAGCATTCCAGAACTCATTTGGAAATCCAAATTTGTTATTTTGAACATATGGTAAACATTAACATATACCAGCTTGATTTCTCTTATGCAATACACTCTTTATTTATCTGTCCATCCCACAACATTTGTAAAACAACTTGAGATCATGCAGCCTTCTTAACACCTAGAACAGAGGTTGACAATGGGTAACTTTTGAATAGAATTCAGCAGTTTGTGATATTTTATTGAATTAACTTCCAACTTGTGACTCTACAGACAAGACTCGATTTACCTTTTCAATTATGGAAATAAATATATAATCTATTTTAAATTATTTTAATATAAATAGCACTAATTTGACTTTATGCAACCTACTCCTTTATTTGGAGCATAAATCTTAATGCAATATGCAAAGGTTATATGTGAATATATTGGATGCCAAGTAGTGCCACACTGAAGTAAATGTTCATTCCTCATACTTCTGGAGCCAGCTGGGGTCACCTCTGCTGAAGTTAGTGAAGTTCACTCACATGTCTGAGTCTGGCTGATGTAGCCTGTCGTCGTCTGCAGAAATGACTTAACTGGGTTCTAGATATTTCTTATTTTCCAGCACACTGGTCCGAGCATATTTTCATGCTGGTGGCTGAGAAGGAGAGCACAGACACTCAGTGCTTTCCTATTCTCTTCCTGAGTCCATTTGCCAGTGTCTGCTGACAAATCCAATGCCTGCTGAGTCAGACGTGGGGAGGGGCACACGTGGTAGGAGACACCGCAGAATTACCTGGGGTCACTCTTGCTGTCTTCCACAGGTGCTGCATGACTCTAGGTGCCTGGGATTTATTTCCAAGTCCCAGATGTGCTCACATATGTGCGCCCAAAATATACACGCATGTCTAACTTTATAGTTTTGGAATTATAAAACTAAGCCCCTTTACAGAGTGAAAGTCAATAAATAACTGGCGTTCTCTTCCTTCAGCGGTTTTTATGTTGTTCTGCTTGTTAATTCCCTTTGTGGAGAAAAACGAAAACATGCAGAAGTCCCTATGAAATCTTTGGTTTTAATGTGGCTTTGCTGCAAAATTGACACTTTTATATGTGAAAAGCATTCAACATTATTTAAAACAAATGCTATATCATGTCATGTATTATTTTGCTTAAAGGCGGAAATACTAAATCAAAAAAAGATCAAGGAATAGTTATCAAGTTACCCTAAAAGCTCTTCTTAGCTAAGCAATTGCTTTATTCATTCATCATTCACTTGTTGAACAAAGTTTGTCAACATTTAAATGTAGTTAAAGAATAAGGGCTTTGTAGAAGCTTGTATTTTGAATATAAGTATATAAACAGGCACAGTTTTTTCTTGGTCGGTGTACTGCTTTTGCAGGATTATTCAGTTTGCTAAATTACTGTCACTATCAGAATGTAGTGATTTTTTTTAATGAAAAAAGTAGCAAACATGGGTTAAATAACACAAAGATTTATAGAAAAAGCAGTGTTGAACTGAAAACAGATTGATTGCATGTTTTAAATTTTGTTTCATGCATCAGTCTCAGCTCGGGGCTCTAGCATTAATTTTACTTCTTCAGACCCCTTTTCCTGTCCCACAGTCATCTGCATCTACAACATGAGAATGTTTTGTTTTGGTGAATTGCACGAGTCACCCTCCTCGCAGCACTTGCTAAGTTGATGCTTCCTTTTCTAATGGCTGGAATGTATTTGTAAACATGTTCCTGAACTTATGCGAAAACATGTTGGTTCCGTCTAATTTATTTGCAGACAACTTACTGTCTGTTGAATCTTCAGCTTCCTTTCTTTCTAATGACTCTTTTGAAATATTATTTTAATGAACCCATGAAACACATCATTGTATTCTCTATATTGTGGTTGGACTGCTAATGAGACTCATCCATTAAGTAAATGGCTTTGTAGGCAATGCAAGTGTAATAGATAAAGTTAGTCTGTCTTCTCTCCTACTTCCCTGCTGATGGGCATACCACATGCTGAGAAGGTAATGTTTCATGACCAAAACAGTTCAATCGGTAAGCAGACTGGAAATCTTTGCATTTTAAGAGATTGAAGAATATCATTCCTACTCTGTCTATTTTGTTTATCAAACAATACGATAATGTGTTTCCAGTGCAGGCATTATATTTCACCATGGTGTGCCCTCTGAAGAAAGGAGTGTCTGTAGATCCCCAAGAAAAAATGATTCTCCGTAAATATGAGGTGGGGGGACCCTATTTAAAAAAACGGAATTTTAAAGGAAGCAACATCCATAAAATGAATGTATTGAAAACTAAATTCAGATTTTTTTGATTTGACCTCATAGGGCTTTGGTTTTCCTCCTTATTATAAGGAAATATAAATGTAAAAAATGACATTACACATCCTGTTTGCAAGGTATTTGGTTACAACTACCAAGTCCTCCTCGTGAACCCAGGTTCCCTGATTCTTCGCAGTGAAATACTTGAAGCATTTGCCTTCAATATCAGTTGGCAAGAACTATTATGGTTGCTGTCGTTATTATTATATTCACACTTATAATTGAGGGTGGTATTGGCATAAGGCTTTCGACCGGTGAAAGCCAACCGTGCTTACCAAGGAGTGATGGTCAGTGGTGCCTGGCTGAGGCAGGAGGGTTTCTCCACAGCAATGAAGGCACCAGCCTCCGAGAATAAGAGTGCTAGTTTTCAGAGGCCTTCTCTGAGGAGTTACTGTGGATGTGGGCACAAAGATAAACTCTGGCAGGAAGTAGGCAATGTTCCTAGCCAAGACTTTCTCTATTGCATTGCCCTTGGGACTGATTTGGTGAAAATGAAATATAAAAAGAAGAGGAAACAAGGTCAAGCTTTGCTCAGTAACACAACTGAAAGACAGTTTTCAGCTATGGAAGCAATTTTCCTATCAAGAAATTTCCAGTGTATCTTAAAGAAAGAAATATTATAATTCAAATAAAATTATTAGAATGCCTTGGTGTGTGTGTGTGTGCAGTTTTAAATCTGTGAGACCAAGTACTTCTGGTTGATAACATATCTTATTTTTTAAACAGCCATATTTTCTTCAAGTACATGAAATATTATCAGATTTACTGTTAATGCCATTTAAGATTCCATCAGCCAGCATAGTCTGAAATTTTTGACACTTTATTCCCAGTAATGATCTGCAATGGCAAGGAAAGCACGGTGTTTCACCTTGTAACGATGGTCTGTTTTCACAGTCCTACAAAAGGAGTGAGGACCTCTCTCAGTCTCCAGCCTGATTTGGTGAGTCACTGTAGGTACTTTTTCTGTTGTACACGTAGTTTTCCACCTTGCTTGCATCCCAGAAGTCTTATTCTTTATCTCTTTGTAAGCTTGAGATGAGACTGTCCACACAGCTCTGTGCTGCCATGGGTACTCAGTCTTCTTCTAGATGAGGAACCAGCGCTATTGTAGAATGTAACATTAGCTGGAATTGTTAAAAAACAAAAGCATGCTACCGGCCTTGAGATTCTCCAGGTGTAAGCTTTTGGAACGGGAAGAAGGGTCATCAGTTTTGGTATGGTCGCTAATTGCTTGGTTAGCACTGAGTTGGTGTGCTGTGTTGGAATTCGCTGTGACCATGCCCAGTGTCAGCAGAAATGAGTACCCTGACTCAGAAAGACTCTTGTCATGGACAGAGATCTTCTATGGTAGCATAACAACACACACACACATAGGCACAGAGGAGATAGATAGGTAGGTAGGTAGATAGAAAATAGCATACTGCTTGATTTTAGGGCTGTATTCAAACTTGGTATCTATTTACATCATTACATATACGCAGCAGTTTCTGCTGTATCTGAGCCAAATGATTTAAGATTTGTGAAGTATGGGGTAAAGGATTAGAATACTCTGGAATTTGAATAAAACACAGTAATTTGATAAAATTCACTTGAGCAATTTATGTTGTTTGTACAAAGGTAAATTTTTTAGTGATATTGTATTAATGTCTAGAATTTGTGTGAAATAATTTTTTTAGATTCTGGTGAAAGTTGACATGATTCATTATACCATTCTCTGAATATTTAAAATTTTTATGTTTAAAAACCAAAAAATTATATGGGTACTTTCAATATTTCTGTTAACAAATTCTTTGAAGTGGGTATTGTACTGATTTGATACCTACCAGTATTTCCAAAGTGGGTTAGAATGTAGGTTTAATGTTCCTTATATTTTACTTTTACAAGGTCTTGAAAGGAAGTTATGAATTAGCCTGATTTTTATTAACTTCTCTGATAAACTACAAAAGTCAGTTTAACATGTTGTTATCTGATATGTTTGATAAAGTCTCTGAAATCAAGCCATGTGCTATTTTCATAGTTTCCTCTCACTTTTGCTCCTCCAGTGTTTGTCTTCTCTGCCCTCAGGAAATGGCATAACCTAAAATAGCTTTTAGGATGCAGACACATTACCAAAGAAAGGGCCTCATGGAGTTATTCTTACTGGTAGCTTCTCTCAATCTGTTTCTGACACATGACAGGAATTTTCAGTTGAAATGGGGAGAAAATATCTGCAAAGTGCAAATATTCCTGTGCGTTAGCTACTTTCTGTTCACTTCTGAGCTGCTGTTAGTATTATTTTTGTTGAACACATCTCAGGTCTGTTCACTAAGCTCTTGCTAATTGCCCACCCTACCACATATGTTGAAAATAGTAAAAAATGTAAATGTAAGTCAGGGAACAGAAATATTAGCAGTTTGCAATAAAATGCAGAAACGATACTTCACCAAGGATCTTCTCAAAATGATGATTAATTACTTTTTAAAGAAATTATTCTAGAGATATGCTATGCTACTCAGCAGTAATTTAAAGTTGGCAACCTGTTAACAGCTCCCCGTCTGCTCCATTGAGGTTGGCCAGCTTCTGTTGGATAACTGCACTCAGAGTCTGAAAGCAAAGTGCAGATCCCCAAAATTGGAGCCGTCACATAAAATTATGTCACATTTTGTGACAGGTCACAAGAGAAAGTGATACACGATTTCATAAACATTAGCCTCCAAAAGTATGCTCAGTGGAATTCTAGTTGTCCACCATTGTTAGGAGTTATTTTCTGTCAAAAGTTAACAGAGTTCATGGCTGTTAAAGGGGAAGTTGAAACAAAATGAAAGTTTATTGTTGTCAACTGTTCTGTCCATGGTGAGTTAGAATGTGGGGGGTGGGTATTTTACTATAGGTAGTGATACTAGTCCAGTTTTAAATTGCAGCTTAGACTAGCATAAGAAAGAAATAACTTTAAATGAAGCTACAGGAGGTTATGTGACAAAAGTTACTGGGAAATTTAGAATGACCTCAGTAATATATCCGGACGAGCATGTTAATACCCTTTGTTTCTTCAGCACACCACTTAGATTCATTGCTGTGAAATCTCACCAAATAATAGAGTGGTAAGTATGAGCTGTAGGCACACAGCTATATCTCTTCCTGGTGATGCCTTGCCACCTCCCTTTAGCTCTACTTCACAGGCTGCTGGAGAACACATCCATTCTAAACGTTGTTGGGAGTTGATGAGTTCATTGCCTTATCTCTCAGCCTCACCCCCACCGGTTTCCTCCCACTCTTACAGACTTGGCAGCCAGCTTCCAGGAATGTGGTAGAATTGTCAAAGTAAAAATCCCCTCTGAAACATTAGCATTGGTTCACTGGGCACTGGGAGCCCTCACGTAAAAGCTTATGCTGTTACTCTGTATATTTCCAGTATGTTGAGTTCCATTTTGAAACATTACATAGAAGCTGTAACGTGTTATACAAACTAGAATGTGCAAACATATATAAAACATATATAAAACTTATTTTCTGACTTCAAATACCCATTTTGTCAGGTTGGGGGAAGGAAATAGTAGTTACTTTCAGAATTCACTTCGCTTTCTTCTGGAGTCATCATGTCTGGATGTGGGATAGCATCCCATCTGGTCCCCAGTGTCATTTGACCATTCTGCCATCCCAGGAGTCTCCTGTTGTTTCTTGTGGTCCTCCCTTTGTACTTAGCATTAGTTGCTCTGGGTGCACATGCTGCTGATGCTGTGTGCAGGGCATCTGGGTCAGGGTTTCTGCTCTGTCTGTGCCACTCCCGCCCAGGCTTTCACACCACGGAAATTAGAATTTAGGGAGGAAATGGCTATGCACACACTCCTGAAAGGAAGAGGTCCAAAGGAGCCACATTTTTCTCCTTGGATTTTCTCTAGTGGGAGGAAGGGACAGGTCATCTCTCAAAGTGAGCTGAAGTGTTAAACCATCTTCCAGGATCGATCGGAGGATTATCTTCATCATTGTGGCTTCCCCTTCTGCAGTTTTCTTTACTTCCAACTGGAGAGGATTGTTGGGACGAGGAGAAACCGTGTTCTTAATCACGAGGTTTTCTTGTGTTTTGTTTCTGAGCAAGGTGACTCAGTTTCTTTCCTCACACCCTAGGTATCGAGGCTGAAAAGCAGTGCACCCTTCTGTTTGTACTTGACTCTCTGTTTTCTCGCATTCTTTCCCAGAGACAGCATCGTGTGGTACAGGTTCCTGAATGTGGGATAAGGCAGATTAGGACAGATGCATGGTTGTAACTGCCAGGTGTTTGACTTAGACCTATAAGTCTTGCCTTCAAATGCAAAGACAGCCTAGCAAATTTCAACATGTGCAAAACGCTCAGTCTATCAAGATGGCCTTGAATTTAGGCTTCAACACTTACTGGCTACAGGAAAATCATCTAACTCTTCCATGTCACAATTAGCCTTATAAAAGAGGTGGGGCAGATTCCTGAGGTTCCACTTGCTTATGCATTTAACAAATGTGACCGTATTCCCAGTTTTCTCTATTCTCGGGATAAACTCAGAGCATTTTCTATCTTCAGTCTGTAGAAAAACATATCGAGAGAGAAAATGGGGAGATGTGATAAATGACGTGTATCCTGTCACAGAACATGGAACTTAGGGCGCAGTAGAGAAGATTTATATAAGTTGTGAGCTGTAACAGAAGGTGATTTTCCTGCGCAGCGTTGTACTTTGTGCACTTGGACATGGTTCTTCTGACTTCCACAGAGTTCATAATCTATAGGCTTAAAGTACAACTTTATATTTGAACAAATCCTAATTATTCCATTTTTAAACTCAAGAATTGTTCTTTTAAATGATGGAAAGAATTCCACAAAACGCCTTTATATAGCCTTACCGTCCAAAGAAAAGTATAATGTGGACATAACCAACCGAGAACAAAACTCTTCAGTGGGATAAAAACAAATTTACTCCCTCAATAATTAATGAATTGTCCCATGGCCTAGCAGCATGTATATTTTGACATTTTTTGCTTAAAATATTCCCAAGTGAGTTTCTTTGTGGGAATTTCTTTCTAACTAGACAATCAACTATTCGAAGTTGAGATCTGTTCTTGGTTTGTTTCTCTTAACAACAACTGAGTCTTTTGCCTGTGAAGGGCATGATGACCAAAGGTTTGTAACGAATCACCAGTCTGTCATGAACCTGAGAACAAAGATCGGAGGCCATGTGATGTTTGTTTACTAGTTCCGGCTGTAGAAAGTAATACATGCTTACTGATTTTAAAAATAGTCCACAAGACAGCAAGCTTGCTTGTTTTTCTTCTACCATTATATCCATATAAATTTGCCACTTCAGTTGCAGGTGTCTTTGCTCAGTTGGAGTTTATTTCATAGAGTTTTTAGTCATGATTTAAAATTACTTAAAATTATTGGATTAAAATATAGTAATTATGTGACTATTTCTGTAATAAGATCTCTAGTACCTTAATTGCTAATGTAGGAACAACTGAATTCAGAGAACAAAACTTAAAAAAATGTTAAACGCCCTCAAAAAAGATTTTGAAACAGCAGAACCTGCGCCAGGGCATAAATTGACATGTTTACAGTTAAAATCAAACCAGAGGTGTCAAAACCCATCTGTTCAGTCCCGGCTTCCAGTGAATGATTGGCAACTTTCAGAAACCCATCTCTCTGAGAGAGGATGGATCCTAACCCCTTTCCTCCCCGAAGTGTGCAGTAGTTCGGGGGAGCATTAGGAATGAATGTGGATAATGACAGGGAGAGAACGTGACCCTGGGGTCTGTGGTTGAGCCGCACATGGTACCTGGGAACCGCGGCAGTTGAGTCAGTTTATGTGCACACATCTGTTTGGAAGCACAGTGTAGTTCGTTTCAGTCCCTCGTATTTTGATTCACAGCTGTTACGAAGCAAGGATTCTACTTTTGTCATGTTGGCTACAAATATTTCCTTCTACCAGATGGGATCTACTTTCTGAGGAGAGAGATCAAATTTGAGAGGGTCAGTGAGAATAAGTGAGGAGCTGTGTAAAGGGACGGGCTTGAATCCCTCCGACATTTACTTGAGGTGTTGAGAACTCGTTGTCAACAGCAAGGCAGCATATAGAGCGAGCGCGAGGGTAGGAGTCTGAGAAGTTCCCGTTGCCTGGCAAATTAAGTTTCTCAGGTGTGTTAAGTGAGAATTGAAAATAAGAATATTACTTTTAGGCATTTTCCTTCATTTTTGAAGATGAATCAGAAAGAGCATGCTGTCTAAAAATTCCTCATTTAATAAATACTGAAGAGATTGTAGGGACGTAGAATACTTTTGTATCATGAGTGCCAAACTCAAACAGAAAGAAAAATTGAAAACCGAAGATAGTAGAAGTTTAAAGGGCAAAACTACTCATTGTATATAAATACACACATTTACATCTTATACGAATGTATATATGACAAAAGACATCCATGTGTCACAGTAAAACTGTGTTAGTATATATATTTACAAACACAACGGGAAGAGCGGATGTGAAAACTGATGTGATGCCTTGCATGCGAACGACGCGCCGGAGAACGTGTGCTCGACCTGTGCCTCTTTCGTGCGCATGTGGTGTCTTCTGTCTGCTCATCGGTGCCCAGTTTTACACTAGTCCTGCAAAGGAGCCATGGTCATCTTTACTTTCGAGCTAAGGAAACTCAGGACATGTCACTGTTACGTGGTGTGCTGAAGACCGAGGCAGGTCCAGCTGGCTTTGTGTACCCGCCAGCCTCTCTATTTCTGAGAGGTGAAGTCTGATTTCACAGGTGGTGTTTTATGTGCCAGTTGGAAATTAATATGCTCTAATAAACACATGGTTCATTCTGCATCCTGGTACCACATTTATGTGCCACGATTTTCTGTATTCATTGGAGCTATGCAGGTATATTTTCTACAGAAAATAACATGTCTTGCCATCTAAGGGGCTTAGTGACTAGAAGTCTTTATGCACTTGCCATGTTTTCTAGACTCATTTTTGGAAGACAGTATGTGATGAAGTTTTTTTTTTTTTTTTTTTTAAGCAATTATAGGTATAAAAACCAATCTGGCATATATACTTGGATTTCTAAAACATGGGATTTCTAAATATTTTGATGATTTATAGAGCCAGAGTTTTTGCAGTAAATACTGTTGTAGAAAATCAAAGATTTATGGCTTATCAAATACTGCTATAAAGTTAATCTCCGACATAATAGTGATTACTGGAAAAAGCTATTGTTTTTAAGTGGAATATGGTAGAAGTTGGGCAACTTCCTATGGTTAATGTTGTTTTTTAAAAAATTCTTAGTATATGTTTGTGATACACAGTGATTGCACTCATCCCAGGGGTTTGGTACATATACATATATATGAGTTACATCATTTTTGTTTCTCTATTCCCATCTTCCTCCCGTCTCCTTCCTTTCTCTGTCGCCTTTGCATCTGTGCAGAGTCTACCTTCCTGTTTCTTAGCATAGTTCTTTTATTTTACACTTTAAAATATTTATATTTGGGGACTTCCATAGAAGTTATGTGATGTTTAGCCTTTTGTACCTGACTTATTTCACTTAGCATCATAGTCTCAGGATCCAATCATGTTCCCACAAATGATTCCGGCTTATCTACGATGGCCAAATATAGACTGCATTCTCTTTGTCCAGTCTTCTGTCGGTGGTCATGCAGGGCCTGTCCATGGTTTAACTATGCGAGTTTTGCTGCTATAAACTGGGTATGCACATACTTTTCAGTATGATTAGCTCTTCCAGGAAGATAACAAGAGGAGGTATAGCTGGGTCAAATGGAATTCCTATTTTTAAGTTTCCCCAGAACTCTCAATACTGATTTCCATTGTGTTTGTGTTAGTTTAAATTTCCAACAATGTAGAAGAGTTCCTTTTTTCCCACTTTTGAGATTTTTGTATATGCTAAATATTAGTCCTCTGTCTGAGGCATAACTGATAATTTTTTTAAAATTCTGAATGTTCTCTATTCACTCTGTTAGTTGTTCCCTTGGCTGTGCAGTGAATGTTTACTATGACATCATCCCATTTGTTGATTTGTGGTATTATTTCTGTACATCTGGGTTATGCTCAGGCAGTCTTTGCCTATGCCTATGCCTTCCATAATTTCACCATTGTATTCTTCCAGCAGATACAGATTTCTGCTTTCGTGTCTATGATTAATCTTGTGGATACAGAATACATCTATGTTTATCTTTGTAGAAATTTCTCTAGGAACAACCATTTCATCCCTTCTGCCACTTTTTTTTTCTTTCTTTTGTAGACAGGGTCTCACTATGTAGTTCAGACTGGCCTGGAAATCACTATGTAGCCCAGGCTGGTCTCGAACTCATAGCTATCCTCCTGCCTCAGCCTCCCGAGTGCTGGGATTACAGGCATGCACCACCATGCCCGGCCCTTCTGTCACATCTTGGTCATGTTACTTCTCTCAGAGTCTCTGTACAGATGGGAGAAAATAACTTTATTTTGAAAAGTAGGGCCGGGGATTTAGCTCAGCAGCCTGCTTTGTAAGCCCAGGGACCTGAGTTCAACACCCGGTACCCAAAAAAAAAAAAAACAACTCTGGGCCCTTTGGAAAACCCAAGTGATCTCATATCTCACAGTCTTCCAAGGGGCCCTTTAATGTGCCTCTTCATTTCAGTGTTTTCTCCCAGTATCACAGCCTGGATTTATCAAAGCAACCCCTTGCATTAAGGGTGCATGTACACTATGGAGTGACCTTATTCACCATGGAAATGGCATGTGGAAAAATTGGGCAGTCTGTGGTATTCGTCCTATAGTTTATGACATTGCCATTTATATTATACTTACTTGTATTCACTATGAAAAAATGCACAGTGCATTTGAAACTAGTAATTAGTAGAAAAGGAAGAATGTTTATAACATTAACCATTCGTGTAGTCAGAAATCGTGCACACCAGGAATCACACAGCTTTACATAAGGATTAAAGAGAGGCAGAACACATGCTTCTGTACAGGAAAATAGTGAAATCACAATATTCAGTCTCCCAGAGAAAAGCTTTTAACCATTATTTCATTGTTTGAACTCCGTAATACAGATTCAGCTCTTCCTAGTGGGTGAGGAAAATAAATGGACAATGCTTAGATTGTGATCTCTCCTGCCCTTTGAGGGAAAAAAATTCTCTAGTGTATGGAAGTATGATTTACATCACATTAAGGAGAGAATTGTCTCAACTGTGAATTTAGCCCCAGAGTAAATATCATGGAAATTACCTCCCTCTTACAGAAAAGCAAAACCACAAGTGACCAGGGGTAAATTTTGAGTTCTAGTTTGTGTGTGGCTGTGAGAAATGTGTTGAATATTTTAATTCCTCTGTGTGTCTCCAAGCATAACCCACAGGCTCACCATACTAACCACGAAAATTTCCTTTGGTTTAGTTTGGCATAATGTGTTTTGGTCTTTCTTTGAAGCAGTGGCTGAGTCTGCATGCCACTCACCTTCCTGTCTCTGTCCTGTTTGCTTCTGTCTTGTGTGTTTTCTGGATTACTGCCTTGTTACTCATTGCTGTGGAATTCTTTGCTGTCCAGAAGAAATTTGCTCTGCGCTTCTTGGTCTCTTCCCGTGCCACTAGCCACATATGGTCACCGAGCCCGAGGACCTGAAGATCTACTTTTAGTTAACTTCAGTTTCTTTCAGCGAACTGCCGTACACACATGGGGCTATTGGGTACCATACTGGGCAGTGCAAATCTAGTTAGATTTTTGAGAACTTGAGATGATTCTTGAATATAAAATGTATTAAATCGGGTCTGGAAATTTCGGAGAGAAGTCGAAGCTCCTTGCAGATGTTAGAGAACAGAGGAGATGTTCACAGTGGACTCCTAACCGGCTTTTGAAGCCAGCCACTTCTCTTGTCCTTGAAACGGCAGAAGAGCGGAAGTGGCTGTAGCCTGTCTGAAGCCTGATTGGGGTCAGGGTTTTACGGGCTTGGGCCAGTTCACTTGCTTCTGAGCATTCAAGAAACATGGCTTCTTTGCATTTACCATACTGAGAGAGAAATGGCAAAGCAGCTCGCGAGCAGGCTGACTTGGTCCCGATTTTCAGAGTACATATAAATGCACAACTTGCTGCCATGCAGAGCATGAGGGAAAAGCCCGGGAATTACTCGCTGTCATGATTGAACGCTGGCATTTGATGGTATGTGGAAAAGCAGGTCCTGCTTGTACGGGCCAACAGCTGGTGTTATCTGACAGATAGTCATTATGAGAGATAGCACACGTTTTTCATGTTTTCCGTCCGAATTGTCGGGATATATTCTATGTTAAAATGTGCATGTCTGATTGAAAAACACAATTAATAATTAAATTTAATTCCAAATATTTTGCCAGAATTGCAAAATTACTACCTTTTTTAAACTTCCGTGCCGGCAGTAAAAAATACAAATGAAATGCTAGTCACAAGTGTAATTGAAAAATTTTCCAGGAGCCACATCATGAAAGTAAAAAGAAACAGTTGAAATTAATTTTAATTTAGTTTATTTAGCCTATTATAGTCATATATTTTAATGTACATATATTTTAATGCTATAGTATGGAATATAATAGTAATATAATAAATTGTAATAATTAATGTAGTTAATATAAAAAGCTAATGAACTATTTTGTGTGATAAAACTTTGCAGTTCAAGGTGCAGGTTACACCCAGTACATGATTCTGACTGGTAGTATATGAAATGCTGGGTAATGACACGGGGCTGATGGCGGCCCTGTGGATGGTGCACTTTCTGGTTACTTGTTCAGGGACTACAGAGACGTGTTTAATTCTTTGAGGGTGGTTTGGCACAGACAAGTACGGAATTATCAAATGCTCAGCTGAGATCTTTAGTTTATCCAATCTTTTTGCCAGGTGTTAATTCAATTTGATCTGAAACTTTGATCAAGAAAAAAGATAAGATTCAATAATACGGAGTCATTTGTAAGGATATATTTATGGCTTAAATTTTCTCCTATCACTTGTGGTGCAATCCAAGTTTTTCTGAAGGTGTAACAATATCAGAAGTCACTTCAAGTCCTAGGTTTATAGATTTGCTGTTTTGTCGCTACTCCAACATTTAAGCCATAGATGGAACTGTCTTCTTATGAACTTCTTTTCTTCCCTTTAAACTCAGAGATTATCTTGTGCAAATAATCTTGCGTTATTCTTTTAAGACAAAACAATTTTGTCCTAGTAACCTCAGCCAGTACTGGTAATTGGTCTTAATACAGTTTCCCCTCCCTGCTTCAAAATTCTGTCAATTAAACGCAAGGCTTTAAAAGGCAGATTTCGTGTGGGCACAATGTATAGGACTATTTTCAATAGCTGTTGGAGAAGGAAATGTTAAAGTTTTATTCCTTATATACTATAACTTCTCTATTACTTGAATGTAGGCAGAAAAAAAAGAATGCACACCAGCCATACCAGTATTAGTTAGGATGACTCAGTTGGCTAAATCACTTCATAGTTCTGGTGAGCAAGACCCCTGAGACATGGGCTGAAATGAGACGGAGCTGACTGACTGTTTCTGGAATCGTGTCAACATCCTTTATAACAAGAATCTCCAGAGGTGTTATTGTATCATCAGATGATTTGAGACCTAAATTTGTTTCTTATAAAGCCTCAGTGAGTTTCATTTTTCCTTGAATATAACGAAAGCTTGCCCAGAGTTTGACTCAGTACCTGTAGGTTGAATGGATAGATGCTAATTAGCTGCAAGGCCAAGTCATGGTGAACACTCAAGATGGGCTCAGTGTGTGCGCATAATGGTTATGAATTGTTTAGCGAATGTCAGTATAGCAGAGGACACCATCAGTACAGCAGGACCTGTATTTGGGACTTACATAATACAGTGCTACCATAGGAAATTAAGCATAAGTACCAGTGTACTATATGTTACAGTTTTTCTTTTTAAATTTCCTATAATTCAGGGAAGTTTTATAACAAGCAAAGACACAAGAGTTAAATTGGTTGGAATAAAAAGAATCAATGTTCAATGAGTATGCTTTTTTAGAATATAAAATCTTTGCCGATTGAGCAAGATCCTTAAATTTTAAAGTCAGTAATGTAAACTTTATCTACCCTATGCACTGTATCTGCTTCTTGCACTCCATTAGAAGCAAGAGATCTACAGTTACTTTGGGAAATAGCTGAATGGTTTATATCTCGAGTGATACCTTTGTTTCCTCTGACTCATGGGACAGCAAGAGTACAATTAAATTGATTTTAAATCACATTTAACATTATGTATTGATTAGATACAAGTGCTTTGAAGGAAATGTCACATTGCTGAGCTCCAAAAAGCATCCATATCAGATAACAGAGGTGACGTGAGCTTTCGTTTCTGTTAAGTAATTCAGCCGCTGTTGTGAGTTATGAAAGTGAGATACTGTACATGTGGCTAGCAAATGGCTCCCAAACCTTGTTACTGAAATGCAGCCTTCAGTTCAGTTTATTAGCTTGTTCTTTTATGTCATTTATATTTTATTACCTTGGAATACAGTCATAGGATCCCGGAAATGGAGTTTTCTTTAAATAAGTTGTTCCTAAAGATTTTTTTAAGTCTTTTGTTAAGTGATGTCTAGGAGCAGACACAATGTCGGCCAAGCCAGGTTATGCGATAAGGGAAGGTAACAGTGTTCTTCTGAGTGGTCTGTGACAGCATCTTTGTTTCTTTGACTGTATTTCTGTCATCTTCTATCTGGAGAGAAAATTCCTGTTAAGAGATTGGGGAGTTAAGGGGTGACTTGGAGGGGTAGAAGTTGGATATATTAAACCTCATAGTGTTAAAAATGGTTCTACTCAAAATAGTTGCCTTTACTCACCAGGGGATCCCACAGAATGATAGCCCTGAGAGGAAGAACTAGCCAGCAAGGGGCCTGGCATTCAGGTCCACTCTGGGGCCGGGAGGAGGGTTCCACAGCCTCCAAGTGTGTGTAAGCGATTAAGAGGTAAGTACCGTGGTGTTTATTGCACATCCACTCAATCTCATCATGCCACGTGCTCAGATTTCTTCCTCTAATATTTCTATCATTGTAGCACGTGCTAAATTGGAGGCTGGGGGTATAATGTGTCAATCATATTTCCATGGCTGAGGTAAAGTACCTGACATACACAAGTCGCAGGAGGAAAAGTTTATTTGGGCTCATGGTTTCAGAGATTTCAGTCCCTGTTTGACTCACTCCCAGGAAACATCTTGGTGGAACGGTATGGCTGAGGAAAGCTGTTCACCTCATGGCAGCCAGGAAGCAGCGAGAGGGCCACAGAGCCAGAGAAAATTTAACCTCTTTTGAAGTCATGCCTCTAGTGACCTACTTCCTCCAACTGTGTCCTACCTACAAATAGCCCGATGAGCTATGGTCTTATCACTGGATTAATCCACTCAGCAGAGTTCTTCAGATTATCTCAGCTACCTAGCAATCCTTCAACACCGTGAGGCTTTGGGGAGTATTTTGGATCCCAACCATAGCGTGTAAATCAGCGGTAGACAGCTGGCTTAGGAGGTAGGAGGCCTTGGGTTTGATCTCCAATGCCATAAAAAACAAAACACCACACAGATATCCCCCCATTGTAGATACTGTACTCTAACCTGTCCCATTCGTAGACCCAGGGACCCAGTCATTTTGGGTATGTTGAAAAAGCAGCATTACTTGGAGTTTTATGGCACAAAGTGACAACCTTGCTGTCTGGGTGCAAATTCTGGCTGTACCGGGTAGGAACTTTGAGATCCTCGGTGACCTTCTCATCTATGTCTCCTCGTTTCTGAAAGGTGGGTAATAGCAGGACGTGCCTCCTCGGATATACCAAAAGGATGAGTGCATGCGCGATCCTGAGGTTTACACTGACCTGGTATTCAGCATTTAATGAACAGCAAGTAAAAACGATTCAGTGACATTGTTTTGCTTGGCCTTTTTGGGCCGCTTCTTTTTTTATATACGCTGATGAGGACAGGCAAGTACATTTAGGACAGTTTTGCCTTTATAATGTAGGAGGATTAGGAGCTACAGATCTTAGGGCATGCTATCAGGAAGAGTTGGGGAGGATGTGTCTGTATTAGGGAACTAGGAGGGAGAAAGTAGCCACTGAGACCCACCAATGAAGGGGCAGAGGCTAGAGATTGCCTGTAATCTGATTCTTTGTCATCTAAAAGATGAATCGCTACAGTCCTGCCCCCTAGTGCTTCCGATGTGGTGAGGAAGACAACTATGAAGATAGGCAGTTTGGGTGTCGTGTGTGCAATACCAAGGAACATGGAACGTGGCTCTCACGTATGGGCGAAGTGTGCCTGTGTTCACTCACGGAAAGAATATGCGAGAAGTCAGGTACGACCTCGGACAGATGCAAGACAGGTGGTAGCCAGCTGATGGGCAGTGAGGAAGGGCATCCGAGGAAGGGTGGATGAGCAGCACTGCGAGGCTTCAGGGTGAGGCTTCAGCAGCCCAGTGTGGCTGGAGCGCAGGGTCTGAGCACAGAAGTGACTTCACATTGTGCGGATTCCAGACCCATACTGAGATGTGCAGAAGAAGCTAGTAGTGTAGGAAACCTAGGTAGAGTTTGGCAAAGAGAGAAGTCGTGGTCACACCTGGATCTTAGAAAGGGAGTTCTGTCTGCCTTTCACACAACTGGGGGATATGAACAAAACTGGGGAGCAAGCCTATGCTTTAAAATACACACAATGCTGTCTCCATGCTGCAAGCTATGATGTCCCTTTAGCTTAAAGTCACGTATAGTCTGTTCCTGGCACCACAGGCGGGACGTAATTATAACAAGTGTAAGTACAGTTTTGCAGTCCAGCTCTGTGGATGCCTGAACAGAGATTGATGTGTTTCCAATCTTCTGCACCTGTAAAGAACATAGCAGCAAACAACCTTGTACATACATCTTTTAGGGACTCGTGCAGTTATTTCCTTAGGATAAATTCCTAGCAGTGGGTTTGGAGTTTTAGGGCTTTTGATGTATACAGTCCCAGAACAATTTGGATGTCTAAAATCATGGTAGATAAACAGGTACTGAGTCCTGTGGCAGTGCTGGAGGTGCAGATGTGGAAATGAAGTACGCGGTGAGCCCTTGGGCCTGGATGCACACACGGGTCTAATTTTCCTCCTCGGAACCCTTTGTGCCCTGAGCTCTCTGCTCTGCCCGCAGGGAGATGCGACTGGATGCGTATCTAAGACTGACGGCATGTTTGTCTGTAATGACAAGTGCTTGACGGCAGCAGAAAATGATGAGTGGCCCAAGGGAGACTTCACCACCCACTTGAGAGCGACCCTTGAAGGGTTGATGACCCGTTTGAAGCCTGATCAAGCACCGCTGTCTTGACCCTCAGGGAACCAACTGTCTGGAAAACTTGCTCTGTCAGTCTGAGCGATGTGCTGAGAATCCCCGGGCAACCTGGGAGCCCAGTTGTGTGTAAAACACAGAGTGAAGTAGCCCTAGAGAGTGGATAGGCTTCCTTCCTACGCCGTGTGGCCATATCTGCTAAATGTATTGACGTCAGCTTACCACACTGAGCCATTTAAAAGTACGGGGCAGTAAACTTTTTTCTTTCATTGAGTTTATGGGTACATTCTAGGTATACAGTACAGTCACATTCATCATTGGGATCTCGTACCTTTGCCTGACAGGTCTTGGTTCTCATGTTTTCCCCTTGTCCCTGCCCTCCCTTCACCCCCTCTTTTCCTCCCCATTTACAAACACTTTATTTCCATTTTTTCATTTTCTCACATTTTTTTCTTTTCCCTTATTACTTTTCCCCTACCCTTCCCACTTCCCCTACACCTTTAGCCCTTTTCTTCCCATTTCACATTGTCAGTTACATCATTAGGGTCTTATGTACTATTACAGTTTTTCTCACCAGAGAAACTATTTGGTATTTACACATGTGTGACTTACTTATTTCACTTAGGAGTATATCCTCAATATGTATCCATTTTCCTACAAATGAATCTAGTGTCTCATTCTTTGTGGCTGAATAGTATTCCATTTTATAGAAAAGCCACATCTTCTTTATTCAGTCTCCAACGGATGGGCAAATGGGCTGTTTCCAAGTTTTAGCTATTACACACTGGGCCTCTATAAACATGGGTGCACACATATCACTGTGATATGATTCTTTTATGGGGCAATAAACTTTAAATTTCTATCACAAAGAATATGATTTTGTAAGCCTTCCCCATTTGTCCCATGTCTTACCGTGTATGATTTCTGTAGGAATTTTGGCACACCTATAATGGTTACCAAGTGAAAGCCTGTCTATCCCTCAGAGTCGACAGTACAGAGTGTGGGGGGTACTAAGGAATTTCAGAGAGTGGCCTATTCCTGGGACTGAGGGAAGAGCAAGCAGTCAGGCCGGGCCACCTTTGTTGTCGTGGCCCCTCTTTCCTCAGAGACTGTCTTGAGAAAAGGCAGGGCTGTGGATGGAACAGCTGTGGACTGTCAAGTTGTGTGAGTTTGCTGCTGGTTTCCCCATCATCCCCCCTTTCTGAATCCAAACACATGTTCCATGCTTCAGGTTGTTTCATAGTTAAAAAACGAGGGAGGTCTACGTGCTCCAAGCAGCTGGGCTGGGATCATGGCTCTTGATCAAGGTAGAGCACTGTTAGGCTTAGCAGGTACATTGCTGTGTGATCAGTATTTGCTATTTGCTTTTCGATTTGCTCGTAGAGACAGTCTCCTTGGAATCTAGTGGTGATAAGGATTGCCCAGGGGTTCTGGTAAAGAACAAGGTATTGTCTGCACAGGGCCCTCCTGGCTGTTTTTAAAAGCTAATGGCTAGAATATTCTGCTAGAAAACAGTGACCACAGAAGGCTTCATTAAATATTAAAGTGGTTAGCTAAACTTAGAAAAGGTAGGAAAACCTCTGTGTAAGTAGGTGCAGAGAAACATCAGTACTGCTCACCGAGCAGTCGATTCTTCTAACTTGAAAAGAACAACTATTTGTCATGGTTCTCGTCCTTGAGCTGGCAGTTACCTAATTAAATGCATATGAAATTCAAAAGGCTTTACTGAGGGGCAGTAATTTTCCTAAGTTGTTTTTAAAGTTGCTGGGATGCAAGAATAGCGTTAAGAAGGTAATGGATGGATTCCTCCACTGTGCACTGAGGTCCCAGATGGACCAATCACGTAATGGTTGTTCATCAGTGTGTTAACTTATGATTTGAAGTTAAAGGCACCGCTCTCATTTGTTGCTGACTCTAGGGGTAATATTGGCTGCGTTTTTGAAGACTGGCTTGGGTGGAGATGCTGCCCTCAGAAGAGGCCATGTCCTAAATCAGAATGATTCTGGGATAAGTTGCTGTGCGTTGATGGGGTGCAGTGGTTAACTTTTATGTCCTCTACTCTGTAACTTCTTCTTGAAGTCTCAATGCCTGTACTCAGTCACCAGAATGATTTTCTACTAGTGTTCATTGATCAGAGTTTTGATTACTCTGTGTTCTGCTCTCACCTGACTCTCTGTCTCTCGTTCTCCCTCCCTTATAAGGTTCCCAGTGTCTGGTTTGGGTCCTTGCTGGCCTGTATAGACTACTCACTCTGCCCTTGTTCCCTTATGGTGAAGTTGAATGTGGAGTTGACTGCTGAGATGACTCTGCAGGAAATCACAGAATTGGAGCTGAAGGAAGTTGGGGTTCTTGCTTACTTCTTCCCTGATGAGTAAGCCTTGTGGTTGCAGTGGCTCCCTCTTGTGGTAGCCCTTCATCCACTCCAGCCCTCCCTGGACCCTCTTCACCCTGGCATCTTCTTGACCACAGAGACCTCAGGGTGCCAGGGCTTCCTGTTGTTGCTCCTCCCTTAGTGCCTCCACTGTCTCTGGATCTCCCCGCTTGCCCCTCTGTTAATGATCATTTTGTTGCAGTTTCCTCATTGGAACTGAGTTGGACATAGGGTCCTCTGGGAACTCAATGCCAGAGCGATAGGCTGTTCCGTCAGGACACACAGCAGTTGTCTCCAACTCGGACTTACATAAAAACTCCATATTGTTGGACTCGTAACTCTCGGAAGCCCAAAAGTGAAGCCCAAGAATCTATATTTGAGAGATGCTATGAGACATTTCTAATATTTTGAGCAACTCTGGCCACTACTGGAGGTAGCATTGAATGCTTTGATTACTCTTCCTCACATCTGTGCAAATATTGAAATAGAATCAAGGGACTTCTTTGTTGTTGTTGCTGTTCTGGTTTCTCCACAGTCACATGTTAGATGCCAGTAGGTGCGCTCACCTGAAATGAAATTCAGGCCAGTCAGTGACAGGTTGTCGGCGCTCCTTGAGCAGAAGCTGTCACCTGTTATTCAGCATAAACTGTGTGTTTTACTTTCCACACAGCTGTTAGTGTCGCTAGATGCTGGTTACCTCATAACATAACTGGTAATAGTTGTCTATTGCAAGAGTCTGCTTTATTCCGGAATGGCAAATAGGAGAGAAGGCTGGGTGGAGGATATCACATTCATCCATAATATTAAATATTCAGCGGTTACCGTGAACTAGGCATGGTCTAGATCAGGGTTGGTAATTATAGCCTTGAACCAAATCTGGCCTCTGGCTGTGTTTGTAAGTACAATACTGTTGGAACATGGCCGTTCCTATTCAGTTATATATCGTCCACAGCTATTCTTGCCCTCCCATGTCAGAGTTAAGTAATTGCAGTAGAGATTGCATAGCTCACCAAGTCTGCAATATCTACTATGTGACACCTTTCTGAAAGAGGTGGCGGACCCTCGGGCTAGATCTTGGGAATATATTGGCAAAGAACGTGGACGTCATCCATCATCCATTGCTGGGGACAAACAGTGAAGGAAACAATACCAGACCCCTTCCTCTGTGGAGCACATTGCCTTGTGGGGGATAAAGAAGGCAATAAAGAAGATAAGGTATCATACGTACTGGGTCTTAGACTGCTAAGGTCTAGGGAGAAAAACAAATCAGGGAAGGGACATAGAAGAGTTGTGGTAGCAGGTGCTGTGACATGTGGGATGCTTGGGGGAGGACCTGCGCGAGGAGGTGCAGCCTTCGTGTCCTCTCCTCTCACTCGTGTAATTAACATTGCCAGGTTCTACTGGATTTATATCTGGAGAAGTTAGAGTTGATGTTACTGAGGACCACCAGTAATAGAAAGCAGAGGGAGAATCCTTCAGGAAGCCTTTTTCACATCTCTCCTCTTCGTCAATGTTTTACCCTGCTTCCTTCCCTCGGTGCATTGCCACTGTCACTGGTGGCTCTGGGCAGAGGCACAGAATTGTTAAGAGAGACCATCCGTCTTTCAGATACATAGTAATTACCGCTTACTGTGAGATGGGGTTGAGGGAAATGAATATGGTACGGACACCCCTGAATTTATTCCGAGCTCATGTTCAAGTCCTTATCTGTTTTGTGTTAAGTGATAGGGTGTGCCCTCTCAGATGATATTTGCATGTCATTTTGCATTAATTGTAGCACTAGAGTGGAACCCTGCCATCACATGGCTGATGACTGCCTACATTCGGGAAGATTTCAAGAACAATTGTGTAGTCCACAATGTAAGCACATTTAATAAAAGTGTAACCTAACCTGATTATCCTGTAAAGCAAATCTCCTTCCTGGTTCCCTCCTCTGCAGTCGAAGCCCTGGTAGTGAGGGCACTGATCTGATTTCCTTCTAAAATGTCCATTGTAGTTTGACTCTGTCATTAGCATCTTTTTTGCTTCGACTTATTATATTTAAAATTTTCTTCTATTATTGGAAATTTAGCTTCATAGCTATCCGATTGTTTTGTTCATTTAAACTTCTATTAGGTTCAAAATAAAAAGTATATTTTTAGCAGTAGAATACATCTGGAGAGATAAGAATTAAAGAGAACCCAACTCACTAAGCATCTGTATATGCTAGATTATTGCCCAATAGCTATCATTAAGTAGATTCCTTAAAAAGAGCAAATTTAAGGTAAGACATTTTCAGTGAAGGAAAAATATCTTTAAGATATTTCATGTCGTACATTGTGCCTACAGATGTGTAAGAAACTATTTTAAATACATCAAATTATGTGCATCACTTATTTATAAATGCATATATTTAATTTATCAAAAGTTTCTAGTAACAATCTAAACTCAATGTAAGACTTAAGGGATTTAATAATAATACTTTAATTTGGGATATCCTTTGCCTTCTAAAAAGCCCTCTGGACACTTAGCAGAATGCAGTAAAATGTAATTGTAAAGTATGTAGCATGCCTTAACATTTCTAAATTTTCAGGGTGCGTTTTTCTCCCCTTAAATACCTATAAAACATTTTATGAGAAACATAAAAAATTCCACTTCGCTGTTTCATGGTCTTTTTTTGCTTTGAAGCATCAGCCTGTCTTTTGGTAAGAACTAAGAATGAAAATTAGAGGGTCATATTAACACAGTGAAAATACCCTGTCCGCATTCATGTGACCTTTGGAGTCAAAACAAATACCTATAATGCTCATGGTCACTGAATGACTTCATTTGTTTTTTTTAAATTAATTTTATTGGTACATTTCAGATATGTGTAATGACCACATCCAGCAAAGGGACTTTGTACCTGTGCATAGTATATCTTGAGATTTGTACTCAAGCAAAAAGGACAAACCTTCTTACTCTCCAGGAGATTTAATCAGTGAAGGCACTAGCACATAACACACGTTTACTAAACAAAGAAAGGAAACAACATGATATTGCCTGCCAAGTTAAACAAGGGAGCTGAAAACTCCCCAAAAAGGAAGCAAAAAACTAAAAAGTAACATAATGGACAACCTCTGAGTAATTACATCAAACCCCAGAGTAGGTGCATTTGCTCTTTTTCTGCCCTTGTTTCTTAGTTTGCTGAGCAGAGTCCTTTGGGAAGGGCACAGAAACACACTTCAGCCCTGCAATTGCTTTTCCCCAGAGCAGCTCTCCTGGCAGCTGCTAATAGAGTCACTGGCTTCTGGAGATGCAGTCTGGGTGGCCATTAAGACCAAGACTTTGTGGGGGGGGGACCGTGCCAGGGGTCCAATCCTGGGCTGTACTTTCCTAGCAGGAAGAATGGGCAACTTTCTTAGCTTCTGTATCTCACAGATCTGTTATGATGAGTAAATAGTAAGTCTATACCTTGAATGGGCATTGGAATCACACACACACACAAAAACACAGTTAAAATAATTATGTTATTGAGTACTCTAAAAGGTGGGCCATCCCTGACCTGTAGTGTTCAAGGAGGCTTTGACTAGATCCGTGAGTTTCTACGACTGTCTATGGGAAACTCTGATGTAGAATCTGGGAGCTAAGACGCGAGAGTGGATATAATGCAGTCTTTGTGCTTGTGGCCTCCCAAAACGATACACTGGAAACTGACACCCAGAATGTAGGAAGTGGGGCCTCTCAGGAAGTGACTAGCTTAGTAGGGCTCTGCTCTCAGCAACAGGATTAGTGCCCTTAAAAAGGTGTGGAAGGGAGCTGCCTTGCTCCCTCTGAGGACAAGAAGGAAAGCCAGCCCTTATCTTCAGACCCCTGGGCCTTGGATCTTGGATTCCCTGGCCTCTAGAACTCCAAGAAATCCATTTCTGTTATTTAGAAAGAAACGGCCTCACCTAAGATAATTTGTTGTAGCATCCTGAATCGTCTGGGACAGACATCCTTTTATTTTACCCGGCAGTCCTTGGGTTCTAGTAGTTCTTCATAGGCTACAAAGTGCCTCTGTCTGTATCAGTCTCTCGCTGTGCAAGTTCTCCTCTTGAAACTGGAGCTACCCTTCAGGTTGAATTAAAGGAGATCTTGGCTCTTCTCTTTTCAGAGTGCATATCACACAGCAAATGTTACTGTGACTGTAACTTTGGGCTGAAGAAACTATAAACACACAGGAAAGAGAGAACCAAACGTGTTTTGGGTGCCTGTGATTGCACAGGTTCTGACATCAGGTTCAAAGACCTGTCGTTCTTTTGTTCTTCTTTGTTATGATGTGGAGCTCTGTCTTTATTCTGGCCTCATCAATAGATTTAGTACATAATTGTGCATGTTCTGTTTCATAGATTAATTAAATGGTGATCATTATTCTTTTGCCGCACTTGAGGCAATATGTAATGATACAAAAATATTAGGTAATCTTAAGAATTATCAGAGTGATAGAGGTCCCTTTTGACCCAGCCATCCTTCTGCTGGGTATCTTCCTAAAAGAATTAAAGGAATCATACCACTGTGATATATGCACGCCCATGTTTATAGCAGCACAGTTTGTAATAGCTAGAGCTTGGAAACAGTCCAGTTGCCCATGAACTGGAGACTGGATAAAGAAGACTGAATTTTTCTATAAGATGGAGTACTACTCAGCCATAAAGAATGAGAAACTAGAGATATATTTATAGCTAAATGGATGCATAACGAGGTCGTACTATTAAGTGAAATAATAGGTCCCACACATAAATACCGAGTAGTTTCTCTAGTGTGAAAAACTCGAAGTGTGTAAGGTTCGAATTGTATAACTGATAGTGTGAAACAGGAAGAAAAGGGCTAAAGGAGTAGCAGAAATGGGAAGGGGAGGGGAAAGGAAAAATATGAGAAAAGGCAAAAATGGAAACAAAATCTTTGTAAATAGGGAAGAGTGGAGGGGGTGAAGGGAGGGCAGGGGAATGGGGGAAAAATAAGAACCAAGATGCATCATGTGAAGGGGTGCAGATCCCAATGACAAATGTAACTGTACTACTGTATACCTAAAAAGCACCAATAAACTTAAAGAAAAAAAGAATTATCAGAATTATGAAAATATTAATACATTCCTCTATTTCAAATTTATATTCTACTAATTATAATTATCCATATTTCCCTTTAAGTTACATATAATTTTAAATAAATTATTAAATAAATTATAGCCCAAGTTTTATAAAAAATCTTTTAAAAAACTTGATTAGATGTTTTCAGGTTGGTAACTTTATCATCCTCTTCAGATTTGTGTGAATATCTGAAATTGATACCAGGAATATAACTGCCATCCAACACAAGTGTAATAATAAGAGCCTATAGTGTTTCTCCCATTGTAGTGATTAGGCAAGAGTTAATATTTGAACTTAAAACAGAATAGAATGTTTTAATACATAAAGTGGGAAGAGTAGGGAAGTAATAAGGGAAAGGAAAAAAATAGGAGAAAATGAAAAAATGGAAATAAAGTGTTTGTAAATGGGGAGGGCAGGAGAGGGTGAAGGGAGGGCAGGGACAAGGGGAAAAAATGAGAATCAAGACCTATCATGTAAATGTACAAGATCCCAGTGATGAATGTAACTGTACTGTATACCTAAAATGTACCAGTAAACTCAATGAGGAAAACAAAAAAACATTAAAAATGTTTCTCAAGTAGCATTAACTGATGATGAAAAGTCCTACATTTTTTTCTCTGTGGACATCTGTTTTTGTTGCTCATCATTTCTTCTTTGTAGTTTACTTGTGACATTTGCATCTGACTCTGAAATTCTGCTGGGAAAGTGTTGACTTAACCACTACCCAATCGCAGTAGTACCGTCCCCACCTGCCCCACAACTCACCTCTTTTTTCCTTCAGGAAGAAATTTTTTCTTCTAGAATCTTGTATAAAAATGAAAAAATTAAAATACAGGGGAAGTTAAATGTAATTTTCTCTACATATTAACAGAAAAATGCTTAGATATGTTTCTCTGACCCTGAAAAACTACTTTAAGTGGTTTAACTTAAAACAGGCTTGGGGGTAGATACAAACAATTTATTGTAGAGAGATCTTGGAATGAATTGTCATTTTATGGAACTCTTTAAGCTGAGGCACCCAAAGACCCCCCTCACACACACACACCAGTGACTAAGTTTTCTTGGGAGAGATGCTCTTATCCACCCTCTTCATAGATTACCCATTTTCCTAATAGAATTCTAGCTTGTGTAGACTTCTACCCCACTCACAGCGATTAAAGAAAAATGGTTCCTTCCTTCAGAACAGGTCCATCGCGACAGAAGACCCAAAGACAGCAACACCAGGCAAGTAATAGTAACCACCTTGTAGTCACTGCTGGAGAGAACCCTCCTGTGCTGTCTCTGGGAGCCTCTGGGTGGTCACTTTATTCCTGTGGTCTCCTGTGCTCATGCCGCCGTGTGAACAGGCATTTGCTGTTCCTATTCACTAGACAAATGCCTGCATCTTCCTGTAAATATGGGTTTGCACATGCTAGAAAATCTGATGCATTTCCTTGGAACTGCTTTGATGTTAAGCCCCTTCTCTGCCCTTTTACTGCAGCCAGTTCGCCTAATCTATATAACACTCCATCATCCACTCGGCTCAATGTTTTTTTTTCTTCTGAGAAACATTATCTTGTCAGAATGTATATTCTCTTTCGACAAAAATCAATCTTACATATTGATCAAGACTTGTCAGCACATGGTTTGAAAGTTCACTGCGTACCAGTTCGTTCTGACATATCAATTGGGAACCCCTCCCTGCCTGACCCCAGTGAAGGGGACAGGTGAACGAGTAAAATGGACAAATGACTGAACTTGTTTTCGAAGGACAACTGTGGGACGAGTTGGTAGGTTGAATAGGGCCCCCAACTATGTCTCTACCCTAGTCCTGAAAACTGCGCTCTTCTTGTGTGTGGCGACGGGATTCTGCGGTGTGATTAAGGAAGGTCTGAGACCGGGATACTGCTCTGGTTGCTTGAGTGAGCTCAGGATCCTTACAGCAATCTCTGTGAAACAAAAGCAGGAGGCGCTGTCCTCACAGAGTGAGAACTGCAACAGGAGAAACAGAAATCCCAGCCAGGCACTTTGTAGATGGGGAACGGGCTGCAAATCGGCAATAGAAGCAACCACCAAGATAATAAACGTATGTTCTTTTAAGTCACTAACTTTACGGTAACTTGGTAAAGAGCTGTAAGAAAACTAAGACAGAGATTCCGAAAACTCAAAACTGTGAACTAAGGAGTGCTGGACCGCACTTCCTCAAGCTGGGATCTAGTTCTCTAACTGTGCTCTTGAATCTTTGGATGAGGTTTATTCCTTGTGACAACGCCCAAAGGAACAGGAACTTGAAAGAAAATTGGCTTGACCTATTATTTCTGTTTTCTTAATTTTTGTTTTATTTTTAAACAACTGGATTATTTTTGCAAGAGAATTATTTCTGTCTACTTCCTGGATACCTTTTGCTGCAACTTTTCCCATCATTTCCTTTGTCTGATTTCTGTTTCACTTTTGAGTTAATGCTGGTTCACTTAGAGAAGGTAAATAAAACTATCTGAAGTTCAGACTTTCTTTTTTTTTTCTCGGGAAAAATCAGGCACTGTTTGCTTCTTCCCAGGAGAGTCCTATACTGCATATGACTGCACTGCAGCATGGAGCATTGAGCCTTTTTAGGGCCTGGAATGGAGTCCTGGACTCCTAAGCCCCAGCGTCACACCCTGAAGTGATATCCTCGATCCTTACTGGTTACAGCGAGGACGCACTGACTGTTTGAGGAGGAAATGTCATTCTAATTCTTCCGGCCACAGACCGCACGTTGGTAACTTTCAGCAGCAATTATTGTTAACATCCCATGGTCTGGGGACTCGGAGTAAACGGGAGAAAAGTCCAAGGAGCAGCTGAGGAATTCTAATCGATCTTTTGGCAGAAGGGTCGCTTCATGTTGATGTTTGCTTCTTTGTTCATTTATCAGTTACAGAGATTGCAGGCGTCAGTCCCCGAATAAATAGGGTCCTCTGGAGACTTTAGTTACGGACGCATTTGTTATGGGGATTAATTTTCACAAGTCCTTAGTTAGATTTTGTCTAAGGGTTTTCGTACATACCTATATGAAAAGAAAAAGAATGTAAATTGTACAAGGTATTTGACTTTAAAGAAATACAATGTTGAGCAAGAAATTGAACCTAAGAATGTAAGTCTGTATATATTATCTGCTTAAAATGGACACATCATTAGGAGAATAATATACTTTTCCCTAAAATTTATTATTGTTAGAGTTCCTTATAGCTGTGGTTTACACATTTTATTGGGAATAAAAATGATTTGGAGATGCTTAATAAATACTTATTCTTTGGTCTCTTATTCCAGAGATTTTGTTCCAGTCACTCAAAAAAGGGCTCTAAAATCTCCTTTGAGCAAGCTATATAGAAAATGTAAAGACCTTAGGCTATACTTCAAGAAACACTGCCATATACAACCCATCAGCAATCCAAATATTGAGTGCATGCTCGGAAATTATTTTCGGAAGTCTTTTTAGGAGAAAACGGCTGTTTGAAGCTGGTTTGCCACCTGTAAGATGTGCTGCACTGAGTTACAGAATTGAGGAAAGGTTTAATGTGTTTGGAGTGAGCCTGTGACAGCTGTAAGGGTCTCGACTTCCCCTCACCCTGTAGTGATGAGGAAGCTGCTCCTTAGGTGTGGCTGCAGCGCATGTAGTTTGATGGCAGGAAACTGGCAGCAGCTTCTCTGAGGCCGACTGACCAAGAAGTAGCACCTTTGACAGGGGCTTGGTCTGCGTGTATTCGGGGTTTCATTGTTGGCATTTTTGCTTATTCCCTTGTCCTAAGTGCTTAATAAATAATCTCTAAGGCTTTAATTTTCAACCGACCCTAAGTTTATTACTAAAGTTTATCAAGCAACAAACACACAATCTCATTAGACTGTCATGTTTTTATAAAGCAGTTTATAAAAGGTGACATCTGGCAAAGAGGCAGATCTATAAAAATCATGCTGGTGAATGTGGTGTCATTTTTTCTGCCATACACCCAGAACGAGTAATATTATTTTGACACACACATACATCCCCACTGTCAAGTTTCTATTTTTATAGTTAGCTTCCTGCACATATCCTTGAGCTATACAAAACCTTTGGGCTAATGCAGAAAGCGACATTTCTGCATATTTATTGAGACACTGTTTTAGAAGTTGACTTTGCCCGATGGGATTTTTCCAAGAACAATGTCATGTTCATGACAGTAGACATTGTCGAGAATAACACTGTGCAGCTACTCAGGGAAGGTCAGTGTGGAAGGACAAATCATCAGTAGCTAAATGTGGCATGATTATTCCTCAATTCCTGATTCATACAGTGGAAGAAAGAACTGTAGCATAAGCCTGCTGAGTAATTCCTTAAGTAGTCAGAATCTGCATTCATATTTTCCTCGGCACATACCGCTCTCTAAATTCAGCCTCTCTGCATCAAAGCGAGTACATTTGTCCGCCAAAGGGATCACAAGGATGTTCAGAATGGCTTGATTCATAGAAGTTGCCAACTGGAAGCAACCCAAACGTCCACCAGCAACAGAGTGAAGAGTTGCAGGATCCTTAGACAGTGGAGTGCTGTGCTTTGCAGCAATAGAAATGCACCGTCCATTGCTCTGTGCAGCAGTGTTAAGAACGTGACAGGCAGAATGTCGGATGGAGGAAGCTGGTCACTTAAGATACATTCCGGACCCTTCCCACCCCTAGATGTCAAGAACTGACCAAACTCATCTGTGAGGATCGAAGTTAGAGCTGTGTTTATCCGCATTTGTGGGATGGGGGGGGGCTTCACTGAGTACACTGTCTGGGAATGTGCACAGGGAGTCTACCGGCAAGCTGGACTCGTGATGAGCTTGTGGCGACAGCTATGTACCCGTGCACATACAGAACGGGGCAGCTGTACCCTAGGACCAGCCCACTTACCTCTACGCTCCAGCTCTTTGTCTCTGTGTAGCAAAGTACTCACACAATAAAGAAAACTCATTTTTCATCAGTTCCTTCACACAGTGTTGTGGGGTTCACAAGGGCAGTGACAGGGCATGGCGGGATGAAGGGTGACCATCTGGGATGCCTCCTTGCTAGAGTTCAGGTAGACCTCTCTCTTGCTCTGCCTCTGCCTGTCTTGGACTTGCCCAGAACATCATGGCCAAAGGCTTTCTTACCTCACAACAGTTCAGGCAGCAGGCAGCAGTGTTCTGAGAAGTTAAGTGGCACTAGTTTTTAGCATGTGGGCACAGTGAGTTCTGCTGAATTCTGTGGGTGAAAATATCAGCTCACCATATTCAAAGAGAAGAAAAATAGACCACTTCACCTCCTCTCAGAAGAAATTTTAAAGATTCTGGGGCCATCTTTATTCTGCCATGCCATTTATACGTTATATCTCAACTTAAAAGTTTTGAACCATTCAACTCAGTCTTACAAGTCTCCAAACTTTCTTCTCTTGGGGGCTAGTGTAAAATTTGAGTCCAATTTAAAAAAATAAAATAAACAGCTGAGAAAGTCTCTATTTGAAATTACATTTTCCATAAGACATTAGACATCTTATACTCTCCATTTCATTTTGAGGTTGAAAGTTCTATGACTTTTTCTTATTTCATGTTATGTTTCTGAGCTTTGGCTTTATTTTACCCAGGACCGGGTGAACTTAGAGTTTTATTTAATCATTCACAGCCTAGAGTTAACTGTCAGATTGAAGTTAGATAATACTTCTGCTACTGCTGAAATCCTTTGCTTCTTTTGATTTATGGATAATGAATTTGCCCTCTATAGTCGGAGTGTGCTTTAAAAAAAAAAGAAATCTTATATCTCTTATTAATCATCTATCAAAAATATGTTGCCAAACAGGCTTCTTTGTAAAGATCCTTATTAAGAGACCAGGGCAGGATCAGCTGCATTTATAACAGCAAGACTGCATATGAGGCTAGAAATGTTTATTCAAGCTAAATAAAGCCAGTGTGAAAGTGGAACCTTTTAAACTATCCGGTTTTATTAGAACATGACACTGATGTAGACAGCCTGGGAAAGCAGTGTGTGCATACAAAAAGCTACATTATCAAACACATCAGAAGATTTCAACTCCAATGCACCAAATAGCTCTAGCACAGTTAATTACTGCTCCCTCGCCCGGCGTAATTTGGGCCAAGAGCAGCACTGGAACTTGATCTTTAAACAAGACTGTACATCTAATTTGAGGAAGTTTGTGAGGCCATATCTCACCTTTGTTCCAGTGACTCCGAAGTTCATTTTACAGAGTCAAAATTAGAAAGATCTAACTTCATCATCTTGGACTTTCTTTTTAATTAATTGCAAAGTGCTGTCCTCTTGCTGCCTCAGGAACTCCGAAAGGATTTATGCAGTAATTCCATATCAACATATCTTAAAGACCGCTTTCATTTCTCACTTAAAGAGCTGTGCAGTGTATAAAGCCACCAGCCCAGCCCTGCAGCACGATCGCTTTGTCAAAAGAGGGTTGTTTGCACTTTACGTGACAACCTATTTGTATAAAGTGCCAGGGTTTGAACTAAGTATGCAGTCTAAGTTACAGGTGATGAAATCTCATTTGTAGCTCTCATCCTGACCTGCTCACTCCCTTGCCCCATCAGCCTTTGAACCTAGCCCCCATAGTGTCCTAATCCACCTGTTTGTAGGAGAGCTCTTTAATATGGACGATAGGGATGTTGCTGGATGCGCTTGAGCCTTTGCAGAAGCACCTAATTTTATTCAAGTTTTTTATCTTATTGAGTTGATTGGTACTTTTTAGGTATACAGTACAGTTACATTCATCACTGGGATCTTGTACCTTTACGTGACAGATCTTGGCTCTCATTTTTCCTGCCCTCCCTTCACCCCCTCCACCCTCCCCTATTTACAAAGAATTTGTTCCCATTTTTTTCCTTTTCTCATATTTTTTATTGTCCCTTATTTCCTTTCCCCTGCTCTTCTCACTACTTCCCCTGCACCTTTAACCCTGTTCTTCCTATTTCACATTATTAGTTATACAATGTGTATACACTTACACAATTTACACTTTTAGTTTTTCACACCAGAGAAATATTCAGTATTTACACTTGTGTCTTATTTATTTCACTTAAGAGTATGGCCTCAATATGCATACATCTTCCTATGAATGATTCTAGTCCATCATTCTTTATGGCTGAATAGTATTCCATTTTATAGAAAAACCACATCTTCTTTATCCAGTCTCCAACCGATGGGCATTTGGGCTGTCTCCAGGTTTTAGCTATTACAAATGAGAAGCACCTAATTTTAAACAGCTGTTTTCTGTCGCAGTTTCCTCTACTGATCCCTAGTCATGAATATTGAAGTGTGTTTAGAAAAATACATGTTAAGGAAGGTGCTAATGAACAGGTATGTATGTATTTATAGTGTAGGAAATGACTGTGTGTGTGTGTGTGTGTGTGTGTGTGTTTGTGTGTGTGTGCGATATACATATTTGAGCCGTGCTTGTGAAGGAACATGACCTTAGGAATTAATTGGCTGGATTTGGCCTGTGTCCTTACACTCTCCAGTGGTGTGTCCTTGGGGCAAATAAACTGGTTTGAATGTGTTTCTTCATTTGTAATTTGAGTAAAATCATGCTATCCTGCACTGGGTTGTTGATACCCTGGGTCTCATGTATGTTCTATCACAAATACCAATAAATCGCTGTGTGGTTTTCTCAGCACATTTTCTCTGTGATGAGTTAAGCTGGCCGTGGAAGATTTTTGTTGTCATTTTAAAAACTTTTTGAAGAATTTTCCATATTTCACTTGCCAGCTAATCATCATTGGTGTATGCTACTGTTATGACCCCAGCTTCACAAAGCCAGGCCTTCTTCAGAATGCGCCCCTCTCACCCAGATGTCACGTTTTCCTCATCCCAAGGGCTGACTGGCTGCATTCCCAGTTTACCTGTCAGCCGTGAGCCTGCTCAAAATGTGGAATCTGAGGTCCCGTCCAGGGTGTACTAAATCAGAAGCTGCACTCCAACCTTTACTTGCTCCACACAGTTTTATGGAGTGCTTGTCTCGTAGAATGACTACTGGTTTTTAAGTCAGTTCTAATGCAGTCCTTTAAAGGCTTTTAAGCATGGCTTTCACTAGGAAATGCATTTTATGCAATTACCCATTAAGGAGAGCATACACATTTATAAACACATATAATAAAATCAAAAATTTCATCGAACAATATTTACTTTTGCTGTGTGCTAGTACTGAGATTTTTTATTGTGTTTCAGTGGAAAACATACTGGTCATGGCCTACAAAATGATATGCTACAGTTTGTTGGGAACAGCTGTGCTGCGTGACTTTGGCCAAGTCATTTTTTCCTTCTTAAGCCTTTTTTTTTTCTTGACTGCACAAATGTCTGAGTTGCTCCTGTTAATTTCAAATGTCTCTCAGCTTGACCAGCCAGAGATGCTCCATGAAATATGAAAAGCTACCTCTGGATGTTGCTTTTTAAAAGCCATGTTTATCGCTTATTATGTGTGTTGTTTTGTGGAGAAGACTTGAAGGAGTGCATAGAAACACAGGCTCACAGACCGCAGCTTTTGCATAATAAAAGCGCACAGCTCAGAGTGGTAGACAGCATGGACTGAGCAATTTTGTGCCGGTTCTAAACATGTGTCATTATTTAAAACAAACAAAACACAACTGTAAGCTTTTTAAAATGTGCATGGTTTGTTAGCATATAACTAAAACATAATGAGCTAAATCCTTTCCCTGCCTGATACACACTTAGAATAATAAGCAGTCTGTGTTTAGAAGGCATAATAACCATGCAGTAGGGAAGCCAGATGATGTCTTGACTGGTGGTCAGAGCTTGCAGCACCAGTGAGAGGCATGGGGCCGCTTGTGTGTCTCCGGACATGCCACGACCTGTAGGATACTCACAGGTACTTTACATGAGTCTAGCTGCAAGGATTCATCAGAGAAACCCACCTAACAAGTCATTGTGTTAAAAAGTGTGTGGGAGATGGCCATCCCTTGTTACAAAATAGACTCGAAGAGAAAATGAAATTTGAGATTGAAAGAGACTAAAGAGATGTGAACACTAAATGAAATCTTGCGCTGAGTTTTGTATTGAGGGAGAGGAAGAGGTCATAAGACGAACCCAGAAGCTGAAGGTGGTAGATTAGACAGAGTATTGCACCCATGATGATAGCTTTAGTGAAGTTGGTAGCTGCATTATGGTGAGGAGAGAGTACCCTTGCTCTTAAGGAGTGTGCAGGGAGGGAATGCACCTTCTTTTCAGATGGTCAGGGAAAGCCATTGTGTGCATAGAGAGAGAGAGCAAGTGGGGGGTTACAGATCGTGAGTGCTAGGACGGGGATGAGCCATTGACAACAGGGTACACAGGTTTCCTTATCTGATTCTAACTCTTAGAGCCTCAGATAAGTCTAAAATTAATTTCAAAGTAAAAATGTAAAAACAACTCTGTTTTTATTCTCTAACCAGGGTCGTGGTGTGTTTAGGCGACACCCAGGGCACTGTGCTCCTGAAGGCCGAGTGGGTTGAACTGTAGTGGCCATTGTGCTGTCACAGCCCCCGAGCCGCGTGTTCCCTGGTGAGCAGATGGGAGTGGAGCCCCTGCTCACCTCCTGTCCCCACCGTGTCACTCTCTTCCTCCTCTGCCTGTGCCTGTCCCTGGGTTGGAGCCTGAGGATCCGGTTGCTTGGCTCGTTAGTGTGTCTCGGCCTCTTGCTCACCTTAACCTCTCTCCAGATCTTTTCCTGTTTCTTTTCTAGCGGACCCTTACACCTGTGGGAGCAGCACTCTCTTTTGACCCTAAGCACCCAGAGTGCTTTGCAAGCTGCTAGAGAACAGATACTGAGCTAGCTACAGATGTTTAAGTATACCTAGGGATCGAGAACTTTGAAATCACAGCCTGAAATCCACAAAATAAATTTTTTTCTTTTTCTTTTTGAGCTGTGGCCTCCTTTTTCTATGGCAAGGAACTGAAAGTGAGGAAAAAGGAAAGTTGCTTTTATATGCTTGCTGGCTGCCTGCGCTGTCCACAGGATGTGATTCTAGAGCAGTAGGCCCGTCACTGTTAACTGTCCTGTGAAGATTTGTCCTTGTCCTCGGCTACAGTCTTGTGGGAGAAATGTCACTTGATTGTGAGAAGTATTGCTCGATTAGGCACATTTCCACAATTAACAGAAAGTAGGAATCTGGGGGACCTGGGTCATTGTGGCCATGAGGCAGCTAGAACTGCAGGGAGTTGCCAAGGGCAGCAAGGCTGCGTCTCCCGGGCCTGTGGCAAGAGTCCCTGCTCCACCCACAATAGCAGGAAACGAGCAGCACACACAGGCTCTTAGAAGTGGGCAGAAAAGTAGCCCTCAGGTCTGGTGAGGACGGGCATTGTTCTAACTCTTGAATCTCAGGTGTCGGTTTCACAAAAGACCTAATTTCAACTTGATGTCTCCAATGGAGATTTGCAGAAACGCTGCAGTGGGAATGCGCAAGGCCTCTGTCCTAAGTCTTTCTACACCTGCCTTGCCCTCCCTTTGTTTTTGTCTTCTGACTATCATAACGATTCTATTTTTTAGATTTCAAAGTATCTGACGTTAAATAGACTGTGGCTTTTGGGCCACTGGTTTATAATTCTTCTTTTTTTCCCCATATTTTAGAAAATATACCAAAAGCCTCAGAAGTGGAAATGGAGGTTTCTCTGCCCTGCCCATCCCACCACCTCCAGTAATACCTGCCTAGGAAACATTTCATACACCCGATGGAGTAGATCTCTTCTCTCCCCGACACCCCCGCCTCCCCCCAAGATAAATGGTTCTGAACCTTCTACTGCAAGCGTACTTGGTGTTTAGTTTATCGGTAATTAATTGCTAGCACTTCCCTGACAAAACGTAATGGAACTACAGAGCAATCACTTAGAAAGGGAAACAACTGTCAATTACCACTCTAATGAATCCTGTTTACCAGAGGTGAGGATACAGAGGCTCCCAGCAGCCTGGCTGGCGCACAACCTCCTGTGCATGGAAAGTAGAGAATGAAAAAACCACGTTTGTTCTGGCCGTGTGGCTCGTGAGACCGTCATTGCTTCAGGCTCAGTTTCAAGGTGGCCTCTGCCGTAGGTGCTGTTCGCTAGAGCTCTCCACATGGTGACCCCTCAGTTGATGCTGGCTGCTGCTTTCATCACAGCACCGCACCCCTCTGCGGACTAAAGTCATACATGTCTTGGAAATAGCAGTATTCCCGCCTTTCCCACTGTGTCATAGCTGCCCGAGAGTTTGGACATGAGCAGCCTCTCAGCTCCAAGAATCGATTCTGTCCCACCGTGTCCAGGATCAGCAGGCTCCTGCCAGAGTAGTACTTGGGAAAATAACTCTGTCCTTGGGAGCAAAACAACAGTGCGCTCGCTGCAGCTCTTAAACGGTTTTCTCTGCTAGCTTTTATTTATTTGTTTGTTTGTTTGTTTTGTTTATTTGTACCGGAGATCAGACTCCACTGGGGACCTTGTGCTTGCGAGGCAGGCAGTGGAATCACTGGCGAAATCCCTGGCCCTCTCTGCTATTTTGTAATCTGCAAGATTTTAAGGATACATAGGTCCATGACACTTATAACAAGTATCACTTTTTAAAGGTACTTCAAGTAAATACCAGCGTCATGATACATGTTCTCTCAGGATGAAGGCCCACTTGTGGTGCACAGCACTTCCTTGAGCTCATAGTCCCTTGCACCAGTGAAACTTCCTTTTAACTGCTTAGGACCCCTGGGGATGCTCTCACTGCTTTACTTGGGGCAGATCAGCTCGATAGGCACTCATGTGAATCTTGTGTTTTCAAATAAAGGAGCGCTGAACTACAGAAATCAGTGCTCGGATGACACCATCGTGTGTGGATGGTGAATTTCTGGACTTCCTGTAATACTTCTGTTACGATGCTAAGGAGATTTTGAACGTTTGGAGTAGTTGCCTGCTAAGGAAACAGATCTATACAAACTTCTTATCTGTGAAAGGAAAGCTGTTTGGAAGTCAGCACATCTACCTCAGTTGCTTGGGTGCATCAATAATTTGTCTTCATGTTCCTCTCTTTGCTGTGTGGGAAGAGAGAAGCATCCATGTCAAAGGGGGATGTGGCTTCTTGATTGAGAAGCCTTGAAGAACTCATAAAGATCACGTATTCTGCCTTCTGGGATTTCTGTCAGATTTTTGCCTAATTGCAAAGGAAGTGCAGCCTGTAGGTCCCGTTACTGTGGTAGGCCTACGGGAAACGCTCTGCCACCCACCCGTCATGCTTGTCTTGTTATTGGTAAAGACACGATGTGTCTGTGTTCTCAGGGCTGACGAGCACTACATCCAGTTTGAAGCAATGCAAGTGTGTGCTCAGTACTTCTACATAGTTTCTTGAATTTGTGAAATCATGTAGCGTGTTTGTTTTGTTTTATATTTAGAATGACTGCCCCTTAAATTCTTTTAGCATATTGTGAATAGTACAAAAAATTTTTTTTGAACTTGTTGAACTTGTATTGCTGTGAAGTATTCTCCTGTCAAAGGATCGAATGCTTGCTCCCAGTGGAAATGAAGCAGATTGAAAGGGCGTGGGGGGGTGGAGAAATTCTCAGTCCATAAACATTAAGTCCTCATAACTTGTATCAGGATTCCTCAGAATAGTTTCACAGTTTATACCTGTCATGGAAAAGCTCCAGACTGGATTTAATATTTTAGCTCAAATCTTGATGCCACATATCCTTGGCTCCCCCAAAACAAATATATTTCCTATTTTTGTCCTCATTTCCTCAAGCAAAATGAGACTTAAGTCACCAGTGAAATATTGCAGGGTGTATTGGCCTAAGAGAGATACGTTTTCTAATTTTAGCGTCTTGGGAAGTTTGGTTGATATAAATACTCACAGCAGCAGTTGGCCAAGCTCTGTGTATTCCAGTTCTAATCAAAAGTCAAACTAAGTCAGAGAAAGAATCTGGAGTTAATGAAATTCTCCTCTCCGTTTGTGACTGTTCTGCTTCATAATAGTGATGTCTTAAATTTTTGCATTTTGAAAGTTTCATGAAGACATACCACAGTACCAAATGTAAGTTCTCTTTAGAAAGTGACAGAATTATGTTTAGACTATAGACTCATTAACTAACAGAATTTGATTTTTTCAAAATGCAACTTTTAAAATTAGCTGTTGTGACCTTCATAAACATTTAAGATTAAGAAAGAACGTAAGCTATGCAGTCTCATTAAATTTAATATAGTACAGTAAAAATTCTAAATTTAAAAACTATCTTCATAAAACAGTGTGTTATCACTGAAGTATTAAATAGTACATTGGAGTTTACAATTATTAAAAATTACTAAGTATCCATTTAGAATGAGATTTATTTTATGATTGCAGACACCTTCAAAACAAATCGACAGTCAATTGCAATGCATTCTAAGATGTAAAAGCACCATTAATTACTGTTAATGGTACTTCTCTAATGTATGTAAATACATCATCTGTACCAGAGCTCTTGGCAGTTATTTTTTACTTCTTTCTAGACAGTTTAAGGATCTTAATTTATTAAAATTCACAAGATGTAGGAGAAATAGATGTTGTTTTGATGAATGGTGACTGGAGACACACTGCATTTGGGCTGAGAGTAGCTATTACTTAGCTGGCAGTAACTTATATCCCTGTGTGAAATAAAACCTGGGATAGAGATTCAGAGCCTACAGTGATGGTACTGGGGTCCTGGACATGTTTGTCCCAAAGTATCTAGACTTCAGGATTTTAGCCTCACTCTGTATCTGTTTCATGGCTTAGCCTGAGTATGTTAAACTCAGCATATGCTCCTGCTATGGTAGGCACTGCTTTTTACTTACTTTGCTGGAAAAAAGATCGTAAGGATGTTTTTCAAGAATATATTATTATGTCCTTTCACCTCTACCTGGGTAGAATATGCATGCAGTTTTTTTTTTTTTAATAAACTCCATGCTGTAATGGTAATAACAGGACATTTTGTTTTCTTGCAACCCCACCCCCATATCTAAACAAAGAGAATGCCCTTGAGTTACAGGTAGAGTTCTATCCGATTTAGTTATACAATGTGACAACTGGAAGACTTTATATGTCAACATGGGGATTCTTCTTAAATGCCACAGGCTGCCTAGTAGAAAAGAAAAATAACTAATTTTTGTGCAGTGGTTTTTAGCATTTTATTCTTCCCTCCTCTAATTTTCTTTGATCAAGGCATATACAATCAGCTTAGCCTGGTTGCTTGCTGAAGTTAAAGATGAAAAAGTAATAAAAACTGAAATTCTAAAAAAAAAAAAAAAAGACCCTGATTATTGATAAAAGTTTCCAATCTACCTTACATATTAAAGTTTTAAATAAGAGTGGATGGGCCCAGGTAAGTTTGAATTTCAGGTAAACTGAACAAATTTTAGAATGAGTAGGTCCCATGCAATATTATTTACACTAAATTTTTCTGTTGTTTATCTGTAGCTGAACTGCTGGTGCTGTGTTTTATCTGAGAACTGTATTCTAGTTCATGACAGTAAAAGATTGGCACTTCTGTGAGCGTATAAACACACACTGGTTGTCTCCTCTGAAAAAGGAATAGGTTTGTAAAAATAGGAGTGATGTCCACGCCTAGTGAGAGGATTAAATGCATGAACACCAACAAAATGCGTGTAAATGGTTCCTGCTTCTATTAAGCCCTGGAAGCAAAAGCTTTTGTTCCTAAGGTTCTGGTGTGTAGAAACTGTGTGGAATGATGAAATTAAATCAATATTCTGGTCCAAGTTCTGCTGCCACCTAACTTGGGACCTTGGTCTTGTTCTTCATATTTGTTGGAACTTAGGCTACTCTGAGGTGCTTTGGAGTGATTTATCCCAGGAGTCCCTTCTAACTATAGAATGTGATGCTTTTGTATTTCGGTGCATCAAATGCATTTCAGCATCTTAAAAGTATACTTGGACATGCAAGAGTGGGTCTGTTATTTATCTTCTTTCATCAAATACGTTTTTGCACGGTCTATTTTAATGCATGAAACCTACCAGTGTCTCTTTCCAATATTGACAGTGCCTGTTGTCCAGTTTCCCTTGGACTCTTTAAATACCACTGAAGACACAATTATGTGTTCATTATGGGCACTGTTGAAAAGGATTCATAAGAAACAGTGGTTCAAGAAAGGAATTCATAGTTTCAGGTAGAACATATGGCTATAATTTCTTTTTAAAATGTAATTTGTAGTAAAATTCTAGTGACTACCATGGTGCCACCTAAGATATAGTTTATATTCTGAACTGATATGTATTTTAAGATTTGGATTTTCCTCCATGGTAATGGGTCCTAGTCCACAGTAGAATGTAGTTCACATAAAACCACACTGATGTGATTTGAAAGCCCAATTTTTGAACTTTTAAGTATATTTTGTGACCTCTTATGTCCTCCATTACTCTTCATCTAAATTAATTCTGTCCAGTGAACACTGTTGATTTTCTCTAAATCCTGGGAGGGCAACATATTGAGAACTGCATTTTCTCAGGATGATTTTTATGGCTTTAAACCAGGGATTTCTTTTTTTCCAATTTCAACTAGCAAGTAGTTTACTCTCTTTCTCTGTGCCCTATAATACTGGGAAGAAATCATGTAGTTAGGTGACCTTCAGATCTATACTTGCCCTCATTCCCATTAACTATTAAATGCCGTCTGCTGGTAAAGAAGTTTGCAGAAGTGTATACTTTCTCTCATTCTATGAAGACCAGTCACTTTGAAGTCAAGCTAAGATCGGCCTCCTCCTCATCTGGATCAGGTCTGTGCCCATTCTATTTAGCTTTTGTAGTTTATAAACTTTGTAGTCTTTCACTTGAACTTTTTACAGAAAGTATAAACTAGGCATAAGCAATGTATTATTGCAGGCATACAGACCTCAATGATCAGACTTTGCAAAGTAAGAATTTTTCTTTCCACCATTAGAATTGATGACCCAGTATCATATTGAGACTGCTGTTCTCTCATAGAAATGTAGTCTTGGAAAAGACATAATACTATAAAGCAAGGTGTATATTATAGTATTGTGAATATCATCTTCAGATTTCTTATGTTTTCAAATGTATTTTTATGCTTTGAAAGCTGTGAGTTTAATGTACTACATGCATTGGCATCAAGGGAACCAAAATGAAATATCAGTTTGATTTAAAGTTGCTGTGGAGAATGTTTTAATTCAGTAGTTTATAATATATTTATGCATATATACTTCAGCAGACTTCTAGTTTGCTGTATGTGCTTTAATTGGCTATCAAGATTTAATAATAGGAATTTGAAACAAAGCCAATAAACAAAAAATACATTCAATTTTATTTTATGATGAGGTTAAGTTCTCTTTTAAAAGAGTTGCATACTGTCTACCTCATAGTAATCTTTTCTTGATGTTCCTGATAAGTCTGTAGAGATCTTCCAGCATTCATCCTTTGAAATTTCCTGCCTTCCTTAGTTGGTATTTAAAATTGCTCGGGTGTGGGATATCTTGCCAGCTATTTAATTACTTCTGGTTATCAAGCCATAGAACAGTCTTGCTGTTTCTCACTCTTCTGTCCTGATGCTGACATACCAACTCCTAAGGCTTTCTTAGAGTCAGACCTACCGTAAATCTTTGTTATTAAATTTTTTTTAAATTAAAAACTTGGGAGAAAGGAAAAGCAGCTAACCTCCCAAATGAGGCTGATGCTCCCTGATTTTCTTGGCTCCTCGATTTTACTCTTGAAGTGGAAGGGCAACTCTTGCATCATCTCCTTACTGCCCATCAACATGCTACATTGGAGATGATACTCAATTACTGAAAAATGAATACCTTGGTCTATACTCGTTTTAAATTAAAGCTCACCCAATCTTACAAAGATTCCTCCTACTGAGTTTTTAGCATTTTGTTCTGAAGGTGAATGTAGTTATTTGGTGCATATGTAACTGCTGTTTTCATTTTTAGTGAAGTCCACCTGGGTCCTAACGTGAGCTAAGTAGCAGTTGACCCCTGGCAGGTGAGCATGATCTTCAGTGAGTGCCTCTCAGCTCTAGCTGGACATTAGCCTCTCTTGGTACTTGTCCTAAGGCTGGAGGCTTACAGCAACATGAATTTATTCTCTGGTAGTTTGAGAGACGAGAAATCTGCCGTCATCGTGTGGCTGTTCTCACACTCCCCTTGAGGGCTGACACGAAGAATCCTCCTTGCCTTTTTCATCTTCCAGTGGCCCTGATATTCCTGGGCTTGTGCCCTGGAGCTCCAGTCTTTATCCATGTCTTCATGTGACATTTCCTTTCATGTCTCTAGGGCCCAATCTTTTCTTTCCTCTTAGAAAAACAGCACTCATTAGATTTAAGGCCCACTATTAATATTAGATGGCTTCATGTTGAGACACTTTCTTATGCCCTTAGGACCCAATAAAAGTTAACTCCAATCCAGAAATGTGAAGTGAGGCCACTTGACTTTTTCAGATACTTGGATGATCACACTTTACTTCTCCAGCTCCAGCAGCCCTAAACTTTGGGAGTTCTTTAGCACAGATGCCTTTGTGAATGGCCCACCCATGCACCCTTTCTCCCTGCCACAAGCAGATCTCTGTTTATTTCGGTGTATTTCTCCCCTAGGGAAATGCGTTCAAACTTCAGAAGAGGTATAACACGATGCAGTATTTGGGAAAGAGCCCATGTGCAGACACAGTGTGAAGCAGCGAGTGAGGGGCAGTCTTTGGGGAGAGCAGAGTGAGTCACACTGCTGGTTGAGATCTTCCCTTGCTAGGTCTGAAGCCCAAATGGCCGTTTAACATCTTTAGTATTAGGATCTAAATCTTGTGTGAGTGGGAGGTCTTCTCCTGCAAGCTTATGAGTGTGGCTGTCAGCAGGATTTGGTTCTTCTGGGGTGTTGAACTGTTGGCCTTGGTCCCTTGCCGCGTTGGGCTCTCTGTAGACAGTTGCAAATGCAAAGAACCAGAGACAAATGAGGGAGATGAGTCACAGTCTTCCGTAGACTGGTCACAATCTGTTAGAGGGATGTTCATCAAGTCCACAGTGATCTCAAAGGATAAGGGGATTTCACATGGGAGTGCAGAGCAAGAGGAAGGATCATTTACAATCATTTCAAATGTTGAGCACAGTACTCTCCCCACATAATGTCTTATTATTAGTATTGCTTTTGGGGGAAAGTATCTCCTAGTACTTTTAGCTTAGGATACAGATCGACTCTGGTTAATGCACACGCACCAGATGTCAAGTTGGAGTGCTGAAGCTCAAGGGGTAAAGAGCTCTCTTGGGAAGTCACGCAGAGCATCAGTAACAGTATTGTGATCAGCACCTCTATCAGTGGAGATCTGCTGGGTCATTATATCCTGAATTATTTTGCTACATGATTACACAGGAACTATCGAGCTTCAGAAATAAACCACCCTAGTAGGCCAGGAGGGAACAATACAAGCTGCCGTTTAGAATGTGCTGCCACCGAGAGAATAGCTAATAGCAGCTCTTGGAAACCACTCTGCTACACTATAGTTTGTCTATCCACCGTAACCGCTCCTCGTAATAAGCCATAGCAGCTACGTGCTTGTTCTTCCTTCTAAATACCCAGTTCTGAAACCACCACTTCAGGAGGATATTCTTGAGAGAACATAGAACATCATTTCTAGGCATTTCCAATTCTACATAATTAGAATAGAAAGACTTTCAAGTCGGTTTCAGGTTTTAGCTTGTTATATAAATAAGTTCACAGGAACCTCAAATGCTTTACAGAAATCTGACAGCAACTATAAAAGGCTTTTGAACATTTTTGTTGCCAAAGTCCCAGGGATTGCTGGAATCTTAAATAGCCCGTTTTAAGCTACAATTCAGAAGCTTTTTGTCATGTTTAATAATGTGGTGAATAATTCCTTTTCTGTTAGTGATTTCCTCTTTTATAATCCACAAGGATCTTTGAGCCACGGAATGGATATTTTCTGGAGCTATAAATTAAAGGTCCTTTCGATCCCAAACTTAAAATGGCCTTTTAATGTACCACTTCTATAAACCCATTTATCTAGGTTTATAGATTCATTAAAATACATTTAACTGAAAGTATTTTGTAGCTATATGTTCAATTCAAAGAGTGATTATTTTGAAACAAGAGTGCCATGGAAATGTTGAATAATCCTGTGTATCATAGGAAATTTAATTATAATTAAATTATTTGCACTTTGTAGAAGACATTAAATAGAACCTTTTCCCTTTTTTCCTTTCCTCCACTTCTTTTAAAGTATAAGATGAGTAAGAAATTTAGTCCAGGTCTAGTGGTCATGGTTGGATCCATGGGTAGAGTTCGTTTGTGACTTTTTCACCAATAGGTATCAATCAAAGCTGTTCTCCAGCCATACTGTAAGTATTTAAATATCTCAGAAAGGGATTTGAGCTCCTCATTTCTTTGCAAATATAGTATTTTGCAGAGCTGCCATTGGGTCTCGTTATTTAATAAAGACATTATATCACAAATATATTTTAAAATATTTTGATGGTTGTATTTCAGCATAATTTATTCTCTTTTTTTGTTTGTTTGTTTTTTGAGACAGGGTCTCGCTATGTAGTTGAGACTGACCTGGAACTCACTATGTAACCCAGGCTGGCCTCGAACTCACAGTGATCCTTCTGCCTCAGCCTCCCAAGTACTGGGATTACAGGCGTGCGCCATGCGCCACCATGCCTGGCTATAATTTATTCTCTTTCTAACACTAAGTACTGTTTGCTTTATTTTTTTTAATTTTATTTTTTTCCTCATTGAGTTTATTGGTACATCTTAGGTATACAGTACAGTTGCATTCATCATTGGGATCTTGTGCCTTTACATGACAGGTCTTGGTTCTCATTTTTTCCCCTTGTCCCTGCCCTCCCTTCATCCCTCCTCCCCTCCCCCTTTACAAAGACTTCATTTCCATTTTTTCATTTTCTCATATTTTTTCCTTTTCCCTTATTTCCTTTCCCCTACCCTTCCCACTTTCCCTACATCTTTAGCCCTTCCTATTTCACATTGTTAATTATCTCATTAGGACCTTATGTACTATTATAGTTTATTCAGACCAGAGAAACTATTCGGTATTTACACATGTGTGACTTATTTATTTCACTTAGGAGTATATCCTCAATATGTATCCATTTTCCTATGAATGACTCTAATTTCTCATTCTTTATGGCTGAGTAATATTCCATTTTATAGAAAAACCACATCTTCTTTATCCAGTTTCCAATGGATGGGCAAATGGGCTGTTTCCAAGTTTTAGCTATTACAAACTGTGCTGCTGTAAACATAGGTGCGCATATATCTCTGTGATATGATTCTTTTAATTCTTTTGGAAAGATACCCAGCAGAGGGATGGCTGGGTCAAATGGAACCTCTAGTCCCAGCTCTTAGAGGTATCTCCATATTGATTTCACAAAAATAAAAATGAGAAAACACTTAAGCAAGACACAAAGACAGACTTCCAGTTCACCAATGGCAAACTCTACAGCAAATGAGGGTGAAAAGTCTGATAGTGAACCAGCAGGACACCCTGGACCCATAGCACAGAAAGTAACAAAACAGATCAATCAGGCTCTAGAAAAATTCAAAACAGCAATAATTTCCCAGATAACCATAGAGATGGTGAGCAGAATGGAAGTCATGATTTGAGACCCTCGAACAGAAACTGTTTACTTTAAATGTATTATTCTTGGAAGCAGTGCACAGGCTTTGCCAGGTAGCTGAGGGGGCCGAGCACACACATGTACAGCACACTCGGCCACACACTCTGGCCTTCATTAAGTGCTGCCTAGCACAGTGCCGTGATGTTCCTGCTGACCCTGTGAAGTGGCGGGCCTTGACCTCTGCATTTCACAGATGCTGCATGAGAGGGCTGGAGGGCCTGGCGCTCAACCACTGCACGGCCTCCAGGGCTCCTCCCCTTTCTCTGCTGCCGTTTTGTGAAGCTCCCTCTCACACTGTCTCACGTTGACTCTTTTGACCGGCAGAATATGCTGAAGGCCATAATGTGGTTCTTCTGAGCTAGGTCATAAAAGCTTGTGCACTTTGTGGGCAGCCAGTCACCGTTTTATAAGAACCCTTCAGCAGCCCAACAGGGAACTTTGTGTGGCAAGAAATGAGGTCTCCTAACAGCCAGCACCAACTCTTCCCAGCCTCACCAGATAGCCAGCTTTAAGGGCTGCTCCAGGCTCGCCACGTCTACGGGTTCTTCTCCATCTGAAGGATATTTTGGTCTCTTTTTTTGGTCATGGAGATGTTGGCGACTGAAGATGGGGCCTTTGCACTGTGGTGCATCTCCAGCTTCCCTTTTATTTATTTATTTTTTTAGTTTCAAACAGTGTCTCACTAAGTCACTCAGTTTCCCAGACTGGGCTAGAACTTTCCATCTGGCTGCAGCTCCCAGAGTGCTGGGATTACTGGTAACTGACCCCGCACCAGGCTTGGATGGCCTTTCTGACTCCAAGCTTTCCAGGGACCTCTGCCGCACAAACCTCCAGCCAAGCTGTTTCTTCTCCTGACCCACAGTTGTTCTCTGTAGGAAATAATGCTTGTTTGTGGTTGTTTTATGACTTTGGGGATGACTGCTTAAGCAGCAAGAGCTGCTTGAGACGGCATATTTGTCTTTCTAGGGTCATGGTACCAGCGAAGCCGACAGCCAGGGTAGGAACCTAGTTACTGCCCAGGAAGCTGCTGCCTCGTAGTCCGGCGGGACAGAGGACTCTGAGCCCCTTCTCTCCCTTCTCCTACTTCTTTCCTTCTCTTTTCTGTCTTCCTTTCACATGCTGAACGCACGTGGCACTGCGTCGCTGACGAAGTAGTGGGTCCTCTATTTCTTCACGTGATCCGCTTAGTCCCTAAATAAAGCAGCGCGACAAAACGTCAGGTAAAAGTTATTAAGCAGCGAGTATGTGTTCTACATAGTGGTCTAACCTTTACACACAAGTCTAATACAGGATCATGTATGTAATGAGCTTAGCAGCTTACTGTCATTGGAAGTAGATGTTAAATTTCTCTTGGTTGCCACAACAGCCTTGTCTGACAGGATGGTGAGATGACATTGTTCCCGTTTTAGAGATGATTTGACTGAGGTCGCTCTTAAAGGGACTTCCTAAAGCAGCAGTGGGGAACCTCTTAGAGACAAGCGCCCCAAACCCACTTACTTATGGCAGAGTGCAAACCCTACACTCAAACGTAAATGTGGAGGTTCTAGTTTCGAAAAAACAACTCCTACCTTAACATCTTTTGTGTTAAAAGAAAAGCGACACATGTAACATCCATTTGCCACTGTCCTAAAATGACTAGGTTTTTCTGTCAGGAAAAGTAGAAAATACTATTCTTGATAATCCTCTTCTGCTAATTAAAAAAAAAGTTACAAGAAAAGTCACCGGAGCTAATTTGTACAGCATTAATTTGGAAGCAATGCTTTCTCTGCTTTGGTAGATATAAAAATATCTAAGGCCCTCATTTTATTTTATTATATCTTATTTAATTTTATTTTATAAGATCTTGGGTAAAGACCATCTTATGTTTGAATTTATGTTCCCAAATTGGGGGAAACCAGTTTGCCTGGGATGGTGAATTGATCTCTGGATTATCCTTTGACCTTTCAGTGACATTAAAATGAAAGCAAACTAAATAAAATTATATATCTCACAGTGCTCTAAGCCCATTGATATAAAAAAAACATAATTTAAATAGCAAACCTTGACTTTGTCTATCGCTCTTTTGTCTGATTTTTAAGTAACAGTTTCATTATGGTTGCTATAGTAGATTAGCCGTCTGGTTAGCAGGAAAATTCAGGGGCAACCCTAGTACCAAAATATGTTTAAACTTATAAATATTAATTCTGGAGGGCACTGTGAGAGTTACTGTCAGTAGCTTTGCTGATATTCACTAATATCAAAAATGTCCTTTGTAAGTACTTCCTTTAAAAATTCAATTCCGTCCAGTAAAATTTGCATACTAGTAAGGGACTTAGAAAGATACATAAAAATAACAAAAATACATATGTGAGAGAAACTATTGGTCTCTCAGAAAAGCAGCCCAAGAACACGTGGCCTATTATGGCTCCCCAAAATGGCCACAGTCGTGTTCTTAATTCTCCTTGTTTTTCCAGAGATGATGCGGATTTCCTTCGGTCTTGCTTCCTTGCTCTGCCCCTTCTCCTCCTCCTCTTCCCTCCTCCTCTTTCCCTTCTCTTCTTTCCATGAGGGGTGAGCATTTCAGCTGACAGCCTAGCCAGATGTTTACCTGGTAGCTTTCTACCTTATCAAGCGCAAGACACCCTCAGTGCTCACCTCAGCCGTCCAGTCAGTTAAATGAGGCCCGCCCAAGAAAATACCCAGGAATCAAACTCAATTAACCAGAGGCTTCACCCAATTTCCACACAATCCCTTTACAGGATCTAGATTTCATTTTGACTGAATGACGGAGACTGTAGTTCAGCTTAGTTGAAGTGACACACGGGAAAGCCCTTCCAGTGCCGGACAACAGTGTCATAACTTGTGTCTTTCACTATCTGGCCCACGTGTTTGTCTTGTTTCATGTATTTCAAAGGGATGTTGCTTGGGATGAACGGGAAAGCACTGCAGAGGAATTTGTGGAGTATAAACCTATTTTGGGCATTGCTACCGGTACCTTACTTGGTTTTATTCACGTCTCGAAATAATGCCAAAAACAAAATGGAGTTTGGTCGAGTCGTTACAGTGTGATACACTACTCCTCTAAATTATATCTTCAGTGGGAGCCCTAAAACAAGTCAGGAGGCTTTCCCTTTGTCTGTGAGCACTGTTTCTGGCTGTCTCTTCTACCCCAGGCTAGGTCACAGGCAATTCATATAAACCTTGATATGCATGGGTTTATGAAGGATGTGTTAGTTTATTGTTTGAATTTTGCGTGGGTTCTTGGTGGACGGCAAAGTTTTGTTTTCTTTCTTTTTAAATTTTTTCAATGTTAGGGATCAAACACAGGGTTCCCTGCAAACTATTATTTTCAAAGAGGTAAAAAAAATGACTGTAATATATTTAGTAATATTCAATTCAGTGTATCAAATAAATATAAACTTTAATAAGTCTTTATTAAGGAAATAAACACAATTCAGGGCACTTTAAGGACCTGAGTGTTATAGGCATTTTGTTAAATATTAGAATGAAGCAGGGAGATAGGAAGGGGGGATAAGAATATTTGAACTAGATTTGTAGGTTAGATACAAGACTAGCTCATATGCGACGGCAAAAAAAGTAACTTCTGGGCATGTCTTTTGTACTAAATAAAAATCTGCACGTTAATGTGCGGCTTTCAGGTGGTTTTACTGTTACGGTTTCTGTCTGGATGTCCCCCCGAAGCCCCATGTGCTCAGAGGCGGGCTTGGCCGTGACCCCTGAGGTAGGTGCTGCAGCAGGCTTGCCGTGGGGAGCTGGGGCCTGGTTGGAGGAGGAGGAGGTCTCCAGGCACGTGGCCTGGAAGGGTGAATCTGACTTCCTGGCTACTCCTTTTGCTCTCCGATTCCCGGCCACCCAGAGGTGAGCAGGTTTTCTCCTGTTGCACCATCCTGTCTTGGAGCAGCCACCCATGGACTGAAACATGAGCCTAAATCAACCTCTCCTCCTTTAATATGTGTGTTGGGGGAGTTTGTCCCCGGGAGAAAGAAAGTGACTGAAATATTCACAATAATAAAAAATATGGTAAAGTCAAACAGCTACATTATTCTAGAGAACAGAGTGATCTCAAGGGGGTTTTAAACAATATCCTATATATATTTTTTTGTTTTGTTTTGTTTTGTTTTTTGGAACAGGCTCTCACTATGTAGTTGAGACTGACCTGGAACTCACTGTGTAGCCCAGGCTGTTCTCAAACTCACAGTGATCTTCCTGCCTCAGCCTCCTGAGTGCTGGGATTATAGGCATGAGCCACCGTGCCCAGCAGCATCCTGATATAATATTGATGAGAAATACTATATCCACCACGACTGCCAACCTCACCTCATTTTAAAGGTTTGCATAATTTTCTTACTCAGAGCCAAATTAATTTTAGTATCTTTATGGCTGCCACAGTGAAACTGTTAACAAAAGTTGTGTGTTATCCTAGAACATTATGATATCAATCTTATAGGACCATCTTGTTGTTTCTTTAAATTACTCTGAAACAATGAGTATAAATTAACAAAGATGAGAAATTATAAAATTATAGTTATTTAAGTATCCAGAGTCTTTACAATATGACTTCCATCTCAATAAGAACAACTGATGGTAAGAATAACAAAATCACAGTTACTTTGTGAAAGATTTGCCTTCTAAATACAATCAAGTAGATTCTAGTTTCAGCCCAGTAGAGAGCTTTGAAATCCAACCCCATCTGCTAATAATCTCAGCTCTGCTGCCGTCACCCAGGGAGGACATTCTGGTTTCATTAACATTTTGTCTAATTTCTACCTGAACATCCATTTCTCATTTGTCTTTGCATTTTCCATTTACCGGTGTCACACATCAAACAGCTAAGATTCTTAAATGTAAGTGATATCCATTTTCAAGAAATATGTATTTCATTCATCAAGGATATTTTTAGGTTTATGGTAAATTCGTTCTCATTTTTAGTTTGTTCTTCAGACAAATAGTGTAATGGATGCTGTTCTTCCTTATTCTTATTGAATATTTTCTACTAAATCTGCCTTTTTATGATTCTGAAATGCCAGCTTCAGTTTTTTTATTAATTCATACTGACCTGTACAGAGCTGTCTATCTCAACTTAATGGCTATTTATAATATATGGATGGCATTCCCCCGCCATTAATGTTTAATGAATTGGCTCCTGATCCAGTAGAGTCTAATAAAGGTAATCACTAGAATACATTGTCTTTCTGCAGTGTCCTACAAACTTTCTTTTATTTTCCCCACTGTGTACTTTTAGCTCAGTGCCTCCTTTCTTGCCTTTTCCACGGTATTCCTGCCAACTTCTTTTTTCATTGTTTGATACGCGTATATATTTTTTCAAGTCAAGATGACAGTCTTCAGTGTGGAAACTTTGAAAAGTAACAGCCTGCTAGAAAAGTAACAGAATGCTAGAAAACCTTCTTAACTACTGCAATGAGATAGACTTACACGCAAAGTAAATAGAAATATCTTAAAAATCCAGCATTCTTCTTACAAGCTGTATCCCTAACTGAATATTCTCTCTGCATATACAGAATTTGAGGTGTGTGTTAAAAACAAAATTGGAGGGAAAAGAAAAAAATGTGAGAGAATGAAAAGATGAAAATAAAGTGTTTGTAGATGGGGAGGGGAGGAGGGGGTGAAGGGAGGGCAGAGGTAAGGGGAAAAAAATGAGAATCAAGACTTGCCATGTAAAGGTACATGATCCCAACAATGAATGTAACTGTACTGTATCCCTAAATGTACCAATAAACTCAATTAAAAAAAAAAAACAAAAAAAAAACAAAAAAACAAAATTGGAGTTCTGCAATTAGTTGTGATGGACGTCTTTATTAATATAGTAAAAGTTATTGAATTTCATACATTAAAGGGCCAATTTTATGGTATGGAGAAAATGTATCTATGAATATAGTAATAGCTAGAAATTACTTACACCATTTATAATACTAGAACAGGATGAGTTGAAGGGGCACAGCAGAGAACTTCCTGACACTAGGAACACTTGTGTACACACAACGCAGACACACACACACACACACACACATGCGCACACACATACACTTTCCTCTCTTTGCACTCTCATAAATCACAAGTCGGCCTCTCCGAAGCTGACCTTCACATAGGTTATTTGAAACGGGAGTTGGTTCTATCCGCTCCTGTTCTCGCAGACTCAGGCCCTGTTCTTGGAACTACACCTAATTCACCCTGACAAATTCTTACTGGGGCTCTGCATGCCCAGAGGAGTGGACCCACATTTTAACAGTGATACTGGAAATAGGGATTTCTGGATGCTACCCCATAGAGTATCTGAGTAATTTTTTTAAGTATGTTTTCTTTTGTTAAATCAAGAGACTATTTTGTAGAACAGTTTTAGGTTTTCAGAAAAATTGGACAGGTAGCACACAGAGTTCTCATGTTTACTCTCCCCGCCCAGTTTCCTCTATTATTAATCTCTTGCATTAGTGTGGTATGTTCCTTACTTAATGAACCAACATTGATGTATTATTAACGAAAGTCCATAATTTATAGGACGTTCACCCTTTGTGTTTTATGGTTCTGTGGGCTTTTATAGTCTGTTGACATAAATTCACCATTAAAAGTTTCATATAAAATAGTTTATACTGCTCTAAAAATTCCCCATATTGACTCTTGATAAGCACTGATCTTTCTGTTGTCTTTCCCTTTGGCCTTTTGGGACGGGGTTTTGCTGTGCAGCCCGGGCTGGCCCTGAACAGACTCAGCAGCCTAGACTGGCCCGGGGCTTGTCACCTTCTGCCTCTGGTCTCAAGTGTTGGTGTCAGAGGCCTGTGCCATCACGCCTGGCTATCACTGATCTTTATGATGTTTTCATAATATCTTTGCAGTTTTGCCCTCTCCAAAATCTTACCTTACTGTTGTCAAGCGGTAGGCAGTCATTTCAGACTGACTTCTTGCGCTCTGCGATATGGATGAGAGATTCTTGCATATGTTTCATGGCTTGATAACTTTTTACAATCATGAAATAATTTTGCATCGTAGGATATGCTACAGTTTGTTAATACAGTCACCCTTTGAAGGATAATTTATAAAGGTTTTATAACTTTCCTGAGCAGGTTTCTGTGTGGACACGTTTTCAAAACCCACACATTTTCTAAAGTGGCTGCATACTGCATTCCCGCCAAGAATGAAGGAGTTTCTGTCACTGTTTCCTCACCAGCATTTGATTTGTCAACTCGTTTAGATTTAGCCATCTGCTTATTTACTGTTTGTGCATCTTTTTTTACTGAGAAGCATCTTCCCATTTCTTACCATTACTCAGTTGGACTGTTTTCGCGCTGTTGAGTTTTTAGTAAAAAGGTCTTTATGTTAGTAAAAAGGTCTTTATCAGGTATGTTATTGCAAATATTATCTAGCACTGTGTGGCTTCTTTTTTCCTCAACAATATATTTTGTAGAACAGAAGTTTTAAATTTTAATAAAGTCCAGCTTACCAATTTCTTCTTTCGTGACGCATCTATCTCTAAACTTCTTGCCAAACTCAAGCCTAGATGTTATTCAGATGTTGTCTTCTGGAAGTTTTACAAGTTTCCACTTTACATTCAGTGGTTTATTTTGAGTTTTGTGAAAGGTCTGTGTCTAGACTCTTCATCTTCTTTCTTTGTTGTGCAGATATTCTATTGCTCTAGGGCTGTGTGTTGAGAAGACTCTCCATACTGACGTGGCTTTGCTCCTTTGTTAAACCCAGTTTTCCTGTGTGTGTGTGTGTGTGTGTGTGTGTGGACTCATTCTTCTCTTCCATTAATTTGTTTATTCTGACAACAATACCATGTTGTCCTCATTGTTGTAAGGCATTTTGATTGAGGGTGCACTGAATCTATAGATCAGAATGTGAGGTACAGACTCTTTAACAGTATTCCTTTTATCCACGAACATAGAATTTCTACACATTTCTTTAGGTCTTCATTTATTTTTTCATTAAAATTCTAATGTTTTTCAAATAAACACTGTGCATATTTTGTTAGATATATACCTAGGTATACATTTTATTTTTCTGATAATGTAAGTAGCATGTATTTTTAATGTCACATTTCAATTGCTATTTGCTCATACATTGGGAAGCAGTTGACATTTTACATTAACTTTTATCAGGCAACATTTGCTGTCATTGATTATTCTAAAATATTTTTATCTGTTCTTTGGGATTTTCTATATAGTCAACCATGTCATCTGATACGAAACAATGTTAGCTCCTTTGTTCTGATCTATCATCTTTTCTTCCTTTGTTTTCTTACTGCTTAGCTGGGACTTGGAGTACAGTGTAGAATAAGAATGTTGAGAAAGGGTAACCTTCCCTTTTTCCCAGTTTCCTGTGGTTGCTGTGACAAGACGGCACTAATTCATGGCTCAAAACAACAGAAATCGGAGCTGGTTTGTTGACACATGGGCGGCTGAGATGGGAGGAATACTGCAAGTCGGAGGTCAGCCTGGGCAACACGGTGACGTTCTGGCCAACCCGGACTACATGGAAAGATCCTGTCACAGAAAAGCAAAAGCAAACAACCAAACCAACCCAAAACAAAACACCTGAAATTTCCTGTCCCACAGTCTAGAAGCCAGAAGATTACAACAAGCAGTTCTGAGCATTGCCTCCTCATGCCTACCGGGCCAGGGAGAATCCACTGTTTGTCTCTTCCAGGCCTTCCATGCGTGTCTCACACTGTGCTGTGACAGTCCTGCCTCTTTTGTCCCCTTTTTTCCCTTCATTCCCCCTGTTTTCTTTCCCACGAGAACATCTGAGGTGATGTTTAGCACCCACTCGCATGACGCAGCATACTCTTACCTCAAAATCCTTAATTGAGTTAGAGCTGCGCAGACGTTTCTTTACATTTCTTTCAAGTAAGGTAACATTTATGTGCTTCAAGAATTAGGACTTGATATCTTTGGGTAGGCATTACCAAATCTCCACCAATATTTAGAAGAAAACATTTAGGTTTTCATCATTAGATTTGGAGTTATGATATATCTATCTATCTAGATAGATAGATATATTTGTAGATTTCTCTCTATCAAACTATGGAAATCCCCTCTATTCCTGGTTTGCTGTATTGAATCATGAACAAGTGTGCATTCTGTCAAGCTTTTATGTGTGTAATACTATGGTATGATTTACCTTCTCCGGCCTATAGATATGGTGATTTTATTAACTGATTTTTGAATTTCAGCTAGTTTGCATACCTGGAACAAATCCTATTTGGCTGTGGTGTAGAATTATTTTTATACATTGTTGCACATATTTACCCAGTTTGTTGAGAATTTATACACTTGTATTCATGAGAGAAATTGATTTCTAATTTTTCTGTTTAGTAACGAGTTTTGCAAATGTGTACAGGTTTTGGTGTGAGATCATCATTATGTTTCGGATCTAAAATACTCCCCAGAATTCTCGTGCATCAGAGGTTGTGCTTTCAAAAGGTGATTGGAGCTGGGCATGGTGGCGCACACCTGTAATCCCAGCACTCGGGAGGCTGAGGCAGGAGGATCGCTGTGAGTTCAAGACCAGCCTGGGCTACGCAGTGAGTTCCAGTCAGTCTTGACTACAGAGTGAGACCCTGCTTTAAAAAAAACGAAAAAGGTTATTGGATCACGGGGCGTCGTTCTCATCCGTGCGTCAATCACACGATGAGTTCGTAGTTGAACACGCTGTTCGGAGGTGGTGCCCTACTGGAGGGAGCGGGTGTTCGGAGCAGTGGCACGGAAGGGCATATTCTTGTCTTCCTCCTTTCTCCCTCTGCTTTCCGACTTCCAGGGATTGGGCAGCTTTCCTCCACCCACTACTTCCACCATAGCATCTCTGCCCGGAGCTGGCTGACCAGGTCTGAACCCTCAGCAACTAGGAGCCAAACAAATCTCTCCTGCTGTAAGGTGTGCGTGTCGAGTAATTAGTCCTAGGGCAAGAAAGCTCATTACGTAGTAACGCTGACGTCGCGGACTGGACGGTGTAGGAGAACTGTGTCCTCTGCTTCACTTTTCTGAAGGAGTTGTAGAGAATCGGTACGATTCCCTCCTTAAATATGTGACTAAATCCATTAACTAAAGCATCTAGGCCTGATGTTTTCTTTTTGGAAAACTATTTCTTCAGTTTCCTTAATAGATATAGACCTATTCAGATCACCTGTTTCTCTTTGTGCAAGTTGTTAGAGTTTATTTCTTTGAAGGAATTGGTTCCGCTTGTTTATAAAATTTGAAGTCACAGAATTATTTATCTTTTTAATGTCCATATGATCAGTAGTTATGCCTCCTCTTCATTTCTAATATTACTAATGTACATTATCTCTCTTTTTTTCTGATTAGTGTGACTGGAGGTTTGTCAGTTTTATTCATGTCTTTAAAAGGATGACCTTTCAGATTCATTCATTTTCTCTCATTTAGTTCAAGTTTTCGATTTAGTTGGTTTCTGTTTTAATTTTTATTAATTATTCTGGTTGTTTTTGTTTTAGTTGTAAATAATTATAACTGTGAATCTTTTGCACTTTTGATCTCTCTAGCATCAGTTTTGAGGAAACTACTGGTAAGAATGCCTGGTGTTTTCACAAATAAGAAAATGTTTTCAACTGTTATCTTCTTAGTTTCTTTTATTTCTATAATGAGGCATTGGATTGTAACAAAAATTAAAAATACCCCAAACTTCTGCTTAAACGTACCCTGACAGTCAACTAGGAAGACAATTTGTAAAGAAGTGGTTTAACTTGTTTGCACACAAAAGGGTACCTTTTGTCAAAACAACAGATTACAAAACCATGCTATTTGGTTATCGTAGGACTAATACCGAGAAGCTATGAGATCAGAGCATGTCCATTTAGTTTAGAAACTGGCTCTTCTTTATGAGCAGTCTGACCCTGTGTTGTGTAATCTGATAGGGCACGATTGCCCAACTCACCCTCCTTTCTTATGCATACATTTGTTTATCCCGTATAATATTCCAGCAGCTCTGCTGGTTGTAGGTAGATGATGGTAACCATGGCAACATCTGTGAACACAAAGAGACTTTTCTTTTGTGGGGCATGAAATATGTGTCAGCTGTCAGCGTGGCGCAAGACCTGTTGGTCAAACCAAGATGCGCTTTCACACCTACTGCCGTGAGAGGGCGCGGCACACTGGCAGCCTGTGGTCACTTCTCCAAAGAGAAGAGTTAGGAGCACACCTATGGAGCTCATGGCTTGTGCTCGCTGATTTCAAGGCAGGTGCAGCGACACAAGAAACTGTGGAAAGTTCAAGAGGAAATAACTGTGTTGAGGGTATAAAGAGCAAATGATCTTGGAATAAGCCTGATGAATTAGTTGATCATTTTACTAAATAAGCTACTGTATTTCATTCATAGTTGTGTGTCCCAGGAACAAGTATTTCCCAGAGTAGGTAGCTAAGTGGTTTATGTTTATTGTCAGTAATAATGGATATAGTAATAAAAATATGCTCAGTTCCAGAGTTTGCACAAAGGGACAAAAATTGCTTTAGTTGTCACAATTCAGTGAGTTTAAATTCCTAAAATGTAGTCATAGGGAGGATTTAAATAAAAGGCAAAACCCATGCCCTATTAAATGAAGGAAAAAGAACTTTCTCTTCTTTGCTCCTGTCACTTAAAAATAATTAGATAAATAACAGAAAATTTCTTTTGTTATTCTACAATTTTATTTGGGAATACACATTAAAAAGGATTTTATTTGCTGCTAAAGCTTTCTAATGAATGCCATTTTTAAGCCTTTCGCAGTTGCAATGGTCCATGCTAAATTCACCCACGTGGATATTTTCCCCCTCAGTACATGAGCTGCAGAGGAACGGGCTGGGCTGCCTGCTGGACGGGCAGCAGGGCCACCACTCTGTAACCTGGCCCGTTTGTTACCCGAATGGACTGAAATTCCTAGACGCATTCCAGTGGGATCCCAATCACTGTATCTTGCTCTTAATAGATTTGTTATTACTCAGATTATTTGACATAGCTGGGCTACTGCCTTGATTTCTAAAAAGAGTTCCTATTATTGCCGTTGTTGTTATGGATATAGTTCTGTCACAATTCCTGTTTGTTTCCATAAAATTCAGCCATAGTAACCACGACTGAAATGAAGTCAGGGACGTGGAGATGGCGTTAAGATTTTGGAGTTGGGGATTTAGTAGTGAACCCAGCAGCACTTCTGTTAGCCCTCAAGGACTTACTAGTCTAGAGAGGACAGACATGTTGAAGCAATGATGAGATGTATGAGATTGTTTTCTTCCGTGCCTACAACGAACCCAGGATCTGGTCCTAGACAAGAACTCGGCCAACAGCTCCATCCCAGCCCTCGAAGTTTGTGTTAGATCTCTGGTAAGAATGTGAGAGACAGTTACTTGGTATTACAGGAGGATCTAAACATGGTAATACACCAGGTTGGGAGGGGTTTGTAGGAGAGATGAGAGCCAAACAGAAAGTGCGAGGAAGCTGGGGAGGGTGGAAGGTCTGGAAGAGAGCAACGCCGTGTGTTCAAAGTAAAAAAGAGATGTATGAGAAGACCGGCGGGGCGGAGCTAGAACTCGGGCTGAACCAGCCCTGCCAAGATGTGATCTGCCATAGCTGAGTTCTTTAAATCGTCTTCTTTAAATATTAATTATTCTAATAAAGGTTATGTAAGTGTCTTTTTAATATTTAATCAATGTAAAGATGAGAAACTTTTATTAATTTCTGTAAATGTTTCAGAGTATTACTCTTTCTGTGATTTTAAATAGTTGTGAAAGCTCTTTCAACATGTCCTTTGGAAAGACTGAACTGTCTCTTCTCCATTCTTGGCAACAGAAATAGCGCTTTCACATTAAATAAACAAACCTGGAACTTAGGAGGTACCATTATGTTAATTGCTGCCTCGAAGTGGTTATTTACTGTCGTTTTGTTTATTGACAGTGACTGCAATCACACCAGCAGTATAATCATCATAAAGAATAGTGAGGCTTTTCCTTTAAACAGAAGAATGATACTTCTGATTTAATAACATTTCTTCTAAAAGAGAATTGGCTATTAATTCAAAAAATAGGCAGTTTTTATTTTACTGTGTGCTTTTGCAGAACATTAGAGAAATCCCCAAATCTCTAAATCTTCATTTTCCATCTAACTGAAAGGCTGTTGAGATAAAATTGACTAAGCAAATTATTTCTTACAGTAGATGTAAACTTTATATCAATCTTGCATTTTGAGTGTGGTGCAATAATATATGCAATCTGATGTGTGTAGTCTTTACTCAGTCCACTGTCTGTCTTGTTAGAGAAATAGCAGATTAGCTACATATAGGCGAGTCAGTTAAATTCAGACAGAATTCTCAGCCACAGGTTAAAGAGTCCCAAAGGCCCAGCTCAGGGGAGGCTACTTGATTTATCATTATTGCCCGTTGTCTGCTTTTGTGAGTGGAAGATGGATGGTGCTCTGAAATTCCCAAAATTGCTGTTATCACTTTGCTCATGGCAAGGTAGAAGAAAGGCCCACCCCAGTGCTATTGAGGCAGTTGGAGATTATTTGTCTTGATTTCTAGATCTGTTTCCTTTTCTACAAAATTTAGTGATAATAATGACATCTATTTCTAGCATACCTGTTTGAAACTCAGTTTATACAGAAGTGGCCACATATTGATGAGCTCATCCTCACTAAAGTTCAGAACCTCAGAGTAGAATTTGGTCAGTTTTGGGGGTCCTTAATTTGTCCTTGGGAGTTCATTGGATGAGTTCACATTCTGGAACTGGCAGAAAATGAATAAAAGTGACTCATTACCACTTCTCAGAGGCTCCATGTGTCCCAGACAGGTCCAGACATGCATGCCTTTCCTGAAAGGTGACAATTTTGCTTCATATCATTTGGTTCCCATGTGTTTTCGTACATGTTTTCAGCCATTTAAGGCCCAGCCAGGTGTCCCTGGTCTGTACAGTCTGTTTTGATTTTCCCACCCCAGCTAAGGGTCATGCTTCTGTCTAGCACCCTGTCGAATTTTTAGGAGTGCTTGTCAGTTCTGCCCTGTGTTGGAGTTAACGGTATACCTGCCACTGAACTCTCTGGCGTAGGTCGGGTAGAATTTCAACCTGATTGCATTCAGGTCCACCTTGAGGATGGGTGCAGCCCTCCTCCAGCTGTGTGTCATGTTGGGTCCTGGAGGTGCGGTCTCGGGCTGACCCTCAGCCCTCGTGGTCCTTGTGGTCTTGCATTCTTCCGTGCTCTGTTTCCTGGTTGCCAAGAACTGAGCAGCTTTGCTCTTACTACCCATTCCTTCGTGATGTGTCTGCCTCGAATCCAGCAGATCAGGACTGAAACACGAGGAAATTAAACATCTTCTCATTTAAGTCCTAGGAGTTAAGTGTTGTTCTCACGTAAGAGTGGTGAACAATCCAAACTCATTGAGAACAAGGTTACAAGCTTTGCATTTTTGTCCCTTTCAGAGAACTAGCTGTATGCTAGCGCAGCAGTGAGTGGCCTGGATGTGGGCTGCACTACTACAGAGTGGGTCTAAGATCTGGAGCCCAGCTGCCTGAGTCCTGACCTCACTTCCGCTCTTTGGCAGCCTTTTTGTAATCTGAGATCAGACTTCTGGGCCTGTTTCCTCATTGGATTGTTGTGAAATTGTAATCAAGCAGTGTAAATAAAGTTCTCAGTACTACACTTGGAAAACTGGACAGGGATTCAGAGTGTACCTAGCACTTACCTCCTGCTCTGCTCTTTTATGTGTTTAAAGATACTGTTTGATTTGAGGTGAGGATGAGGCGTTATGCAGTGTTGCGAGTCCAAAAATGAAAATAAATATCTTCATAACATAAAGGGAGCATCAATCCCAGCAATGAAAGCTCAGTCTTGCTTAGCTTTTAGAAACAGGGAAGTGATGAAGTGGATTCCGTGGTGATGCAGAACAGATACACCATAAAACCAGTGTCGTTTGACCTTAGTATTTACTGAGCGCTTGGTAATTCATAGAAGTCTGGATTCTGACATCAATATGTGCACTCATTTTTAAGGCATATCTAATCTATGAATTAGCTGGTTTCCAACTCTTTGTGAGTAGTCTTGTCCGAGGTGCTGATAGCAAAGAACATGAACTAAGATTTTACTTCCTTGTTTTCCCATTGCTTGTGTGTGCACAGAAGCCACCCGTGACCTCAAAGAAGAGCAAGAGAATGTGAGCCCTAAACAGCATCAGCCTGCTGTGTCGCTCCGGAGGTTCTCGGGAATAGGCTGCAGGCAGGAAATGTGCCAGATCCTACAGAAATCTCTTTCTGTTGATGTCAGTTGCATGCTGTGCCTTCTTAGTTTGAGACTTTCAGAGTTTGTCTTTCAGTGTCGTTTCTGTGTCTTATTGAAAGAAAATTATTGGTAATACGGTCTGCTATGCGACATGCATCAATAGCGAGCAACAGCTTTCTCTGGGAGGATGGAACTTTTCCTGGCATCCCGCCCCTTGCTTCTCTGTCTTTCTCTTCACGCCACCGTTTCCTTCTCTCCTGTCTCTTCTACACTTTGAAATGGCCAAAGCTGAACTAATCTCTGAGGTTGAATGCAGAACTGTGCTTTGAACCATGGCCCATTTTAATTTGAACTCTTTCCTACCTCATTCTTTTGCTGGAAAATCATTCCATTTGGCTTTTAAAAAGGGTTGTTCTGTGAACAGTATTTCATAACCAATTACAGATTTCAAAGCTTTGCATTTATTTGATAATTTATAGTCCAAGCTTTATGCTTGCATATCTGTTTTGCATTCGGCTGCCTGTTCCCGGGGAGGGGAAATTGCTTCCCTGTTCCCGCGTTACAGGTGAGGAGGCCGAGGCAAATGCCTGGGCTCGTGCGATTGTGGAACCCGTCTTCCTGAGGTAGAACTATCACCCTGTGCAGGGAAGAAACTCACTCAAAGTAACTTGCACCAAAATTGAAACTGGACATTTAGGCTGAAGGCATTTCTCATTGTACTAGAAAATGGAAAGCAAAGAGAGCCACACAAAGACAGGCAGGCAAGAACTGAGATGGTGGTCTGAGGCTCTGTTCTGCTCTCCTTTGCCCTCATTCAGTGGTCCTCTAAGCTTCTCCAGATGGTTCCTTTGTGCCCAAGTGACATGGTCCCCTGGACCACCAGGCTCTGTCACCTGAGCTCAGTGCACCGACAGAGGTGAGCTTATCCCTTCAGTTCCAATCCAAATTCTCCGGACTGAGAGTAACATCCCTGTGTAACTGAGCCTGACTGAAATCCCTTGATTACTTAAACTCTGGGTTTGTATGGGCCTGTGGGGCGTCAATTTCAAATTAGTGTTGTGGGCTTGGATAGGCAAAAAACATCTTGGAGTGATTCTATGAGTTACTAAGTGTAAGGTGAGCATATTTATTCACTAATGTGTAACTTTCCTTTTTTATAATTTGCAGTAACCTTTCCTTTTTTTTTTAAGTTTGGTTATTTCACTCTTGAAGTTCATGTTTCATATTGTGGCTTATCCCCCCTAAACCCTTGTTTTATTTGAATACATTTCTGTTTCTCTCTCTCATTAGCTATGAGCTTCTTAGGGAGAACGACCTGTATTATTCAGTCTTTAGTTTCTAAATATTTGGTGTAACACTTGTGTATTTTAAGTACTTAGTAAATGCTGACTGGATGCAGAAGTAGATATAAGATTATGTGTATCAGAAGATATCTCTTAGGGTTCCTAAATTTGTAAAATCTTGTTTGTGTATATAATTATGAATGGCTGAAAGATAACTTACATAAAAATATGTGCCTAAAGTGATGGGCAAAATCAGCTTAACTGTTATCATAACAATATCGGAGCTCACTGGGAAAACCCTAGGATTCCTTACAGGAAGAGCCAGTGAGTAACTGAAGAGGTGTGGCTGCTGGTCAGCAGAGAACTCTGTTTCCAGAGGAAGGAGTTTCTAGATTTCCGATGAGTGGACCATGAAGTTGCAGTGGTTGAACATACCCAGTAAAGATTTCAGATGAGTTCAAGAGGGGTAAAACTGAAAACATCTTGAATGCACACAGTTACATATTTAAAGTGTCCTTTTTGGTTGTAGGTTTTATTTTGAAAATAGTCAATGATTATCTACTCTATTCGATTTCTACTGGTGCCATAACGGATTAGTCTAAACTTAGTAACGTAAAGAACCAAAATATATTATTTAACAGTTTTGTAGGTCACAAGTGTGAAGCAGCCTGTATGAGGCTGAAATCAATATTTAACTAGGGCTTTGTTCCTTTCTGGAGCTTCTAGGAAATAATCCACTTAGTAGCAGCTTGGCTCCTTGGCCCCATCCCTAACCTCAAAGCTAGCAAGGACCAGTTCAGGGCCTTCTCACTGTTACCTTATACCCTCCCTCCCTCTTTCATCTTTTAAGGACATTGTTATGGTTTTGATCTAAAATTTCCTCCAAATGCTTCCTGTCTTCCTTAGTGAGTTCACCGTTCATGTGCTCCGTTGACAAATGCGCTCTTAGGAGCAGGTCTGGTGGAGCTGCGGTGGGTCCTGGGAAGATGAGTTGGAAGGCGGAAGGGTGTGTGTTTTGTCCCCAGCTCCACCCTTTTCTCGGTACTTCTATGCTGCCATGGGTCGAGCACCTTTCCCCCTGCCATGTCCCTCTGATTTTCCTGTTTCTGCCTTGGAGCCAGCTGACTGTGGACTGAAACTGTGAGTTAACATAACCTCTTCTATAGGTTATGAGTATCAGATATTGTTTCTCAGCACCAGCAAGGTGACTAGGACATACTTATGGTAACATTGGAACCATCTCTGTAGGACCCTTGTGTTATTAATAATGGAGCCAACCTACACAGTCCTGGTTAATCTGTCCACTTCAAAGTCATTGACTAGCAACTTTCATGCTCTTTTGCCATACGAGGAATCACGTCCAACTGTTTGAGCTTTAGGATATGTATGTCTTTTGATGGCTGTTGTTTCCACTACTACACCTGCTGGGGACATAATCACATACCATGCTGGATACAAATGCAAACAATATATAATTATTATAATCAAGGAGGCTTACTGTGTAATGAAGAAAATCAACAGCAGTCAACCTTAAAAATATCTGCTAGCAAATTCTGTGTCTCGGAATTTTCATCACCATTTAGTCAACAAATGTTCACTCTTTTAGTCTGAGGGTAGCATTCTCATGACATGTTTCCTAGGGGTTAAAGTTTTAGGGTTGCAATTATTAAGCACCTAGTATATGTCAAAATGTTTAATCAATATACTAGGACACACAGCTGTGAATAAAATACCACCTTTTGGATATATAAATTAATATATAATGTAAATGAATTGAGATAAAATGATTTCACCTAAAATTGGTAATAATTTAATCTGAGAATGAGAAGTAATATTTGCAAATTATCCTAAAGCTATGTTTTATACCTTTGATCTAAATACTATAAGTTACAGAATCTTATAAATAAGAATATCATGATAAATACTGTAAAGTTTGGATTCACTTTCAAGGAGTTAAGGCAATAGAGTGTTAATGGCAGAGAAGCTTTTTAAATTTACTTTCTCTGCCTATTTAGACTTCAAGGACAAGTTTGAAGATCTATGAGTGATATCCATAGTTTGCATTTAAATTTGAAGGTTATTTATTAAGTGACATTTTCACTGAGATTCAAAAACCTACCTCCTGGTTAGTGATTGTGCGAGAGAGCAGTGAATCAGAATATTTATGGTTTAGAACTTTTAAGAATGTCCTTCAAATATGTGTGCATGTAATAGCTTCATAGAAGTCCAGGCTTTGTAGAACCTAGGCTAAGTATCACACAGCATGGACAAATGACCTCATACTTCTATGTCCGTGCTGACTGGCAGTCTAGAAAAATATGTTATATCAGGAAATAACTGTTTAAAAGCAAGTCCTAGGTCACATGTTTTTATTTTACCCACACTGACCATTAGTAGACCTTTTAAATATTTGCTGAGTAAATTAATGATATTTCAAGTAGGAATGTGCTCAGTAGTTAAGTGTTAGCTAAACCCCTTCACTTTTCAAACTGAGGTTTGGTGGGGTTGTTTGGCTCTAGGTTGTGAGGCCTGTGGAGATATAATAAGAGTGCATCTTAGAAGGGAATGTTACTGGAACATTTAAGCGAGCAAATTTAAATAATTTATCTTCTGAGAAATTAAACTATTTGTGTATCCAATTCACATTTTCACATTTTTTCATCTTGTTTTTATCAAGTTTTAATATCTAAATTACATTGTACAGTAAGCTCAAATGGCCCTAAAAGTTTGTTATTTAAAAAAGAAACAAAGCAAAACACCTATGATATCCTTCCCCGCTCTTCTTCATTTTGTTTCCGTGGACCGTGTTAATATTTGTATCTCTGAAGGCACTGTGATGTGTTTACCCTGCTGGTTTTTTTACAAAACGACTTTTTCTCTGGATGCTCAGCTGTGGAAGTGGAGGCCTTGACTGTCCTGCTGGGCATGTGCTGCTTGCATTCTCTCCCTATCGCACTGCAGTTTGACTGTGAGTTTGACGAAATCGATACTACATGCAGCAGTGCACTATTTCAGTAGTACACAGCCATGCCTGGCTAGTTCTCGCTTTGAAAATAACACTGGTTTTAAGTATATTCATGGAGTTGCGCAAGCATCGCAATGTTAATTTGAGACCCTGTTCTGACCCTAAAAAGAAACCCCATGCTCTGAATCACTGGATTCCTCATGAGAGCCTTCCCCGCAAGCCCAGGCTCCTCCAGCCTGCTTTCTGGCTCTGTATTTTAGCTTGCTCTGCATATTTCAAGTAAATAGGATCACATAGTACCAAAAGTCTCCCATGACTGGCTGCTTCATCCGCGTAATGTTATCAAGGTTCAGCCACTTTGTAATATGCATCAGTACTTTATTTTTTTTTTATTGCTGATGCTATTCCATCATACAGATAAAACACATTTAATCATCATTTCATTAGTTGATGGTCATTTAAGGTGTTTCCCTTCTTGGGTCTTATAAATAATCCTCATATGAACATTCACATGTAAGTTTTTTGTAGTCTTCTCTTGTTTCTGAGACAAAATACCTGACAACCACAAGTTAACTGAGGAAAGGTTTATTTGGCTCACAGTTTGTAGCGGTTTCAGCCCGTGGTCCACTGGCTCCAAGGCAGGGTGACATCGCAGAGGTTTATGGCAGGCAGAAGGCAGCAAAGCAGTAAGGGGATCCAGCAGGGATCTAAGCAGCTTCCTTCTTTCTGCCCCTTTTATAGTCCATCTAAGCTACCTGGATTAGGGATCAATGAACCAGCGGACTGACTTAGTAACCACACACCCTTAACCCCAGCATCACACACTCTAGGTTCAGCCACCTCTGCAAAAGCCCCAACTACATGAGGCTTTGACCTCTGGGCACAAGGCAGAACAGTGGGCGTGTTTTCATTTCACTGTATCCCTAGCAGCAGAACTGTTGGGTCCCATGGTAACCCTTCAAAGAACTACTAGAGGGTTTGCAAAGGAGGGGCACCATCTGGCAGTATATGGACTTCAGATTTCTTCCCATCTTCACCAGCGCTCGTTAACTGTGTTTCAGCTGTAGCCATTCTCCTGGGTGTAAGTAGCATCTCATGGTGGTTTGACGTGTTACTCTGATGGCTGATGGTGTTGGGCATCTTGTCATGTGCTTTTGGACATGTGCATCGTTAGGAGAATATCTGTTTAGCTACTTTATCCATTTTTTAAAAACTGGGCTATCAATTAGTAAGCTGCAAGAGTGTTTTATATGTCCAGATACGTGTCCCTTCTTAGACACAATTTTTAAAAACTGTGTGTGTGGGGGGGTACTGGGCATTAGGTCCAGGGCCCTCGCAGCGAGCTCTGTGCCCAGCCCTTTGAAGTTTTTTTTCCCTTTGAGACAGGGTCTTGTGAAGTCACTGAGGTGCCCAGGCTGGGCTTACACTTGCACCCTCTAACCTCTGCCCCCAGAGTGTTGGGACTATAGGTATGTGCCTGTGTGCAGCTTCTCTTCAATTTCTTGTGAATTTGCTTTAAAGCATAAACTTATTACTACTGTTATTACTACTGTTGCTTGTTTTTGGTGTCCTACCTACCATTACCTAGTTCATACTCATGAAATATGTGTTCTTTTAAGTTTGTAGTTTTGAGCTCTTACTTTAAATTTTTGACCCATTTTGAGTTAATTTTTTAATCTATTATGGAAACCTAGTTTCATTCTTTTTTGTGTGTGTGAATATGCACGGGCATGAAGACCATTAGAAAAACCTTTTTTTATTCATGTAACACTTTATCAAAGCTCAAGTACGCTTCCTGTTTTACAGAATATGTCCATATTTGTTGTTCATTTCCAGAGCGTATGCTGCTTGCACTTCCGTTGTGTGCTTCACTGGAAGAATTTGGAAAAGATTAATGTAAAGAAAACAACCTTTAGTAGACCTGCCCCAAAATGAAGGCTTTGGAAGGTACTTTCATCAAAATAAGCCGTTGAAGTCCACAGAGGAGCCACACGTGAAAGCTAGAGGGGAAACACTAGGCCAGGCTTTGCAGTGGGGTGATTAACCCCATGCTCATGAGAATTAGTTCTTAGGAGGAGTATAAATCTTACTCTTTTCATGTATACGGCACAAATATACATCAGTATGTAAAACCATGTGGAGGAAATGTGTGGAATTAAAATTCCATGGGAGAATTTAGTAAAAAAAATTAAAAATGGGAATAGTAATAGAAAGAAAAGAATTGAGATTAGATGAACATGGAACTCCTCTGAAATTTCCTTGGGAATTCCTTAAGTAGCCCACGGTGTATACATGGTTTGGTTACATTGGTGGATACTTAAACAGAGAACCACCTACATAAAAAAAGGCAGGAGAGAAGGGTCTAGCCAATGGGAAGATATTACTTCTAACAGCTTTGTGGGGCCTTAAATTTTAAATGATGCACCTGCATCTTCTAGTGGTAAAGTGTGATGTGTCCTGAGGAGATTTTCAAATTTGTTCTTGAATTAAATGCCCCTTATAATAATCCCCCACTACTACTCCCTTCTTTTCATTTTTCTGCCCATTACTTTTTAAAAAATGTGTAGTATGGGTTGAGTTATTGATAGAAAGGCTTTGTTAGTGAGTGGCTCTCTGCATTGAAAACCCTGTACCAGCTGAATCTGTCAATCTCTGATTTTGATTTTGTTGCTTTCTCATGTCTGTATATGAAAGTATTATATTTACCCACTAGGGTGTTATTGCGTACAGAATAGTCCTTTGAGAACACTTTCTCCCCAAAATTTAAGGATTGAGAAGCAAGACCAAATGGAGGTTTAGGGTTTAGATGAAGGATTTTTCTCTGGATCTGTCTCTAATATGAACACCCCCCGCGCACACATACACTTTGATAAATAGGAAGCCGGTGGAGCGTGGCCTGTTGATGGTATTCTTAGACTGCCACCTTAGGACACAGCAAATTCAATGTCAACAGATCATATTTCTCAAAAGAAAAAATAATTAGGATAATTGCAAAATATTAGGTAATAAATTGAAAATGTCTTTAATTTGAAAAAACACTTCCACTTTCTCTAGACCAGTTTTCTGAACACCTGTAAATAATTGAAATGTGATAATCTAGACTATAAATGAACAACATGTTTGAGCTTTGAAAGATGTGCTTGAACTGAGTGCTTTACTTAAAGTGTACATAATTGATATAAAGACACATTTTAAGTTCTCCATGTATTAAAAATTGTTAAATCTATCTAGGGATGTAACCTAAGCTGTAGAATGGCTCCCCCACTTCTGAAGGTTCCCCTGCATCCTTTGAATTCAGTGTCCTGCCCGCCACTCCTGACCTCAGATAGACGCTCACCTGATTTCTGTCACTATGGATTAGGTTTGGCTTCCCTGAAATTTTGTATAAATAGAATCATGCAGCACGTGTCTTTTTAAGTGTGGGTTTTTTCCTCATTCATTTCATTGTGTCTATCAGCAGGCAGTTCATTCTTCTTCATTGTTGAATACTACTTTTGCATGACTATGCCAGCACTTGTTTGTGTAGTCATCTGATAACAGATATTGGAGTTTTTAGTTTATGGTTCTATGAAGAAACCTGTAATTATTTTCATATAGAAATCTATTTAGGAAATACATTCACATTTCTCTTCAGTAAATACCCAATCGTAGAATCACTTTGTCACATGATACCTTTATTAACTTTATAAGAAATTTTCAGTTATTTTCCATAATACTTATATCAACTTATACTCCAAGAATAGAAAACCCAAAAATATCTCATTATACTGATGACTTCTACGCTAAAGTTGCTTATGGTGGTAAAACTTTTTATAATTGTTATATAGTTGTGTTATGACAGTGGGTGATTTGGAATTGCTAAGTGATATCTCTAGACTTTTTAAATCCTGAGTCCTTGCATATGTCACAGGTCCCTAGATATGAAGATCTTTAGGGTAAAGTCCAGCTGTCTTGTACAACTCCTTTTTCCTGTTTTCCCGATCGGGTGCTGAAGATCGGAGTAACTAGCCATGTGCTGTGAACAAGGACAGTTGTTCTTGGTATGAGCAATAGATTTCTGTGTAGCTGGTGGGACTGCTTAGAGCAGGTCACAGCAGGCAGTGAGGCCAGCTGCATCCTGACCTGGCTTTGGGGTGGGCTGCACACGTGTGATGAATCCAAGGCAAGGCAGGTGGCTCAGGCAGCCTGACCTCAAGGATGTGAACAGGATCTTGTCTTTTTTCTTTTCTTTCTGTCTTTATCTCTTTCCAAAAAGTACACAAGAGAAATCTTAAAGACATGTAGTGCATCCTAAATGATTATGGATAGTTCAGTGTCTGTTCCCAAAATGTCATCTTTAGGTTTTATTTTATAAACTTTGGACCAGTTTAGGATGGAAGATGTTAAAACATAGAATTTTCTCCAAATGTAAGTTAAAGAATAGAGATAAGGCCTCAAACTTCATTTTATTATAAGGAGAGATAGTGAAAAATATCCCAACTAACAATTTACAGCTCTTTTCTGTGATGTTATTTCATAGTAAAATAGAAACCTAAATATAATTTTATAGATAAAAGAAAACCCCGGTGGAAGCTGGGTGTGGTGGCACATACGTGTAATCCCAGCATTTGGGAGGCTGAGGCAGGAGTATTGCCACAAGTTCAAGGCCAGCCTGGGGTATATAGTTCAAGGCCAGCCTAAACTGCTAAGAAAAATAAAAATAAAAAGAGGAAAGAAAACCCCAATGGTTCTAACAGAACAATGTCAACATAGTTGTTATGATAAAATGTTATGTTTGCTCTTAATTTTAAATTTTGCCTGCAAAGCTTTATAACTCTTATCTGTTAAAATTCTATAGGAATTTGACTTTCAAGGTAAACATGATTGGGAAAAATAGCTGCTTTCTAGCCATACTTTATGCTTCAAAATGTGCGGTATCCAGATAAGGTTGTGATAGTCAAACCTACTGCACTTCAATACTGGTGTGACTCATCTTCTGTGTGTTCAACAACTGAAGCTTAGAGACCACAGCTAAGAAGGATAACTGGGCTAAGGGGACACACGATATTTGGTTTAAGCCCTCCACGATCAATAAGGACCCAGGACGTGGGCAGACCTCTCTATAAGGAACTGTAACTTTGGGAAGTCACCCAACCTCCTCTGTAGGGAGTCTCTTGGACCCTAGAGGACAGGAGTACTAAAAAAAGAAAGAAAGGAGGATCACCAAAGAAGGAAATATCTCCCATGCTTCCATGGGAAGACACATGGCCACGCAAAAGCCATCCTGGCAGAGGACAATGAAAGAGGAGCTAAGAGGCTCTGCACTTGGTACCAAACGTAACCCCAGAGGCACCTTAACTGACTTTAATATATATGAGAGCTTAATTTTGATTAATTCAACTCTCTCTTAAACTTGGTCTTAAACACTCAACAGAAAAGTATAACCAAAAAGATATAACAATAATAATAATACAGTAAATAAATAAAGAAGGTTCCGACTGTTGCACTGGCCCCTGCTGAGAGTCTCCAACTATACCTCTGACTCATCGTTATCATGCTTAAATGAGGCTAAAGAGCCATGGTGACAGCTATAGAATCTCAGCAAAAATCTTTGAATTGCTTAGCTGAAGTTGTCCTTCAGAGATACAGAGCCCTCAGCTGAAATTGGAGGAACTTGCTTGCTCAAAAATAAAACTGTCTTTAGGTCAATAACTCACATCAGATAAAGCGTCTTAAAACAAAAATAGCAGAATTATAGAGAACCCGTAAACCACCTGACAAGGAGACTATGTTCCTTAAAACAGTTATTTTTATGCCGACCAAAAACTAATTGATCATGCCTCTAAGATCTGCCAGGAATTACAGTAATACTTCTGTTCATGAAACTTCCTTTTTTGCGAACAGTTTGGTTCACTAACAGAAGCCTTTGGCAGGATTTTGCTTCTGTTCTCAAACTCCACATTCAGTGGGTGGTGAACAGGACTGTGGCCATCTTCCCCACAGGAACGTGAATACAGACAGCTCTCTGCCCCGGAATTGTGAAACAGTTTAAATTCGTGAACCCAGGTACCACTGTGTGTACACTGTGGGGCTCCTGGTCGGGGAGCTGAAACTGGACATCCTGTTACTTCCCCTGGTGGAGCTGAGGCTTCTTGTAACTTTATTGTTTAATTTGTGTGTAAACTTGGTAAAATTTGTTTCTTCCCACTTGATCGCCTTAAAACTACAGATGGTGGCACAGATAGACAGATGCTGCTCTGTTTCTACTCAGAGCCCTCAGACAGATCCCAGGCGGTAGACTGAGTGCTGCCTTGCCTGCACACCCTCTCAGCTGGTTGATCCACAGGTCTTCACCCCAGTGGCAGTTAGGGACCTCACTGCTGAGGATGGGTTGAGAGCACAATATAGACAGACAAAGACCGTAGAGGGACCCACGCAAACCAAAATACACCCTGAACAAATGAGAACAGGAAGGGAAAGAGCCCCTTGTGTCTGGGGCAGCCAGAGGGAAGGAGAACAAGGACACAGGGGCAATCTGTTCTCCCGATGTCAGAAGCTTCAAAAAAATTGGCAACCCACTGTTTCGAAGGAAAAGGGCATGGGGTAGACTGAGGTATACCCTGGGAATCTGGGGTTGCAAGGAAACTCTACTCCTCCTGGCATCAGAAGCCCAGCTAAAAGTAGAAACAGCATTGTTCTTGTTTCAATTTGAATATTCACCAAACTCTGCATATAAACCTCGAACTTGTGTGCCTTCTTAGACACCTCCCTGGGAGTCCCTCTCATTTGACAAGAGCTTTTCTTTGTTCTTTCTGATGAACGTCCATACACTGTTCCCCACTGCTATCCTGTCGGCCTCAGTCTTCACTGTCCTCAGGAGGAGAGCCCAGAGGGAGAAAACTGGTTGCAATAGGAGACTCAGAAAGGAAAGCCCTCAAAGCAGAAGAAGCTGTGGATTATGTTACTCAATCTGGAGTATTGGATACTGGTAGAGAAATTTGATTAGAGGGCAGAAGAGTGTGATTTAAAGGTGTTAGGGTTTAATAAGGCCTGTGTGGTCATACCCTGTGTGTCTCTGCATCTTTAGAGATAAGAATATTCTTTATCTCCGGATATAGGGAGGGCGTCTCTGGAATACAGGTTTTGTTACCTACTTCAGAAGAAGATTAGAGAATTCTTTTAGGTCTTGGTTGGGGGAGAAACCTAGGAGATCAGAAACCTTGCTCCGTCAATGCCAAGGTGCCCTGTTTTGGGGTAGTATGCCTGGAACCCCACCAGTGCTGTACATGTTAGGATGACACTGTGCTAATTCAGGCTTCTTCATTCATCTTCACAGTTTAATTTGCCTTGCTGGTCATCTTCATTTTGGAGAGCACTGGACATGAAGCTGGTTGCTGTCCTGTGCGTCTCCAAGTTTGTCCTTTCTTCATTCCTGAAAACCACAGGGTGTCTTCCATGGGCAAGGCCCACCTTGCTGGAAATGGCCGAGCTGGGACAGAGCTTCCTCGTCAGGAAGGCTTTTGACTGGGATCACTGTATCATATTTTCTAATAACATTCATATTTTTTTCACATTTACTATCTCTGAAATTAGTATGTTCTTTGCCTTTGATTCTGTGAAGGAATACGGAATACATACGTCTTTTGTTTTCCCCTTCTCCTCTGCCATGGACATAAAAAAGTGGTATAAAATAATTATAGTAGAATTTACTTCAGTTTCAAAGGCATTTACTTTTTTTAAAAAATTGTGTTAAATCTAAAGCCCTAATAGTCTTTTTTCTTTTCAGTTTGGTGCCTATTCACTCGTTAAAAGTTTTCAAGCTTCTAAATAATAATAGTCATGATACCGAGTTAGCTAGAGGAAGAAAAATAACTCCTGCATTTTACACTTTGTCTCTCCTGACACCATATCTCATTTGTGTAGGGAGAGGGAAGTCTCCGCAGTGGCAGTAACCAGGGACGGAGGTTTTAAGTATGGCACTGTCTCCCGCTAGTCCGCAGTGTTGTCGTATTGAAACCGGTACCCCTACGTGTGAGCCCACCTCCCAGACCCCCTAAGGGACTTCCCTTAGAGCCCTGGGACGTTTTTGCTAGGCCTTCCAGATGAACGTTTTAAAAACAATTTTTCTCAAGTAACTTGTAGTCATGAGATGCAAAGCACCCAAACTTGAATATTCCCAGGTGTTTCACGCTGCCTTTAGTGTGAACACTTTCTTACTTGTGGTAACTGAAGATCTTCAGCGGCGTTCACACTGCAGTCTTCTCCTTTTGATGCCCCAGTGGCGCCCAGCCCTTCGTCCCTGAAGGACAGTGGTGTCTACTGCTGGGTCCCAGCACCAGGCCTTGCCTCTCCTCACCGTCTTTTTGTGTCTCCCTGAATTGGCACAGTTCGCTTCCTTTCCTCCTGTCGCTCCAGCTTCCCATGTGTACCCAGTACTTTGTCAAAAAAAAGAAAGAAAAAACAAAGCCAGCCACGGCACCAATACTTGGGAAGACATTATTGCGGCCTGATCTTGAGCTAGGCTCAGTAGCTTCTTTACCGTCTACAAGACCCTGGGCCAGTTAATTAACCTCTCCGAGGCTGTGTTACTTTTTATGTTAAGTGAGGATAATAACAGTACTTAGCTCCTGGAGTTATTGTAAGGATTTAGCGAGGTAATCAATGTAAATTACTTAGCCTGGTTCCTGCATATTTTAAGGTATTCCTTTATAAAAAAAAAAAGCAAGTCCATATTATTTGCAGTTTCCATCACTGAAGCTCTGAGCTTCCACCGTCTGCCTGGAGTTGATTTAAGCTTCACATTGGCCCAGAAGCTTCTCTTTAGAACTCCCACTGATCTTCATCTTTTCTGCCTTGTTTTTGCTTTGCAATTTAGAGCTTTACTCAGGATTGTACAGCCCTCCCTGGCACAAACTCTATCTGTAGCACCCAGATCCTCCGCCGTGTCTTAACAGTATTTGGGAGAGGAAAATGGATGAAAAGTGGCGTTCCTCTCAAGCCGTCTTAGGTTTTGGCTGTCTCAAGGGTGAACGTGGCACTGGCATGACAACACAGAACTTTAAAAGTTAGGTTTCCTTTTTCATTCAGAGACAAGAGGCTTCCCCAGACTTGTTCAGGTCTGGGGCAGAAACAGCCTCTCCCTCCCATCTTCAGCCTCCGTGATTTGACACAAATGTGAGATGAGGTCCCAGTCCAGTTACTTTCTCACCAGGAAGGGAGCGACCCGAAAAAGGGCCAGGAGAGAAGAAAGCAAGCCCCGAGTTGTTTTTAGCTTGCCACTGAGCTCAGCCTGGGAATCCTAGAAGCTGAAATAAAGAATTTAACCCACACTTTTGTAGAATGAGTTTGCAGGTTTTCTGACTCTTGTTGCAGAAAAGAATTTTCAGGCCGCATCCCTAAGAGGCAAGAGAAGGGTTTGTTAGATACGGAGGATGTGCTCGAGAGTGCAGTTGCTCAGAGAAAGGAGACACACTGCAACTGGAAACTGAGATATTTTGTGTATTTCAGGTGGTGAAAATGGCAATGGTGAACCTTTTAGAGTGCAAGTGCCCAAGCTGCAACCCCAAACCCACTTACTTATTGCAGAGTGCAGTTAGATCTCAATCCTGAGGTTTTAGTTTAGGAAAAGCAAGGGTTATTGGCTGCTCTGCTGAGGGGCGACGTAGCTCACCCAGAGACTGAGGACTCTGGTGCCCACTGCAGAAAAGGAGCTGCAGCTTCACAGCCTGATCTGTAATCTTAGTCTCCTCCAGAGATGACTGCCAGCACCCTGGGGTAACGGTCCATTCAAATGGGAAGTCCTGAGGGTGGACTCTCCTTAGGCGAAACAGGACATTTGTGAGTAAGAGGGAGTGAGCCCTGTTTGGAGGGGAAACAGAGTTTACCAGGTGTACTAGGTTTTGGGAGAAGAGAAAGAGAAACAAAATGGAAAAAAGGTGGGGGGACTTGTGTCCTGAAGCAGTTTTCTTCTTTTTCTTTTGAGGTAGGATCTTGCTGTGTAGTACAGGCCGGCCTCGAACTCAAGGCAATCCTCCTGCCTCAGCTTCCCATGTGCTGGGATTGTAGGTGTGCGCCACCCTGAGTGGAGCTGCAGATTTTCTTAAAAGTACAAGTTAAAAAGTTTCGATGTCCGTGTCTCCTTTCGACCTAGTTTTCACTCCTTATGCCCTGCCTCAGTCTCATCGTATTCCCTTTCCCCTCTCCTCCTTACTACACAAGACCCGTGCCCGCACCTGGACGTAGGCAGATGTGTGAGGTCCTCAGAAAGCTTTGAGTAGAGCCGTTTCCTTCTCACCGAGACTCCCATATGTGTCGGGACTGGAACAGACCCAAGCGGCTAAGGCTGCCAACCGCCAGGGTCTCTGCTCAGTTCTGTTTCGCAAGTCCCACCTCCTGCAGTACTGGCCGGCAGCAGTAGCTCTCATAACTGGAACCTTGTGAACACTGTTAAGTGGGGCAAGGGTGAAAAAATGTGTTTCAGAAATGCATGAAGTCCTGACGTTTTTCTACTTATGTGGTTCAGGATAGACTACGCTAAAATATGATATTTTGACTTTTGAAAAAATAGCAGAAGCAAGAAGGTCGCCATCACTTCCCTTGCCCTTCTCGCTGAAGTGGGTCAATAGACCCTTCCTTTCGGATGTCCCCTCCTTGCACTGGGAAGAAGGAGCTGTGTAAAACCAGAAAAATCTGAGCAAATAGGTCTTCCTAAATTCTCCCTGTTTATTATGATCAATTATACTACTATCCAGTCATACCTTGCCATAATTCTTTTTTTTTCTGTCAACCTAGCATTAAAAAAATGCAAGTTTCCCTATTTCTTTGAATTTTTGTTTCTTTAAGAAGAGTCCATGTTGCATAAAACTCATCAGATAACTTTGCGTGCTTTTTTCTTGTTAATCTGTCTTTGTTACAGGGACCTCAGCTGTGAACCCAGCTGTGGGTGAGACGATAACATATATTCCCTTGCACCACTGTAGTCCTTTAATATTCCAGGGTAATTGCCTTGAGAAGAAGGGCATAAAATCGTGGCACTTTCAGAGTGGGCTGTGCTCCGTGGAATATGCTGTGTCAGAGACATATGCACAGAGCAGTTAAGATGATTCTGTTCCGGCTATTGTGAGAGGGAGAACATTCACTAAACCAGAACATCTCTGAAAAAGCGGGGAGCATAGGTTTTTAGGGAAGTGGGTAAGCAAGGAACCCTGAGGAAGCCTGAAGGTGGGATCCTGTGAAAGTATGAGCAGCCGGTCTGTTACCATCCCTGCTTTCAGGGAACACGAGGTTCAGAGCGTTCAGCATGGTATTCCACTAGGAAATGCAAAGCTAAGGGTGAGATAAGTCTCTTTCCAGGAAAGTCAGGGTTGCTGGGATATTTGGAGGTGGAAATAATATTTTTTCATGAGTGCTTGCACTGACATATTATGGCATGGCTACAACATGTTCATGCATTTTTAAGACAGAACATTAAACATATTCTTCTTACTGTAGTCTTCATTCCCCTCTACTTTCTTTCCCCTAATGAAACAATTGTTAAATCTTTTTGCCTGTGTTACTTCCATGAAAAAATTTGAGATGCAAGAGCCTAGAGTATCCAGGGCAAAGCTTAAAAGGTTGATTGTATAGAAGTAGAAAGTAGAATAGACGCCAGGAATAGAAGGGGTAACTAAAATAGAAAGAAGGTGCGTAATGGGTAACAGAGCACAACTAAGGAGGAGCAGTTATAGTGTTCTATAGCACAATAGGGTGACTACAGTCTTCAACAATGACATATACACTTTAGAACAACTGGACGAGAAGGATTGCTCATTTCTGATTCATAGGAATGATATTTGAGGAGTCCTGAAGTATATGACTGGGGTGATGTCGCTGTAGTTGGACAAAGGAGTAAATGAAACTTAATAAGCTGAGGTGGCATCCGCTAGAGGGATAGACTGGCTCGGAGTGGGAGCCGGAAGGAAGTGCCTGGCGACAGCACTCACCCATGCTTGGGTCTAGGATCTGCTTGACTGTGTTACCACGAGCGAGTTACCTGACTGCTGGGCCCAACTTGCTGACCCGCGGATTGATGGGACTGTCTTCTAGTACTGTGAAGATCAAGCAAGATATAGTTCGTTGCCTTAGTTGGTACTTCTATAATAAAATGCCTTACAATGGACATTAATAAAACAGCGCAGATTTATTACTCAGCGCTGGAGGCTTGGAGGTCCAAGGGAAAAAGCTTGAAAATGAAGGGTGCAATGAGCAGGAGACTGGAGGAGAGCAGCTGCCTGATGCTGAGGGCGATTGGAGAACAAGAAGGTGAAGGAAACAATATGCCGATTTCAGTGATTAACGCCTTTCGAGGAACCGGTTATGAATTTAGGCACTGTGGAGAATTTACGAGAGTCCAGGAAAAAGAAGTGAAAATGAGCTGAGCACCGGGGAGAAGGGTTCAAGGTGATCTCACGCTAACGTCAGGGTGGTCTGCTTGTTAGAATTCACACCAATGGACAGTCACGGAAAGTGCGTTCAAGTGCTTCCAGGTTGCTGAGTTAGCGTTTCCCTCGGGGGCTGAGTTCCCTCTCAGTGACTGCAGTGTTCGTCACAGAGTGAACCACACAGCCGATTTCCCCCGCCGAGGTCGTAGACTGGCATTGCGGTCACCCGGAAGTTTTTCTTCCCTTCGTAGGGATAGAACACCGGGTCTGCTCGCTGTACTACTATATATCCCTGGCCCCTTTTTCATTTGAGAGGTTCACTTTGTTGCCCAGGCAGGATCTGGAAGGAATCTGACCTCGGCCTCTTAGAGTGCTGGGATGACAGGCATGTGCCACCTTTCCCGGCTTTCACACATTTTTAAAAAGTGTAAAATAATAAAAAAAAAATAGCTGACAAAAATTTAATCGTAGACTGAGACAGGAGTTTCAAGTTTGAGCCAAGCCTGGCTCACTTAACAAGTCTAGGGAGACCCTGTCTCAAAATGTTAAGGAAAAGATGGGGTGTAGCTCAGCAAGGGCTCTGGGTCCAGTTAGCCCTGATATTGCCCCCCCAACCAGAGAGCTGTCAGAAATACAGTTTGGATTTGGGGCTTCCCTCGAAAGGTGGGCTGCCCTGGATGCCCTGAGTGCCTGTTCCAAGCCTCGAAGCAGCTCCCGAGAATCTTCTTGCTCTCCCAGCACCTGTCACTCTCCCTCATCCCTCTTGGTCTCCTGCCTCATCCACCTTCTGGGTCAGATCTCTGCCGTCTTCTGCCGCTGCAGTCATGGCTGCATCCCGCACCGTTGTTGTTATTCAGGTTTGAGATGGTTCCTGCATACTTGGGTAAACCCTCGCAAATCCGTTTACCCTGGGAAGAGAGAATTAAAATATATTCCCACATCTCATTACACTCGTCTAAGGTGAGACAGAGTTGTTTACACCTCAGTGAGAAAACCAAATGTATCATATCTATTAAGTGCATTAACTGTATGGAAAAGTTAGACAGGAGGAGAATTCTCATGACAATTTATTCTTAACCTAAATCATAAGAAAAAGTTATTATAATTCTGCCATCTGTTCAAGTTCTTAAAGCCGTTTTGGTAAACCTAATGCTAATGCAAAATACATGCCTTAGCACTAATTAACCGAAAAATCTGTTTCATTCTTTTCAGATAATGAAAAAATATGTCAAGAACACGATTTCTTAAAGAAATCTAATTTATGGCACTTGGGCTTTTTAAACCACCCTTGTAGTGTGTTCTATAACACAACCCTAAGAATGACAAGGAATCACACCAAATATTCCCACCAGGAAAACCCCCAGACCGCAAGCTTTAAACATTTTCCACGATAGTGGATTCCTGTTACCACTTAGGGCTGGCCGATGTAAAGTGTCTGCCTTGAGTCTTTTGAAGGGGAGTGGTTTGGAGTGGAGAGTCCAGGAACACAAGGAATATCTGTAAGGCTTGTAGCAATTTAACGTCTGAGTCCAAATTCCACGTGACTGCTCTTGAAGCCTAAAAAACTGAAATACATGCTACTCGACTATGTTCCTAGTAAATATTGCTGCTCAATAACTTTTCAAGCCCCGTAAGATGTATTTTGTTATAGCAGGGACATTGTTCTGCTTTCAGTATATTGTGTACTGCTCTCAGCATTTTCAGGATAGCTATGGGGTTTTTTTTTTTGTTGTTGTTGTTGTTTTTTGGTACCGGGAATCGAACTCAGGACCTTGCGCTTCTGAGGCAGGCAGTGGAACCACTGAGCTAAATCCTGGGCCTGCTCTCAGCGTTATCGACGTCCTCCCAGATGCTTCTGCCTCTGTTCTCCTGTGTATCTTGTGTCTTTGACCTTGGAAGAAGCATCATTTTATTTGGCCAGAAACCCACTTAAAAATCATCGGTGAGTCTTCATTGCCTTTTATCCCACCTCCTCCCCTTATTCCCTCTCCTCTCCCTATATACAAAAGGTTCATTTCCATTTTCCCTTCTGTTTTCACTTTTTTTCTGGTCCCTTCCTTCCAGTGGTATTTCCAGGGGTATTTCCCAGTGATCACCGTAAACTCTTCATTTCCGGAAGGTTATTTTACTGAGTATACCTCATTAAAGGATGAAGTCTCTGCTCTCATGATGTGTTAAGACCCTTTGTTCTTATTTTCTTGAATTAAACCAGCCTGAAGTGAATGAGAAGTGAACAGATGAGGATAGCAACAGTGTGTGTGTGTGTGTGTGTGTGTGTGTATTAGAGAGGTATGGGAGAGAGAGGGGTATGTGTTTAAAGAGAGAAAGCAGAGGTAGCAAAATGTTAATGATGGAATATATTCAGGTATTCACTGTACTCTCTGACGGTTTACTAAAGGTTTGAACTATTTCAAAATATGTAAAAAGCTGAAAGAAAGAAGTAGCCGAGATCAAAGCAATAACTCCCAAGTAAATTTTTGCCAGTTTGGGGAACTATGACAACCCAATGTATTGAAATATCACTAATACTTTACAGATTTCCCGTGTGTTCTGGAGAGATATCATCTTGTGTCCTGGTATTTTCTTTCACTGGTTTTGCCATGTTGTTCCTTAAGGAAAAGCTTTCTGGTTGATACAGAATTGGATTTAGTACTATATTCATTTTTAGGAAGAGGTTATGGCTTTTCTGCTTTCTTGTTTCCCCACTGAGTGGCCCACATTCCACGTCAGATGCAAGCCTTTTGTCTCCACGAACATCACACAGTCTCTGCCCTTGGGAGCTCACAGGGTTGGAGCAGAGGAACGACAAAGTCGGTGCTATCGGAGCGCCTACCCTTCGAACACATTTTTAAAACTATCCTCAAGCTAGAGTACTGCCGTCGCTTCGATCGTTTGTGCATTTGCGTTATTCATGTGGTCTGATTCATCTTTGTTTTGCATCAAGTGTCTAACATAGCGTTTTAATCACTGTTACTGTTGCAAAAATATTTTTGGATTCTACATTAATATGCTTGCATTCAATTTTTTTACAGCTGATAATTACATTAGATCCATATGGAAATACCTGGCACATGTTTGGTACTCACAAATGATTTTTTTTTTTTGGTTTATTCTAGTTGATTATCTTTGAAATAATTTTCTTGAGATAGTTGGAATTCGGAATACACGTGTTAAGAAACTCTGAGTTATCATAACAGGTCTCATATTACTGAAGGTATAGAGTAAAACGGCTACATCTATCTCACTATTGTGTTTGTCCGGTCTTTTGCGTAGTTGGCACCCAATAAATACTGACGGAATGAAGAAACAGCAGAGCTTTGAAATATAAGCAAGATTTCTGCGGTTGAAATGGCAAGGGAAAGAAAGGCATGCCTCACAGGAGAAATCATGTGAATAGTGACCGGAGGCTGAACACATATTAATGGAAAGGTTCTGAAATATTTGTCGTAAAATAAAGGTGCTTACAGACACACATACAAGATACCTGGATTATATCTTCTGTGATCCAGAAACTGGTAGAACTGCTCCCATGCATGTGTTTTAGCCCTCCAAATTCGACTTTAAATGTGAGCTTTGGAACTGGAAAGATGGGGCTTTTGAGTGTAGGTTCTCACACTCATGAGCTGCAAGACTGTAGACCAGACAAAGAAGTATTTTGAATGTTGTCTCATTTGATTTCAGATGTTGCTGGTAACACATTTTTGTCAAGGTGGCTGGGTTCTTGTTCAGGGCAGCTTTCGCTTCCTAACAGTTAACAGTGGTAGATATCCTTCACTCCCTGGGTAGCGCCTCTGTGTGGAGAGCCACTGCATCGTAAAACCAGTACACCCCAGTGCCACCTTTCTCCAGAATATATAATAATCAGTTGTTATTGACCTCAAATTTTAAGGGCTTTGTTTGCTTTTTATGGATACTGTATCATGTGCTTCGTTGCCAGAAGTAAATGCCATTGGAATGACTCAATCCAATGCAAGTGTTGTTTCCTGTCTGTGGAATGACCATCAAAAGAAACATCTTCATAGAAGCCATGTGGGTAAAGCACACCCGAAGCCCATGAGCAGGTAATAGGATTCATCGTGCATTTCCCAGGAGCTACTTAAAAGTCTCCACTTGAGTAAAGGATACTGAGCGAACACATACCCATTGTTTTGGTTCTGATCCCCTACTCACAAAATTGACTAATTCTCTCATCGTCTCAGGGTATAAGGAGAGACACAAACTTAAGGATCTTGTTTAAGTAACTTGATTAGAGGTTGCTATACATGTGAAAATTTGTCACTCAGCAGTCAGAAAACCTCAGTCTCTGCATCAGTTGAAGACTGGATGGTCTTTCTCTTTTTCAAAGGATGGTACCCTGGAATGGTAATTGCTATGCCTGAAGAAAATTATATTAAAAAGGAAAAGAAGAAAATTACTGAATTATAGCATAGCTACTCCAGAAGTCTTCAAGATAAATGGTAAAATTTAGTGATGCTCTCAAATGTCACTGTAATTTAGCCCCATGCCCTAGAAATTCTAAATTGTAATTGACCCTAATTATATAAATACCCACTGGTGAGGAAAGATCTGTTTTGTAGAAGACTTCACTGCCGCTGAACTTTGCTAACAAGTCACTCATGACTTAAACAGATGTTTGATACTTTTTTGGCTAAAGGGTTCCTTAGGAACTAGCTTTCTTCTCCATTTGGCAGCAATGATACAGCAGTGCTCTTGGGGTGTCAGGATAGGCAGTAAAGGGGGTCTCTTTTCCTCATTGATCAAGTTATTTTTATCTAGCCTGTTGGTATGTTGGGATAAGTGACCAAGGAAAGCAACCCATCCTAGCTTAAGCAGATAATAACATTTATTGGCTTGAATAATTGAAAAGTCATTGGTATTTCTCCACATTATAAGGTAATTACAATGAAGTGTGTTGAGTACTGATCCCGAAGTTCAGAATTTTGAGGGAATCAACTGTTCTGAGAATTTTCTAGCCATCTTTGTAAGCTGAAAGCTGAGGCCAGTGTGGGCTCTAATCAAAGATGTGTGCAGCGGCAATTCGCACTATGTGTGTACATTCAACGGTTTTTAGTATACTGAAATATAAAATTATTAACTGTAAGGAAATTGAAAATGAGGCGCCCTGATAATGTTTGATATAAAATATGTTTTGCTACTGATTTAAGGTGGTTATTTTCATTATATTCCTTAGTGAAGCTCATGACTTCTTGGATTCATAGCCATATCCTCTATCCTAGGGGATCTTAGTACTGATATGGGCAGTATTTCTGTCAACCAGAGTGGATTAGTTGCAGTTTTTACCTTTTAATTAAACAGCTGCTGCCACTAAACACAATTTTAAATTATTTAATAGTCCATGTTACTTTAGTCAATTCACACTGCTTTGAATTTTTTAATTATATGCAGCTATACAATTTTTATGATATAGCTTTCCTAAAAATGAGTTAATAGACAGTAATATTTTTTCTCTTGAAATGTCAGGAAGATCTTAGCATATTTAAACATAATCATAGCTAAAATGAAAAGCTAAGCTGATCAATCATAAGATCTTTTGCTTTAAAAATAGATAAAACATATAGAATTTTGTCTGACTCCACTTGAGATGTTGTTTGTTGTCTCTGCCACATAAACAGACAATGTGGTAAATGTTGTTGGGCACAATTCAAAGTACTGGAGAGGACCCTTAGAATCACACCTTTTGTTTTGGTCTCGTTTCGGGAATCTGTTGCTTTGTTTAGGTGGTGTTGTCATTCAGTCCGTGCAAACGCCACTTACTCTTAATCAACATGGGTTTTTGTGAAGGCTCATGATTCTGTAGTTACATTATTCTGAGTCATATTCAGATGTATTACATAAATTCGTAGTTTTAATAAGTTTAAATGAATAATGCAGTGCAGGCTTGAAGGGTACAGATTGTTGGTAATCATGTTTAGAGTGTGACAGCGGTGACCTTTGTTTCTTCTCAGTTTCCTCTTTTCAAAATGGGACTTCTGCCCCTTGTCTGTATTTTCATACATGTACACATTTGGGTATATATGGTGTGTGTGTGTGTGTGTGTGTGTGTGTGTGTGTGTGTACACGTACTGTGGAGGATCCCATTTTGTTCTTTTATAGAAAAAATGTAATAATTGAAGTATTGAGCATTGGAATGAGCCGTTACAATGTGGCAGTTGTCATTTCAGGCTCATCGTGTGCCCAAGATGCCTGGGATCCCTGTGATTAGCAAATCTACGTTTGGCTTGATGGGAACTGCTGTCCTTGACTTTTGCCTTTGGCTGAATTTCCGTAACTGGCGGATGTGAAGGGGAAATGGTGTAAGGCCTGCCTGAGCTTTTCAACTGTGTGGACCGTCCACAGAGTGTGGATGATGACACCTGCAGGATTCCTGGAATAAATCATTTCTGTCCTCCCTGCTGACTCTTATGGAGCATCGTTCTTCAGAGAACACATCTGGTCCCCTGTGTCTGCTCTGTGCTCACATCTCATCGATTCTTTATCTCTTTTCATGGCTTGAGTAAAAAAGCAAAGCTTATTATAAAATTGGGCAGTGGAATAATACTGTGAACCAACTCAGAGCGTTGCCCAAGGCCACTGTCCAGGCTACCACTTCACAGGGTGAGAAGGTGGTTATCATTCCTCAGGGTGATAGCTGTTACCCTGCTTGGAGTGTCAGCCTCTGCTCTTGAACTGGCATGTATGAATGAAACAAGAGTAACACCTTAGTGTCAGTGGGAATGTAGTCAAAAGACACAGCCATTTACTGAGCTGAAAGCCATGATTTTAAACTTAGTCTGTATTGTCCATACAAGTACAGGTCAGGTCCTGCCCTTCAGCTCACCTTGGCAAATAGTTCTTGGACACATCAATTTATTTGTCACTAGTATCATATTCTAGGGAGAAGACAGCTTATCCCTGGGCCTTTGTTGTTTTTATTTCTTTATTTGTTTCCCCTGTTACATTAGTATCGTGAGTGCAGGAGCCTTGTGGTTTGCTCACTTGTAGAATGATGACTTTAGTGTTGGTCGTGGTGTCCCTTTTCACCTAACCAGGAGTCATCCAAGTGGAAAATGAAGATTCTGTACGTTCTCTTTAAATAACAGGGAAAATATGGCTGAAAGTAGACCCCCTAAAAAGCAAACAACCCATCGACCTTATGTGAGTTTCCCATCTCTTAATATTTTTAGTTTTTCGCTAAATATTGACGTCACAGCAATAGGAAGAGAAAGCCGATTCAAAATCATTGTGGTTTACTTAAAACTGTGCTTATTGACTTATAGGCCTGTTGGCTTAGAGAGTGTATTAACATCTGCTTTTCCTGACTTATTGATATGTGGACAAAAAGTAAGAAGATGGATCCTAGGGAGATGTGTGTGTGTGTGTGTGTGTGTGTGTGTGTGTGTACGAGCATGTGTGTTTGTACATTTTACATAGCCATGTGTAAAGGGATCTGAACATATATGTCTGTACCAACAGGAGGAAGAATTGAATGAACATATATGTTTGTAGCAGAGGGAGGAAGAATAGAAATTTAAGCTGTGCTGACCACATTCTAACCAACAGAAAGAAGGAAAAAGCAGTCAGCTTGAGATGGACAGAGGTGGTCCTCATTTTAGATAGCTCTGTACCTAGCTAAAAGGCAAGACTACAATTACTGAGGGGGATGAGGTAAAGAGATATTGAAGGTACCTAACCAGACAATTTTGCCACCATATCTCCTCTCTGTTTGGTGATTTTCTAGGTGTTGAAACTATAGCAATGAAGAAAGCAATGTCTGTCTTCTCAAAAGCTAGAGGGAGTCAAGCAACACCCCCCCAAATATATAACATGCCCGGCAGCATTATGTGCTGTGTAAAACAGTAGGATTCAAGTGAGTTTTGTGAAAATGTCTAAGGCAAGCATGTAAAGACTGAGAAAGGATTTACAAGTGGGATTTATAAAATGTGAACTCAGCGTTAAATGTGGTAGAGTTTTAAATAGTTTTTCTCTGCAGATAATTAAATTATAGGTAATGTTTGAAATGCTCATCTACAGATAGGAAAACTCTACCCAATGATATTGTATGTATGGTTCTATGATACGGGTTTTCTTAGTTTTAGTGACATCTTTGTATATATATTCTTACTCATAGTGGGAAAGATGGGAGGAGAGAAAATGTGAACTGTGGTGCCTACTTATGATTCTAATTGTTCTCCAGTATCAGTAAGACTCTAATAAGGTCAATGAAAACTTAATGTAATTCTATATCTTGCTTTTATAGTGACTACAGTGTGATTTCCACTTTCTTAACCAAAAACTGTGATTAAACATTTGGTTATTACCAAAATTCTTCTCCAGCTAGAAAGTAAGGACCATATTAAAATTATTTGGAAGTCTAGCCAAGTAACAGTGAGGAGTTATGAAACTACTAGAAGTGACAGTGACCAAGAGAATAATAAAATGTAATTATAGTAGCCCCCTGCTTTCTCTTCTATAGCAACCCTTTTTATTTTTAAATATAAAAAACCAAAAGAAAGAAAAACTAACTGCTACTTGCCTGTAAGTGCTTGCAACTCTTCGCTCTTAGTAGACATGAATAGGTGATACTTATCTCGTGGTGGAGTCATCTATTTTCATGCCACAATCCCTTGAAATCTGAGAACTTATTTCTCTGCCATTTCTCTCTCATTTGCCTCTACTCCATTTATAGTCTCTTAGTTCCCCTAGTCAACCTTTGTGGGAAAGGCAAAGACTTCTCCTTACAAGGAAGATGGCCTATGATATATAAATATTTCCTTGTCCATTGTGAAATACCTGTAAACAAATGTATTTATTCATGTATTAATTATCCTACTTGTTACTTGAAATGAAGGGTGTTTAAAATCCCTAGAAAATTCAACATTTTTAGTGTCATTGGAACGAAAATCATGAGGGAGAAGGAAGGCCCTTCGGACTGCTCCTGCACAATCCTGTGATGCATTTTCTAATATCTGCGAACTCTTCTGTACTGCCTTCTCATATGATGAGTAGTGAGACTCTCCTTGATATTACCAGAGGAGTAGTTTTAGAAGGAGATCCTATCGACTAATAAATACAAACTTTAAATTCTTTGGAGAAGCGACTCCCAGCCCCATCTCTAGGGAGTGCTGCAAGCATAGCCTAGTTTTCGTGTTTAAAATGTATTCACCCTCATGGGTTTGCTTCTAAATCATTACAGATAAATCTACAAGGCAGAAAGAGGTCCCCCTCGTCCTGAAATTATTCATTTCCTTAATTTCTCCTATGTGAGAAAAGCCTGGCATATTTTAATCACTGTAAACTCTGTGTTGCTCCCCCACTCTGAAGGAGAGATTCGCTTCCTATTACCCTGTTTCTTTCAGAGCAGATACAACCCCTGGGTGTGAGGGCGGCAAATAGGTTTCGAAGCAGATTGCAAAAGCATCACCATCATCGTCTTCCCGCTACTCGCCAGCTGCTTGGGACTTGGTTTCCACCAACACCGGAGCGCAGGTTGTGTTCCACTTTCCCATCTCAATTATTGCGGAATTGGCTTCTCTCCCAAGTGCTCCACTTGTATCGTCTCTCTTCCTTCCATGTCTTTGTTCTATGATATTTGAATTGGATAAAAAGGAAATTATACTTGGGCCAAAGCAAAATGCTCTTTTGTGGAATGAGAACGCTTCCACGGCGCTTTCTCTTATTATGCTTGTGCTCCAGCAAGAGAACACATTCCGGTTGAAATTAAGGGTCATAATCCTGATATTGAAGTCTTCATTAGCTGCCTTGCATCCCGGGTAGCATATGTTTCAGACTGATCTTGTGCTCTGATGATGGAATTTAAGGGCTTTAGTTATCAGTCAGTTTATGTATTTTAAATTGCAAAGTATAGTTTAATCACTGCATAACTGGCTCTTAATAGGTTCCAGGAGCAGAAATATAAATTTGAAACAAAGATCTCTTTCTTAATTTTTCAGTCCCTCCAACTCTCTGATCTTCTACTAAAAGAATCAGAACACGGTGGAGTGGCTTCTGATGATTGGAATCCATTTTGAGTTTGCAGTAGCAGTCTTTGTCGGCTGTGGTAGATAAACGCTTATTGATTCTGAAAATCAAACCTTGTGATCCAGAACTAGTAATTATTATCCCATATCTTGTTTACATAGGATTATGTAATTGTAAAACTTTGCTGTTTCATTGACTCTTCAAGGCCAGCCGTCTTGTGAAGCCCTAAGAAACTGAGGTCTAGGGGCCACCTGGCCAGGCTGCAGTCATTAGAGCAGGCGAGGGTGGACCGAGGACAGAGTCCGCTTCTCAGCTGAGCTGTGTGTAGGCTTCACCTCCATTCTTGGGCTGAACTGAAGTCAGTCTGTCAGCATCCCCCGATGAGTTAGTCCATGATTTCCCTACCTAGTTAGTCTGTTTATTCGTTCAGTGAGAACTGGGCAAGAGCAAGCTTTTTGTATTATTTTGCTTTAAATATGGTTAAATCTTTCTGTTTCCATGCTTTAGAGAAAACTTTGCTTACTAGAAATCTAGTGGAAATCCTAGGGACCCTAAGGCAACTTTACTTATTTTCCATGTCCAAAACAAAAAGATCCTTTTCAAATGATGTATATTAGTTGCTCATTCATTTGCCAAATCTACTGAAGGAGAAATAGATGTGTGTCCCTCCTCGTTAGATTTTTTATTCCCACCTTCAAATGTAAATATGTCTAAGAAAATTGAAGGGAAAAAGTGAGGAAACAGAGGCCTCACAAAGATGCTTCTGAAGCTAGTGTGACTGCTTGCTCACAAGCAGCCATGCCTAGAACTTTCGTAGAACAGACCAGTGCTAAGTAAGCACATACTGAGAAAAAAGGCAACTGTGTTCCTAAGTGTTTTCTTCAATTCTCTATGGAGCCCCTTGGTCTGTGTTTCAGAAGATGGCTTTAATTTTCTTGGAGGGATTATCATAATCGAAAAGGTCACAGGAATGAGCTCCATTACCAATGCATCTGTGCCTGCGAGGGCTCAGTCATAGGCAGTGTCTCTGGTTTTCTTATTCAGTGCTTTTCTTTCTGCTTTGTTATATGCTAAAGGAGAAAAAAGGGTTGGCGCGAAGAGGAAGTGAATCTAGTGCCAACGTTTTTTGTTGTTCCTCGGCTCTGATCTTTGCCTTTCCAGAACCTTGTCAGCTGTCAGGAAAGGAAGAATGTTACTACATTAAGGGTTTTAAAAATGAATGGATCATTTCGTACTTTCAGAAATCATATTTGGTAATCTTTAAAGCACTATTCTCATGTAGGAGATAGCTTCAAGGTTCTGCATAACATATGCATCATGAAATGTTTTAACCTTTTATTTCATGCTTTTAAACATTTTAGAAAGGATATTTTTTCTGTTCAGTTTTTTTCATGCTGAAATGTGACTTCTTTTCTTTTTTTCAAAACTAACTGGATAGTGTGAAAGCTTTTGGTTTTTGCTCAGTATGGGTTTTCGTTTTTAGTATTAGGACAAATTTCTTAAACTAACAATAAAACTGTGGATTTGTATAATTAATTTTTGGCCAGAATAGAGACTTTAAATACTTAACATTATGAAATATTGCTGAGATTTCGTATGTAGAATAGCCATCCTTATCTGCTTTATGTAATCTGTATGGATTTTATTCTCAGATATTTTATGCCTTGGATATTAGTTCTGTGAAAAAAAACGAACTCATCTTTTGCCTGTTTGTCTGTTTGCTTGTTTATTTTTAAAGAACAGAGGTATCCAGTGAAGTTTTTATTTGGTATTGATGTATGAATTATTGCCATCTACCAGCATCTGTTGAGCTGTTCTTCCCAATGTTGATAGATGTACCTTTGAATAAAGATAAATGTTCAGGGATTTGTAAGAGTAAAAAAATTGGAAAGTAATATGTTTTGAAGAATATGGGTGGGAATGATTAATATGCTAACACTCATATAAAACAGGAGATATATTTCTGTTCTGGCTCTATATCTGAGAAATTTAGAAAACTGTTCGATTCCACATGCATGTAAAATTCTCCCCCAAACAACTTGAGATTTGTATTATGAATTGTATCTAAGTGTGTAGAAGATTGTCTGAAACTGATGAAACAGTTGCGTCATAGGAGGGAAATGCATTAGAAGGGAATAGTAAGGCCAAGTTCTCAAGTTTTCTCACTCGGATTGGATTTTTTACAGCGCGAATATTTTCATATCATACTGCATAAGTAAAAAAAATGAAGAAAATAAAATATGCATGAACATTTCCATTCACAAAGAAAGGCAACTAGGAATTAAAAATAATAAATGTACACTACTGTTTGAGGAACCTGCAGGGATAAATTATTCAGTAGAGGAAATCTCTTTGTGCCAGGACCCTTCAAGCCTTTCTTCATTATTAACGTAAAACTTTAAAAGTGCTTAAGACTGAAAAGAGTGAGCAGCTCTACTGAGGGTGAATGGGAGGGTAGTGCAAGCTAAAGTCCTGTAATGCTAGGCTTTCGGGGACACAGATTCAAATGAGAGCCCATCTTTGTCCTGAAGTCCTTCTCCCGGAGTGGCAAACATGGAATCCCAGCCCTTAGTGACTTAGTGAGTTATTTTAAAGTAGAAAGGAAGAATGGCTGGCCATGTAACTCAGTGGAAAGGCACTGGGTTCAATTCCCCAGCACTGCCCCCCCCAACAAAACCAAAGAGCTAACATGTGCCAGTGTCCTCTCGGAATACACCTCTGTTTATGCCAGCTTTGCAGGTGATGTATGCTCAATTCCCAGGAGTGTGAGCTCCATTTGGATCTTTAAGATTATGCATAGCTATCGCTTCTTCATGGACTTGTAGGTCAATGGGGGAAAAAGACATTAAAAATCAAGTTTTGCAGCGACCAGGAATGTCTGGAAGAATCTTGCTTCCTATGCTGACATAGTTTACAGAAGCTAAGAACCTTAGAGATGCCTTTTAAAGTCTGAGGTCTAGCAGCAATATGTGTAGCAAAATCTCGCTCTGGAAATGTAGCCATCCATAAAGCACTATAGTCTGTTTGTGTGAATCAGTAAAATATTGTATAATGAATACCAGAATAATGACTGCATGTATAGTGTATGTGCCTGTAGTGGGTATATTATATATAATTTGAAAGAAGCTGACATATAGTAAGTATCCATTAACTGTCTTCTGTTGATAATATGTTTAATTCAAAGAAAGCTCAGAGGTGTTAACTACTCATTCATACTACAGATATGTACATGTAAACATAATTTAACTTTCCTGGGCATTTATTTTTGAAGTTTT
>NW_022900940.1:43743097-43821149 GCF_012274545.1 Fukomys damarensis | reverse complement strand
ATTTATTTATTTGAAGTTTTTATGATATGTAGGAAACCTTAGTTATCAGAGCCTATAGGAGATTCATTTAATGTTGCCTTTGGAACCCTACTTATATCCCGAGCATAGGAAGTATGCAAGTGAATCAGGAAGATAAGGTCGTGGTTTTGCAGAGTGCCTTAAATACGCTGGGGTGGGAAAAATACTAACAACAAATTATTTTGAAAAAGAACGCATCCAGAAATAAGAGGATTTCAGCACGTGGAAAGTGTTACAAAGGAAACAGCAGGAGGATGAAAGTAGAGCAGAGGTTGGGTAGAAGAGAGCAGAGGGTGTGAGGCAGGGTGGGGAAGGGACAAGTGGAAGGGGGCCTGCGCCAGGGTGACAGGAGCAGACGCCTGAAGGGGGAGCCAGGCAGGAGCACTCTGGGGAGAGCAGCCTCCAGGGAGCGGAGAGCAGGCCACAACGCCCTGCAGGGCAGAGTCTGGCCTGGGGAGGGATGCAGCTGCTGCTGGCATTGTGGTTAATGTGCAGAGCTGCAGAGCTCGGAAGGGTGAACACCAGTCAAGTCGCACAGGGCCAACTGAAGTAAGTCTTATAATTTTACTCTACTTAGAATAAGGACTCGCTAGGGGTATTAACTTCTTTAAGTATGAAAATTTCAAACGTACCCAAAAGTAGAAAATGACACTAATTCCCAGAGACGTATTACCCGGCTTCACTAATTCTCAATCTGCAGTAGGTCTACTCTGTCTGTGGGCTCTCTTCTCTCCCCGACTGTGCCTTCCCTAAGTCACCACCACCACGCTGATTTATGTGAAGAGGGCAGTGTGTCATTTTATGTATAAATATTTCATAACACAGTGGTGAAACATCAGATGTGTGTTTAAAAACATAACCTTATATCTCCATCATATCTGAACTTTATAGTAACTCTCTAATGTCATCAAGTGTCCTTGTCTCTTTTGGAATTTTAATCAGGGGAGTCGTCATTTATAGTTCCAAAAAGAACACTTCTGTCTGTAGCAAGGCTGGTAAAGGAGTAGGCGTGAGGACTGAGAGACAGGTTTGGCCTCAGGTACGGACTCACCCAGGGTGTTTAGGACGGAGAAGGAGAGACGTGGCCGGCTTTGGGGCACAGCTGGAGACAGGACCACTGGCTCATCGCTGAGTCAGGCTTGGGTCTAAGAAACTCAGTGAAGGTGGGAGACCTAAATACTGTAAATAGGACTTAATAATAATTGAGATGGAGGATATTCAAAGATGAAGGATTTGGAAATAAAAATTAAGAAGACCATTTTGGCCTTAATTTCATCTGGTTTAAAAGAAAGTCTCACTGTATAGTTTAACTGGCCTTGAATTTACTCCATAGCCCAAGCTGGCATCAAACTTTTTATGTTTTAAATATATCATCAGTATATCCCTCAGCCTCCCAAGTGCTAGGGAAACAGGGCTACGCCACCATGCCTAGCTCCCTTAATTTCACTTCTAAACAAAATACATATATTAAGTCAACATTAAACAGGAAAACAGAAGATGGGTGGTAACACACATCCATAGGTCTGGAGACTTTCCTTCAGTTCTGCTCAGTGATGCATGGGTAGGGGGATCTGATCATGAGTGAACAGTTGCTGTTCTAAAATACTCGTGGACTTACCTGACAGCTATTCAGACTTACTGAAGAGCAGCCTTTCCTTGAGATTTCTTTGAAAGTTAAGGAAGTCTGGAAAGTGGGGCGGTCCAAAACCTGTCCAGCATGCTTCCCTGTACACAGTGGCCTTATTTTTCTGAACTTGAAGGATGACTCAGGATTTGAATTCTGAGAGCGTGCCTATACGTGCAGTGTGGAAGGGTAGATGGCAACAGGACTGGCTTCTTACAATAATCATGGTGCCTACCTTTTGAGTTATTAGTTTCTATGCAACAGTGAGCAGCACTTGCCCTTGAATTGGTTTACCAGCTGCTATTAGCGCATATAAAGTATTAGATTGTTATCTAATTCATTGTTATCTCATTGTTATCTGCTCCAAAAGTGGTCCCTCCCTCTTTTCTCCTTTCCCTGCTCTGTTTTTTAGAAGGCTCAACTCTCTGTTTAAGACCTCCCTATTGATTAAATGAGACCCAACCAGGATAATCTTCCCTAATTTAAAAATCAAACCATTAAAGACTGGAATTACATCTGCAGATTCTTTTGTTTATCGAATATGTAAGCGCCGTAGCCTACATAATTGGATACATTGTTGTTCTCATTTTTTATATGGTTAATAATACTTTATTGATAAGCTAGTCGGCGGAATTAAATGAATTAAAGAATGTAAATCGCTTGCTATAGAAAATGTGCTCAATAACAGTTACTCTATAAGGTAGGAAAACATTAAATGACTGCCTTGTGCCAAAAAGAGGATCCTTCAGAACCTGATGGCGTTTTATTCGGGGACAGAAGCTATTCACAAAAGAGTGCACAAGGTTGGAGAAGAGCAGGATTTCCCAGTGGGGTCAGAAGTCAGGCTGTTGGTTGCACTCTAGAGGGCGGCCTTGAGGACTGCACACTGTATGCTCTGGGATGCTAGGACTACTGTTTCTCTAGATCCTCTTCTTCATGTGGAAGAGTTCAGACTGTAAAACTTCATTGAATTTGTTATACTTAATGTATGTGTGTGTGTGTGTGTGTGTGTGTGTGTGTGTGTGTGTGCATGTAGTTAGGTGATCCACATCTATAATCATAGGTTCACCTTTTTAAACTTTTTAGTATTTATATCTCTCATGCCAAAAGGCTACCCTTTGTAGAATTCAGGGGTTTTTACACTCAAAGATTATGCAACCATCACATTTACTATTTAATTCCACATCATTTTTATCTTCCCCCTCAAAGAAGCCCTGAACCCCTTAAGAAGTCTCTCCCATCCACCTACCTCCACAGACACTCATCTGCTCTTTTTCCGTGTGGATTTGGCTATTCTGCATGGCTCACATCAACATGATCGCACTGAATGTCAGGGCCCGTGCCTTCAAGCCTTACTTTATGTGGCTTCCACTAGCGTTTGCTATTTGTTGATAGGCAAAAGGTATACAGGAGGAATTTTTTTCCATTTTAAGAAGAAATTGATACTCTGAAAAAGGAAAAAGCAATTTAACACTTCCATCTTTTCTACTGTTCTTAAACAAAATTTAATAACTGGTACATGGGGTATTTCACATTTGGGTTAAAAGTCATTACAGAGAGGAAGTGAAAAGAGACTAATGAAATAATGCAAAAAAGTAAGCAACGCATGAATGTGAATAAACCAACATACAGCTGGAGTTGTCAGCCATGGGGGTAATCTGTGTCCGTGACACTGCTGGTGAAGTGTCTTAGGCTCAGAGTCCTTGATGGTTCTCCCAAAATGAGAGCAGGATGGGGTGCCTAATCATGTTTTGTTCAGGAGCCTTGCATGAAATTGGAACAGTGATTTACGGTTTACCTTAGTGGGTAAATGTGGCCTATATTAAATTGAGGTTGGCTATGATTCAGTGTAACCATATTCTTCTTTCCAAGAAATCACTGAACAAAGATGGATTAAACAAACCAACAAACAAATAGGTATCACAAGATATGAAGACAGCTCTAACATTCCAAGGGAAATACAAATAATGAAAACATAACACGCCTGAATTAAGGTATCTACCTGGCCAGAGCAAGACAACTTTTCTTTTCCCACTTCCCTTTGCTTGGGTAATGAAAATGTTTTCAGGTGTGGGAGGGTGACCCTGTGGGATCCCCGCCTCACTGTTAGGCAGAGTCAAGATATTCAAGCTCCGAGATGTATGCCAAAAACTCCAATAACACATGACACAGCCAGCGATGTTCATTTTATTAAGAATCTCCATAAATGTCATTTTCCAGAGTCAGTGTAGCTCTGTGAAACTGGCGGGTAGTGTGTGGGGATTTCTTTGAATCACCAGTGGTCACAGCTCATTGCCCGAACCCATCTTTCTAATGCATGTTATGTTATGTGGTTTAGGCCAAGAAGGAAGCTTACTTTGGCTTTATTCCTCCACACGAATAGGGAGAATTTTGATTTGCTATGTACCTCTGAGCTCTTGTAGATTTTCTCATCATCCTAACTGCTAGTTTATTGAGATTAAGTGCTTTCTTATATCATTGCATGGAAAGGACTTTTGATTTTCTTTAAATTAAATTTGATTCAATTACCATGTTAGATAGATAAATGTTCTTGCTAGAGGAGAAGAGAAAGGCTCAGGCCCAGATGGAGGGCTGCAGGGCGATAGGGAGGCAGTGAGACAGCAGAGTCCACCTAGGAAGCCAGCACTTCCCAAGCACAAGCACTGAGGGTGAATATTTGACTCTCTTGTCTGATTTTCTAAAGTTACAACTGTCCCAACCCGATCCCTAGGCATAATTAGGGCACATGACAGGTGTTAGGGTGATTTCTGTGTAATAAAAAAGCATCAGTGGACCGTCACAGGTATCTTCCCGAAAGAGTCAGAGACATCTTGTCACAGTGACACACACCCGTATTATAGCAGGACAGCTCATAATAACTAATGCTTGGATGTGGCCTATCTGTCCTCCAGCAGAGGAATGGATGAAGAAAGCACGGTACTCACACACAATGGAGTACTGTCCGCTACACAAAAGGGTAAATCTGAGAAAGTACCCTGAGATCATACATCAGACACACAAGATTACATGTCACATGGCTTTCCCTGATGAGAAACCCAAAATATACATAATTTAAAGAGCAAAATAAAACACAGGCGGTGGAAAACAGGGAGGTAGGTCTTTTGCAAGTGGGCCAGCGATGTAGAGATTGAGGGAAGAGGAAGGAGGAAAAGGAATTAAGGCACGTTCCACGTATTTACCAACTCCCTATGATGAATTCAGTCGTTGTATATTGCACATGTGTACTCGTACAAATGACTGAAAAATTAACTTGCTGAAAGGTCCTAGCCTGATTACTGATAAGAAAATGATGAAGATTTGCTTCTATGTTAATTTTTATTACATGTACTTCTTATTTTATATAGAATATTAGAAAGCACTCATCCAAGTTTGTTTAAAGTAAGAAGCTTTAATTGTTTTGACCACAGCACTGGTGTCAGGAGAGAAGGGGAGATGACAGGGTACGGAGCTGTGACTTCACTTTGCTTTGAAGGCTAGGAAATGAGGCCTGGGCAAGCCCAGGGGCTCTGGACTGCCCCGCGGAGGCCCCCGTGGGCTCTTCTAGGTGGCAAAACCCAAAGGATCAGGCAGTTCTCAGAAAACAACCAGTGGTGCTCTGAAGGCAATCAGCGCCTGCGTCTGGGCGGAGACTTGGCAGAGGCTGTGAAGAAGCCCATGGCAGCCTGTAATCATGAAAATAAAAGTCTGATACTCTGAAAGACAGTGATTAGATTAGCGACACTTAAAATTACTGAATGGTAAAAAAGAAGGCTCAGCTTCTTTTTAGCAGTCTCTCAACAAGTTTGTTGCTTAGGAATGTTGAAGGGAAGTCAGCCATGTGTGTGCAGCTTCTACATTAGTAAATAAGAAAACTCTGACATCAGGACCTTAGGAAAGGAGGATTTGTATGGAGAGTAGGTTATGCATTGCAAATACATTTTGTGATGCAGTGGCTAAGAGAAGGGCCTCTGGTGCTCACAGATGACTGCAGGAGCTTGTGACTTGAACAGGATGTGCACTCCCTGAACCTGGGCTCCACAGAGGCACAGGGAGCCTGCACAGATGGGCACTGTAATCCAGAGTGCTTCGCACACGGGCCAGCTCCAGCGGATCCAGCTGTCCTGTGGCCTCTCCCTCACTGACCGCTCCCAAAGAGAAATGTGTGCCCCTGGGAGGGCGCCTTCCTTCCCCTGTAAGGGACTCTGCTCATGTGTCAGAAGAGGTTGTTTTAGGTGGCAAAATAGGTGTAAATGCACATGAGTGTTTGTGTGTGTGCGTGTGTGTAAGTGTTTTAATAGCCAAAGATTAGTAATGTGACATAGCACAAAAACACAGTCCCCCAAAACCCATTATTTTACAGGCATTGCTATGTAGTGTGTTGCTGGCTACTGTAAAATGTGGGAAGAAAAACTACTGAATAACAAAATTGGTACATGTGATAGGCAGAAATAGCACAAACCATCCTGAAGATTTGGAGAAAGATTAACATTTGTGTAGTTTACAGGGGAGGACAGAGGGAAATCTTTTTTCCTACCCTAGTAAAGGAGACCAGGACTGAGTGATTATTTCTTGTGCTTTCTGATGAAACTTCAATTGGCTAAATCTGATATATTCATAAGTTGAGTTCCCTTGATTTTCTTGTGGCTGGAGCTGCTAACCTAGTAGGTTCAACTTTTCATGTCTCATAATTTTGCTGAGTACTAACCAGGATCTTTTCTGGGTACAGAGAAGATAATAGGCAAGATAGACAAGGCCGCTCCCATAATGGATTCTCTCTCTCTCTCTCTCTCTCTCTCTCTCTCTCTCTCTCTCTCCCTCCCTCCCTCTCTCTCTGTCTCTGTTTGTGTGTGTAAATGCCCACATTTGAGTAATGATAGAAAAATACAATACTTTTGCATACCAAGCCCAATGGAAAAACAGAGTAATATGGCAGGGAATGGGGGAATGGAGACTCGACTCTGGATAGGACCCTCTCTGACTTGAGGTTAGAGCTGAGATCTGAAAAAGGGGAAGGAATCGGTCATTACAAGATCTGTGGAAGAGTATTCGAGGCTGAGGGGTATCAGGATGTGGAATGACAGAGAGTCGGGATGCTTTAGGTTTATCACAGAGAATCGCCCCAGAAGAAATCTGAGAGATCAATAGGTGGCCTGTTCATGGAGGAGCTCTTCAGACAGTCACCAGTTTTCATTTTTTTGAAGCACCTGCTGAAGCCACTGAATATTTTAAGCTGAATAGCGATCCATCGGACGTGTGGTGGTGTCTTCACCGATAACTGTAACTGCTGAGTGGGGAATGGATTGTAGGAGAGCCACCTAGGGCGGGTGCACCTGTGAGGGAGCCCTTGCGGAGGGCAGGCAGGCAGTGATGAAGGCTCTCCTGCTGTACCAAACTGCTGGTCTCCTGGCGAACGAGTAATCGTTCCTACGCTCGTCCGCTACCCTTGTCATAACTTGTACTGAGCTTGCAGGGGAAGAGGAACGTATCTCCTGCAGTGCAGATTTCTCTGCACTATTCCATCCTCATTTTGTTTGTGTGTACGTCCCGCAGTGGAATTGCTGGTTATACGGTAGTTCCATTGTTAACTGTTTGAATAACCTCCGTTCTGTTTCCTATAATAGCAGTATTAATTTTCATTTTCACTAATAGTGTAGAGGAGTTCCCCTTTCTCCACATCCGTACCATCTCCACATCCATAGCATCTGCTATTTTTTGTCTTTTTCATAATAGCTATTGTAATTGGGATAAGATGGTATCTCTCGTGGTTTTGATGTACATTTCCCTGGTTATTGAGATTGAATATTTTCATACACTTATTGATCACTTATGTGTCTTATTTTGAGAAAGACTTATTCAGAACTTTTATTCAGCTTTTAATAGAAATAATGAAGTTTTTACTTTTTATTTAATTTGCTATTGGGTTAATTTCTTTATATACTCTGCATAGTCACCCCTTGTCAGAGCCATAATTTAAAAATATGTTCTCCATTATATAAGTTATCTCTTCACTCTGTCAATGGATGAATCCATAAAGAAAAAAGATATATATATACACAAGCACACACAATATGGAATACTGTTCCACCATAAAAAAGAATAAAGTGCTATCATCTGTGGCAGTCGGATGAAGCTTGAGGACATCATTTTAAGTGAAATAAGCCAGTCGTAGAAAAACGTGACCTCATTCATGTAGCCCCTGAAGAAGTGGATGTCATAGAAATAAAGAGTAGAACGGTGGTCAGCGGGGCTTGGGAAAGTGAGGGACAGGAGAGACGGAGGGAAATCACTCACCAGGTACACAGTTAGAGTGAGGCGGGGGAAATAAACTCTGGTGTTGTTTTGCACACTAAATAATCGTTATTCGATATTGTAGTGATTATTTAAAAAATAGAAGGAATACTTTGAAAGCTTTTACCATGTCAATTAAAAACAATATATACAATAACACGCTACTTTTAGGAGGAGATATTTTGCTCTCTCTTTAGTATTTGGTACCAGCTGAATACAAGTTTCATAATTCTGAAGAGCTGCAAGGCTGTGTTGAGGATAGTATGGAGACTGGCCAAATGCGTCAGGCGCGGCGGAGCTATGATATACCCGATGTGCTGTGGTTAAGTCAGACTCCTCTCCTGCCCTTTTCCTAACAGCCGGGAACCGAAAGGATGCACGCTGTGAATGTGCATTAACACAACCCACTGAGTTGCTCCAGTGGTTCTGCTGATTGAGAACTGCTCTGCCCCAGAAAGGCTTGGGGGCATCCGCTGCAGCGTTTCTTGTCTAACACTGCTGCCAAGAAAGGGTAGGTCCCAGGTGTATCGCCTGTGCTTCCTCGTTCTGTGCTCTAGCCTGGGAGAACCGGACTATCGGTACCGGTACCGCAGTCTTTGAATCAGAGACGGCCCTATGCTCCGTCCTCCTTTTAGACATACCATCAACATAGCCTTGGCTACCCAATTCGTAAAGCTGATAGGAAAGGTGGCTTAGAAGAAAGAGCCTGTCTCCGGTTAAAAAATGTCTTTAAACATTTTGCCCTTGGATATTTGAAAAATTAATATGATGTAACTGAATTTTCCTTAGGATTATCAGACATGTTTGAAGCATACTACGAATGCTATTCTGTTGACTTTTTGACTAAATATTGTGCCTTGAATATGATTCACAGAATCTGAGGGTGACAAAAGCAAACCTTTCGGAGGTGATGGGCCAGCACTGGAAATGAGCAAAGGGTGGTGGGTAGGGAATATATTTAGGCCAAAGCATTTACACCTGTCGTTATCAGACTCGATTTCTAAACAAGCTTGACGTTTAGATTTTTATGTGACCGCACCCCACAATGCTTAAGTTATTTTAAAAAATTGTACAGGCCCAATTGCTACTTAGTGTGAGGCGACCATGAAAGATACATAGGGAGAAAAACTATTGAGTAGAAAATTGATGTTTGTGGTGCACAGAAATGGCACAAACCACCCTGGAGGCAGGAGAGAGATGTGCCTGGAAAACTTGTCTGGAACGGTTGGGCTTCCATTTTATCTCTGCTGTGGATCTGCATTACCATTATCTTAATTTAACCACACATTGATCAACTGTAGGTCTGTAATTCGTGCTTATCACCTATTCTGCCTTGTGATTCTTTACTACTCTTTTGCTACAATGAGCTTTTATAGCCAAGGGACTCAGATCTATGAGGAAGCCAAAAGGCTTTCTCCCTGGATGCAAGCCTGGAGAAACTCCAGTAGGCAGGATACATTCAGTAACTGTGAGTTAGCTAGACTATTTAGAACTCAGGTGATCCAGACTCTGTCTTACCCAATGTTTGATAGAACCCAACAGGTTATAACACTTTTATCAGCTTTATGTTGATAATACTAAATTAAAGTCACATAGAGAGACAGGGTCTTGGAAGGGGCCCAAAGCAGTGTTACAGGGTCTTGAAGTATCATACCCCCCCCCGTTACCTTCTGGATGACACAAGAAGAAATGGAATGAAATATTTCCAATACGGAGTATTGATACGGAGGTATCACATTTACACTAAAAAAATACTCTCAGATGATCAATCATACACCCTTCTAAGATATATTTCAAGTGACTTCCCCACTAAAATGTTGACTCTATTCAAGTTCCTTACTCAATAGTTTACATTTTAGTCAGGAAGATTTCAAGTCCAATAATTCAGTTTAAGCTTACAAAGTGCCTTCTGTTTAACATAAATACATGGCCTTAGGTGCAATTTTCTTTCAGTTACTGGAGACTCCAAACTCTGATAATTTGTAGTTACACTGAAGTAGGTATTGAACAAAGTACGGGATCCAGAAAGAAGCAAAGATTTCACAGTGTTAGCCCCTCACCGCAAGTAGCCTGGGGACATTAGCATTTGGTACTGATGCTGGTGGAAGTGTCACAAAGGTAGAAGCCCAGCCATGCCAGAAAAATAGTCTGGAGCAATGAAATCCTAAGAGGAAAGGCAGATGTGATGGGGGAATTAGTTGCTTATGAGCAAAACAACAGGTTGAGGTTCAGGGCTCGGGTTTAGCTCAGTGGTGGAGCCCCGGCTTAGAACGCACAAGAGCTTAGGTTCAGTCCTCAGCGTGTGCACACACACCCACGCCCACCCCCCACACACACATACGCACACTCAGAATGTGACCAAAGCCCATTTCTGCCACTTGCTCAGTGATTAAACCTGGACCAAGTTATAAATAGCAAGCCTGACAATCGCAGTAGCTCAGGTCATTTTTTAATAAGTTAAAACATATTGAAAACTTACTGTGTTAAATTTGGTACAGATTTCGTGTTACAAAACGTGAAGCTCTGCAGAGGGTACTACAGACTGGTTTGCTCATATTGCAGTGATGAGTACAGCATTACTGCTGAAGATACGCTTGCATTTCATCTTGTCATGAAATTATTTACTTGTCTTCCTTAATACAAAAGGTTTGTCTAAATTATGATTTTTAAGGGTCTTTGCCTCCAGAGTTGAAGAGTGTGTGTTTGTTACACACTTATCATTTGTTATAATGCATTTAAAGGAGATAGGTATTCATCTAAAAATGTGAACTACGTTTGCCACAGGAAATTTCTTATCAACTCGGTTGTAATTTTAAAGCTTACTTATGATCTAACCTGACGGATCTTGTCATACTCTGCTTAGCAGCACATAAGAATTGGGCATTTTCTTTTTAAATTAGCACTGTTACATGACAGCAGTCTCATCAAAGTATGCTTAATTAAAAACTTACTAGGTATTTATAAAAGGTTTAACTTAAAATATAATGCAATATCCCATTCCTTCAGAAGACATGGCATCATTTCTTATGTAGAGGTTTTTGAACTTCTGGTCTCAGGATTGTGCTGTGCTCCTAAAAATTTTTGATGACTCAAAGAATGTTTGCTTATGTCCTTAAATGTATTAGTATGTATCATTAGGAATTCAAACTGATAAGTTGGAAACATTTTTAATTTATCAAACGCAACAATTTTAATTTATCTAAAATAGCAATAGTAAACTCATCTAGTAATGTCACATTTACACATTTTTAAATCCCGTGTTTTCCAAAACAAAACATTGGGGAAAATGGCAGACATATAATCTTGCAAATCTCTTTCATGTCTAACTTAACATGTTAATTAAGTACAGTTGTAAAAACTGCTGTACAAAGAAAGATGACAAGATCCCATGAGAGAGGGAAGGGTACTAACCTATTCTAGTTGAGCGAGGAGTGATTCCCGGAGGGAGTAGTGCAGAATAAATCAAGATCTGAGCCCTGAGCAGCAGGGAAGCAGGCTGAGAGCACAGCGAGAGAGACCTCAGCCCCGGGAGTGGCTGGGTGCCCCGGACAGTGGGACCAGCCTGTGCAGCTCGCATGTGTGGAGGGAGGCGGAGACAGAAGCCGTGCTTGAGGGCCATGTGGGCAGGAAGGAAGAGGGCACGTGGATTGATTCGGGAGAGAGGGTAGCGGGGATGGCAGGGCCTAATTTGTGTGTTCAAAATATCACTCTTCTGCTGCTGGGAGGTGATCGAAAGGGGGAAAGAGCAGACAGAGCAGAGTATGCAAGAGGCGATGATAGCCGGGAAGCGGGCAAGTGGAACTCCGATGGCCTGGGTACAGGGAAAGTGACTTGGGGTCGGTCTTTTCTTCAGCTCGTCCCTTTTCATCTAACACACATTTCTGTTCTCAAGTTTAGTAAACAAGCTATCCAAATTAGACCAAGAAGCAGCAGTGCTATGAGCACAGGACTTGGATTTATCATCACTACTTCGGTACGAATTTAGGAAGCACGTCATTGTTTACTCTTTCAGAATTGTAACATTTCTATATTCCGTACCATCACCTAAGTGCTGTAGAATTGCACTTTTCTTTTTGGTACCGAGAATTGAACTCGGGTCCTTGCGCTTGCAAGGCAGGCCACCGAACCGCTGAGCTAGATCCCCGGCCCTAGAATTGCATTTTTAAAAGAAATTACTCAGAGTCACAATGCTTTGCTACGGCCATTACGTGAATTGGATTTTTTTTACACAGGCACAGCTATTCTACTCCTCCTGCTTCTGCCCGCTTTATTTTCTCGGAGCTAGGTATCTGGTTAAGATGGAATCTGTCCATCACATCAGTAGCTGTCCTGAGCATCCAGATGTCGGTGAGTTTCTGCCAGGAAGGGAAGACAGCTGCTTGGAATGGGGAGGGAGTAGAGGATACTGCAAAACATGTCAAGAGTTTTATCAGGGGAGAGAGATAACAGTTGGTAGCAGGAAAGGGTGAGCAGACACTGGAAAAACGTCTAGAAAATTCAATTTTGCTTGTGGCTTAGGTGATAGCCTGTGACATTCAAAAATGCTTTGTTATGGAATCTTACATTTGTGTGGATTAGTCTGTCCAACCAGCCTTGTTTAAGTGCAAGCCATAGGATTAGCAGACTGTAAATACATCTCGAGCAGCCAGTGTGTTTGAGCCTGGGTTGAGATCGAGAGGCAGTAAAATGAGTAGTTTTACGAGTGGTTTGGGAAAGCTTTTGCCTATGATTCCAATATATGTAGGGCAGTGAAATACTCTATCTTAACCTCAATGAGGAGTAGCATCTCCTTATCCCTATTATAAAGAACTTCACTAACATAGTAAAATGAAGTGAAACTTCAGGGCTTTAGCTTTTTATTGAATTGTTATCTTAGTTTTAAGTCTTTTTTTTTTTTTATAAACGTGGTCTTTCTATGTAGTGCAGGCTGGGCTTGAACTGACTATGTAGTCCAGGCTGGCCTCCAACTCTCGGCAATCCTCCTTCCTGAGCCTCCTAAGTGCTGGGATTGTAGGAGGGCGCCACCGTGCCTGGCTGACTTTTAACTCTCATCATTAGTAGCACCTGACTCATTATCTATGAAAAACAGATTCCCCTCTTAAAACAGCTGCATGTAGCTGTCCTATAGAGAATCTTCCTGAGACTCTTTGTTACCACAGCGACCTTCTTCAGATTGTCCTCACTTTCTATGTAAATTAACCTCTCTTTGTGAGATACATTGAAACCCAGCATCATGTGTGCCCCCGTGGGCAACTGGCCAGTACTTTTTCCTTCTCTTGGTGAAGGCTTCCCGCTGACATTTGGAAGATACGTTCGTGTTACCTGTTTGGCTGAAGGAGATGCGCTGGCCTTGGTGAGCGTTCGCTTTGCTCTCGTCACATGTGTCACGTATTTTGCCGAGCATTTTATTTATCATGCCAATGGATCAGGCCTTGAAGGGAGTCCTGTAGTTTTGGAACAGAAATGTAATATTACTCCCAAATTTATTGTTTTTAATTGTAAAGTCTTGACATATTCTCTTACAGATTTTTGGAAACTGTGTTAACAGGTTCAGGCATTGCGCGTGCAGTGTGTGTGAAACGTCGGAGGAATCACGTAGAATGAGCTGTAAAATGAGTCGTGTTAACCCTTGAATCCCCGCAATTGTCAATCAAGCTAGTAGTTCTGGCAGCACCTGGAAGTACTTGGTTTTACTAAATAGCTCGTGGCCTGGCATTTATTAATCAGATTCATTGATACTTCAGTAGATAGCTAGATAGATTATTTCTTGTCTCTTGAATCCACTGGTGTTGATTTTAGAACCTGTGAATTGAGGAAGACTTTTCAGAATTGAAAGATTCTCATAAACACAGTTTAAATGTCCATATATGTAGCTTAAGAACATAAGCATAAAATGCTACCCTTCAATAAAGAGAGATGAGTAGATTAACACAAGTTTTCAGTTGTATGTTTTTCAGCTGCCTTGTCACAGGTGCTGTAGTGGCAAGATCCCCGGGCTGTATTAGCTGCCCCCCTTTCGATGACAGAGATCTGGTTAGGTATGTTAAATGCTTTCACTTTATCGCTTGGAAGAAAAATACAGGCTGTGGATAGACCAGCTTTCTCTCTGTGATGGCGTTTTCCATTTGACACGTCCTTGTCTCCGCTGTGCTCCTGGTACTCCGAATGGTTTTCATCTGCTAGTTAGTTAATCACAATCAGCTAATGGAATCTTGAAAGGGTATGTTTGCAATCAGGAGGAATAATTCCTTGATGAGCCTACAATAAAAATTCTGATTCCTTTCTCTTTAATTATGAGGTGTGTGTGTAGGAGATACTATGGTGAAGTCTACAGAAAGCGAAAAAAGTTTTTGATGAACCTGAGCGCTGATAGTCTCGTTGGTCTGTCCCCTGTACCAGTTGTGGTGAACCTTTGGTGCCTGTGTTGTTAGGATCTGGTGGAAAACTGTTTCTGCCCCGTTCCATGTGATTTTAGGCTAGTTGGCTTCCATTGTGGTACCCATATGTCTCCCATTATGTCAGAGAGATGTGTTCTGGAGGGAATATACTATACTATTGTACAAATATATATCAGTATCTTTTCAAGTGACGTCTTGTGTCTGAACCTCTATCTTGAGATACTTTTCTCTGATGTTTTCAGAAGATCTACTATAATGTCACAAGCTAAGCCTTTTAAATTCAAGGCAGTGTTCTAACATTACTTCTCCAGTGAGTTCCCTTTGGTCCTTCCTACCAATAGCTACTGCTGCATTTCTCTATATCAGATTCTCATTTTCCAAAAGCAGAGGTATGAGTCAAGGCAGGCCATAGTAAAATTGGTTTTACACACTCCCACACTCAAGCACACCACATATTTAAGTTGGCTCCCATCGGCACACCCAAATCCAAGTTGATGAATGATAACTAGAAATACTGATAAACTTGGGAAACGTTTTCTGCTTAGCCATCACTGCTTAGGACCCAGTGGGTGAAGAAAAATGTGGGGTCTGATACTGGTCAGCAGGAAGTGCTACTGTATTCTGTATGAAGGAAGTTTGCCATGTACACCTTGTCTAGTCAGGAATACAGTGAAAGCATGCACAACAATGCCTTATCTAAGTAAGTGTATGTATAGACTTAGATGCAGACATATTTTTATACTCGTAAACGCAAATGTTGGCCTCATCATATGAAGAATAACCTCCTAATGCCAGCACTTTACAGGCAAAAGCAGGACATTCATGAGTTTAAGACCAACCTGGGCTACAGAGTAAGTTAGAGAACAGCCTGGAATCCATAGCAAGACTCTGTCACAAGCAAACCCCAAAGAGTGTCACAATGGTGACATTAGAGGCCAATGTCTGTGAGAGACGCTAAGGCAGCATGTAGAGTAAGTCATTAGAAGTCATTTTCTCCAGTCAGAGTGTGATGACCTCACAGATCTTGCGTCTTTATTTTATTGCAACTACATCACAAAGAAAACGGAAACCAAAGAAAGCTAAGTTTCTAATGATACCATCATACTTACTTGGATTTATCCACAATATATGTACAAAAGTTTCAGAATATCAACAGGGATCCTACTACAAATAATATAATTATCATGAACAATTAAGTGTTTTTCTTTTTGCCTCCAAATGACTGTGTTTTAAAATAAGATCTCAGGAAAAGCTCCGCTGTGAGTACTCATGACAAATGGTTCATTTGTTTGATCTTACTCTCAGTGTATTGAGATTGCCTGTCTATTTATTTTTGAGACAGGGTCTCACTGTACAGTCTAGGCTGGCCTTGAACTCACAGTGATCTTCCTCCATCTGCCTACTAGTTCTGGGTTTAGAGCCGTGAGCCCCCAGGTCCAGCTGAGATTGCTTTTTTCAGATTTAAATTTGGATCATACTGTCCTGTATCCCATAACAACGTTTCGTTTAATGGCAGATTCCGTATACAATCTCAGTCCCATAACACTGTGAAGTTGAAAAATCCCAGCGCCTGGTGGACCATAGTCATTGTAACATTGCACTTAAGTCTTCAGGTGACACTGTTGTAAACAAACCTTCAAATGTATCCACCCCATGTATACAATAGGTAATGCTCAATTATGTTAACGGTTTATGTTTAACTACACTGTACTTTTTATCACTGTTTTAGAGCATTATTCCACTTGTAAAAGAAAAACCACACTGTACTGTAAGACATCATGCCACCCGTGCCATCAGCAGTCATGTACGTCAGGTTTTTAATGTGTCTCTACCTTGCGCCGTGAGGCTCGGCCCGGTGACTGACCTATACTATCCAGGTGCAAATGTACCTGAGAGACTCATGTAATAGTGTTTCTGCCCAGGGATGTGCTTCTCAGGATGCGTGCCCTCAGGCAACTTTGAGTGCACACATTTATGTAGAATATTTATACGACTCTAAAATCTACTTATAAACAAAGTATTCAAAGAAGTCCAGACATTGGTCTCAGTTCCCTATACCCGGGAGTGGCAAACCTATAGCACACTCGTTATTAAGTTTTGTGTTTGTTTGGTACCAAGGATTGAACTCAGGACCTTGTGCTTGCAAGGCAGGTGGTGGGACCTGAGCTAAATCCCCGGCCCAGGTTTTTCTTTTAAGGCAAAAGATGTCCATGTCGGTTTAACTGCAGAGTTGGTGCTTGGAGATAAATAAGTGGGTTTGGATTGCAATTTGGCTCTTGGTCCCTGAAAGTTCACCAGTGCTGCTCTGTGCTCTATTCTGCCTCCTCAAAATTTTTAATAGTTTCTTATTGGACTGTTAAAATATAAATGAAGTTTGCATGTATGAACACATATATACACAGACATTTATACACACGCATGTGTCCCATCCTTTTTCTTTACTCTGTGCATTTTTCTTAGATTTGTCCATTTCCTTGGTAAAATGCCCTCGAGAGCATTCTATGCACTCTCTAGAGTTCTCCCTCCCTCCTCTCTCTCCGTTTTGTGCCTCTCCACCATGGGGACGCACCATGATTGGTTCACTCCATCTTCTAGTTGCAGACGTTTTGAGGAGTTTCAGTCTGTGGTCTTTGTAAGTAAATCTTCAGTGAGTCCCTCTGTGCAAAGATTATTCTTGTCTCTGCAAGTGTGATTTTTGGACAGATTCCCAGAAGTGGAATTCTGGGTCAGAGGCTTATGTGATTTCACTAGGTATTGACAAACTCCCATCCGCAGGGTTTGTGGAAGCCACTTTGTATTCACACCAGAAATCTAGGAGAATTTCTCTTTCCCTAGGTGTGACCAACATACTGTGTTATCAGACTTAAACATGCGCCTGCCCAATAGGTAAGGAGTGGCATCTCAGTATACTTTTAATATGCATTTCTCTTATTTAAAACAAAGTAAGTTGAATGTTTTCTTATGGTTGAAATGCATTTATGTTTATTTTCCTGGGACTGATAATTTGTATTTCTGTCTCATTTTTTTGTGTGTAAAGTTTTGGGTTCTTGTTCCTATTTTTTAAAATCTTTATATACTAGTAACTTTTACCTTTAGTGTAACTTATAAATGTATTTTCCCAGTTTGCTTTTCGGATCTTTAGAATACAGATTTTTATTGTAACCACACGTACAGCTTTCCCTTTATTGCTTTCAGATTTCAGATTGTTCTAAAGAAGGTTTTACCCATTTCTAGGTTATTGAGACATTTGCCTGTTTTCTTTTAGTGCTGAATTTGTTTTCATAAAATATAGGACCCGTTTTGTCCAGGTATAAAGTCTAAGGAATTGATATAATTTTATCTTTGTTCATTTTACTCTCCAGTTATCCTAACAGTGCATCTGTGCCTGTTAAAACTCTGCCCTCACCCTGTGATTCGAGGATATTACTTCCTCACACCATACTAAATGCTGTATTCAGTCGGGTTTATGTTCTGCTTCTTTTTAAAGAATGAATGAACTTCCACAAAAGCCCCATTTGGTAGAATTCCCTTACTCCCTTTGCTGGCTAAAACTGGACCACACATCTTCTTAAACAAATCTCCGGCAAAAGGAAAGGATTTCTACTGTTAGCTTAGTGGAGCCTCTGGCTCTACGGGGTAGATAGGTTCCCTGGACAAAACGGAAAGGTCAGGATGGATCCGGGGTGGTGTATGGTGCCCTGGTGTTCCTTCGTGGGCCACAGGCTTCTCAAGCTCACTGAGTTCTACTGTCCCTGCATTTCTGTGGTCACAGCACGATGCCTGGACACAGAGCATGCATATTTGCTGAGGAGCGCTTCGGTGGACAGTACTACTAATTGTGTTTCACAGTGAAGCTAGGCTTGCTCTTACTTTTTATTGACAGTCTGACTGAAGTAATGTATTAGAAATATATTAATCATTAGGTTGGTGAGGCCTGAATACGTTGAGTAAATATTGTAGTGTTTGTTTAACTCTGTTTTGAATTTTGAATGTCATGAGAAGTACCTTTATTCAGAGAGTGTCAACATTTGATAACCATTCTTTCTCTTTGATACGAGGTAGATACAAAGCAGTAGATTGTAAATTTCTTTCAGGGAAAAACCATTCCATTGTCTGTGACCCCCCAATGCCACCTACCTGTACCTGAAATATTGTTAGCATTCTCTTAGTATTTATCAAATGAAGGGATGAATGATATCTCCATTTTACAGCCAGTTGTGGTAACGTAAAGCTAAATACTCTTCAGTGTCATTCAACTGAAAAAAAAAGTCTGAAACATTTGCCTACACAGAAATTCACTGCCTTCCCTAGCGATTATACTCTTTTAAATTCTCAGAGCTGTGTTTTTATAGTCACAAACAGAACAATACCATTAAGAATGCAGGCTTTTATGGAAAATAATAACCAATGCCTTGAAAAGAGCAACAGACACTGAAAATGCATTCATTGTATATAAAATGAGGGGGTTCTTCACGTGTGACTAATACAGAAAAAGGGGTAAATGTAATTTTTAAATTGCTGCATTGGCCACTGTCTTAACTTCTCCTAAAGTAAGCACTTAGGATTTCAACTTCTCAAGCATTCCTCGCAAGGTTGACTTTTATATGACGCTGAAATGTCAACATCTAATTTCTAAAGATGAGTTTACCATTTGGGGAGGTGATTGTAGTGTACACTTTGGTCATCACAGAGTTGTCAAAAGATGAAGAAAATTTGTCAAGTTTTGAAAGCCTGTATCACTTAATAAGCTTCTTCAATAAAAATGTGATTAAATGTTTCATAGGGCTAAGGTTTCGCCTGTGGAACTTTGAATTTCCTCAGCTTAACACATCATCACTATGACAGGTCACGCCTGTCTTTGTCAGCAGTTCTGTACACAGACTAAAAGTAAATACATTTAAAATGACAGATCTAAAAGTATCCCAATACCAGAGGAAATGGAGGTAACAGGGCATGGGTAACACTTTCCAATAGAAACAATACTATCAAAGACTCAGTAGATCTTATTGATTACCTTGGTGTTTTTGGATATCTACCCTCTTGTTTCACAGTTTTCTCCTACTGGCTCCTAGCCTTCCTGGGTTGAAATTTACTTTAGGAATCTATCACATTCCAAATGGCATACAGAGAACTTCAGATCTGTCTTTAATAAATTCAGCCTCTGTTCTAAAAAAAAAAAAAAAAAAAATAAATCACCTCTATCATACCCTTCCAAACATTGTCTCCAGTTTGCATGTTTAGAATGTGTAGTCACGTTTTTACATTTTCTCATGATAATGACTCAAAATATTATGGCATAAATGCCTTTTTTACAGATGTAGTGGAATTTACATGTTAATTCCATACCATTTTTACTTTTTCTAATTGTTATGTTGTTGCATTGACTTTTTTTTAGTTTTTTTACTTGGATATTTATTTTTGGACATATATACATTTTCTAACTTAGCTAATGTATTTGAATTAACTCTTTGCTGAATAAGTAAATTTGTCCTTCATAGTTATGTTCTGTGATTCTTTTAAATATTCTTTTGCCGTCTTCATAGAGGCTACTTTCACCCAACTAATTGTGTGTGTTCATGTGTGTGTGTGCGCATGTGTTGGCATATATGGGTTTTTTTAATGGTAGCAATGTTTTATTAAAGAAACAGGCTCTGTAGAGTGAGTTTGGGTCAAGAAGAAGTAGGAAAGTAAGTACATGCTATCCCTACAGGCATGTCTCCAACAGACCAATTGTGAGGACTCTATGATTCTCTTTACTAAGAGTGTCAAATAATAAAACTATATGAGAAACTAGAGTAGTAGTTATAACTCTGCAACTAGTCAACTATAAAAAATAAAATTTATTACAGAATAAATTAGCAAAAGTATATGGTATGGGAATTTTAATCAGTGAATCTTTTTTATTATTTTACACACACACGACTAAAGCACCTGATTTAAGCAGACTGTCCAGTTAGAAAGGCTCGCAGAGTTAGCATTTTCTTTAAACTAGATAATTTTACAACAGAACTGCCTATCTCTTCTGCGTTCTTATAAAAAGTTATGCTAACCATACAAGTGGTCCTGAACTGCACGGGCAGTTCATGCATTTTGGAGTAGCCCTTGCATCTTTTATGCTTAGCCAGCTTAAGTATAGTGAATGAAGTTTAGTTCCTACGGCCCTACATTGTTTTTATATTAAGTCACAACAAAAGTGAAAAAGATTCCACTTTTGTTAATGAATAATGATCTCCTGGCCAGTAAGGCTCTGCCCAGCTTTTGCAGGCAGCCAGTTTGAAAGCACGGTAACTTTGGAGTCAGGAAGAGCTCTGTCACCTGTTTAAACACACCGAACAGCTTGCCTCGGACCTATTGGATTATGATCTTCGTACTGTGAATGCTAGGTCTCGGAAGCAAGAAGAAAGAGATGATGTATGTGCCCTCTTGGTTTTAACAACAGTAAACACAAAATAAATCCAAGAAAGAAGTAGTTGGAAGATCTACTTGGACTCATGGATAAGTGTCATTTTTAAGATGTGAAAATGTTTTAAAAGCACAACTTCCTTGAAAATGCGTAAATATACTCCTATAGTTCGTGTCTACACGTAGGTGTCCTGTGGGTGAATGTGTGTGTGTGTATTTCTGAACTTCTGGTCCTCTCTCCCCAGCTTCACTTGGTGATGTCCCATTCCCAGTCCCGTCACCCATCCCATCCTTCACAGTCCACCTTATCTGTTCCTGCTCCATCACATAATCTCCCTTAGGTACCAACCTCCTTCTGAATTTCCCCCCTCCTGTGCTCAGATACTTAGTTTTAAGCAGCTGGATCCTTTGGCTTGGTCACTTCTGGCTGTGAAGAATCTCAATGGCTTTATCCTAATGCCAAATAATAATTACTGTGGTCTGTTTTTCCCAAGGGTGTGAACATGCTCGGAAAGTCGTGAGCCATGACAATGTTTCCATATTTTTAACATACTAATGTACTAATCTATTCACACACCAGTGTGTATACGTGTACTAACACATACACACCTGGAGTGTTTAGTCACTGTTTTACAAAAATCAAATCTTTCTTACTTTTTTTTTCCTGTCTCTGTTCTTTGTGTAAATTCCTTCAGGGCCAATGGATAACTCTAATTCATTATTTTGAATGGCTATAAAATAATTTTACAACTTTCTCTTGCTGGTGAATATTTCATGTGTGTTCAGGCATTGTGTTGGGTTCTTTTGGTTTGGCATATCATTACAGGAAGTGTTTATAGGATTCATTTTGAAGGAATAGATTTTTAGGCATTGGAAAATTGGATTTAAGAAGATTTACTATTTCTAGTCTTCACAGATGTTGCCAGATTTTGTTTCAAAAATTCTTATAAATTAACATTCTAATGCAGCAGGCATCAGAACACCCAGTTCTTCAAAACCCCATCAGAATAGGTGTTTCCATTTTTATTAGCCCAGTAAATATAAATGCCATCTTGTTGCTTTGTCTATTTAAGATTTCCTGACTTCTTTGGAGTTGGAACATCTTTTCATTCCTGTGGCATTTTTATAATTCTTCTTTGAAGTACCTCTTCATTTCCTTATTCTTATTTCCTCTTTCAGATTTTCTGTCCTCTACTGGTCTGTTTGGTAAGGTTGCTTTATATTTTGTAGGTATGAGCTTCATTATCTCCATTGAAATTTGTTTTCTAAATGAAATGTGGTGAGAGTGACTTACTGGTAATAACAGTGTATGCTTATGTGTTCCTCTGTTCCTCGGAAATCAGTTCAAAGAGCAGACGAAGGCTGAACAGGGAACAGATATTACACAGGTACCCGGAGTTGTACATACAGAGACACAGACCATCACCAAAATCACGATCATTGAAACTATTAGTTAAAAGAAAGATATTTTGGTTACACACACACACACACACACACACACACACACACACACCTTAATGTGACCTGGCTAGACGAAATTATCTCAGGTCCTTTGAATATTTTTTGAAAAGAGACAATCCTAGTCTGCTCAGATAAATATAGGTGGTTTATCTGCCGTTGTTGAAAGATATTAATGTTATTGTCATGACAAAGTTTTTGGAAGGAAACGAACTCAAGGCTGATGAAGCCTCTCATTGGAAAATGCCTGAATTTTTCTAGTGACTTTTTGAATCTTGCTTTTGTATGTATTGGTTTCTTTACTGTTTGGAAATTGCCATTTCTAACCTTTCCTTATAATAAAATAATTCTAGAGTCACAGAAGTAGCAAACAAAGGACAAGAAGGAGCCATGCACACTTCAGATAGCCCTGCTGGTCCTAGTAATTAGCATAGCTGTGGTAACTATAATACAGAATCAAAATCAGGAAAGAATTGGTGCAATCCATAGGCCTTATTTAGATTTCACTGATAAGTGTTTCTTCTGGGTTTTGTTTGTTTGTTTGTTTGAGTGTGTATGTGTAGTTCTATTGTGGTTATTTTAAAAATTCTAATAAAACAAGCAAATTTACTCGCTCACATTCTGAGCTGTGCATTCATAAATGAGAGTAGATGAAAGTCATGGCAGCAGCGTGGCGCTGAGGCAGTTTTCTGGCCCATGTGTGGAGTGCTACTCTGTGTGTAACTTCAAACACATCTACAAAGGCACCTGGGGCTGCTGTGGGTCCACGCACGGCCTGTGTGAAGGCAGAGGCAGACCAGGGCCCTCAAGAGATGCCAGAGCTGCCCGTTCTTGACCTTCTGATGAAGGAGGCAAGCTTGGCGCGTTCGCACGGAGCCATAGGGAGCATCTCTTACTTAAGACTCAGTAAATAAATGAGTGTTTGTGGGAGGTAAGTCCTCCTGACTATAGTGACACCTGCTGAGACTGCTTGGATTGTAATTTTAGAGCAGCCTTTTCCAGAATTAATTACATATCCATGATCAGGGAGCCATAGCTCCTCTTTATGCACAGTGTCTCCTGTGCTACTGTGGCTGAGTATATTAGCGCCAACTGACATGTGGCCAGATGCTAGGACAGTGTGATCCTGGATGTCCGTGCCTCCCTCTTCTTCATGTGTCACTTTATGAGGTCTCTGGCATTAGAAAAGTGTCAAAAAAATGAAGAGAGTATTGCTGGTCCCCCACTGCAAACGTAGCTTTAAAACACTCTCATATTAATGTGAAAGTATCTGTGAACTTCGGGCCATAAAAGACAGAAATCTGCTCCCACAGCTCATTGATCCAACTTCAATTTACCTGTAAGTAAATGTGGTGCAGGAAAGTGAGGCACAGAGGTTATTAATGAAGTGTCTCAACTAAAATTCAGGGATTTTTCTCTAGAAACAGAGGTCTCTTAAGTATCCTACTGTACTACTTCACTCATTTTGTGGATTGAATCAATGGATTAGATAGTTATAACAATTTTAAATTTTTTCATCTCCTACCTCTCCCCTGCCTCTGCCCTTGCTCCATCTCTGCAAAGAATCTTTTAACAACCTACCCAGAATCTCTTTCTTTCCTGAAAATTTGAGGCCTTCTGACTCCAAAAGAAATGCACTGGTGCTTTAGTTTAACGTTGTCTTTAAAATTCAAACCATAGATACCAAGTAAAGGTGAGATCTTGCTAGAAGGTGATCTTTTTCACCCTGTGATAAATGGGTTTTCCATATAGATACCAAGTAAAGGTGAGATCTTGCTAGAAGGTGATCTTTTTCACCCTGTGATAAATGGGTTTATTTATCCTGGTCACATTTTATCCAAGATTTCTTTGCGTAGAAGCAATGTTGGTAATGTGTACAATTCCAATGTGGACTTCTTGTATCTTGTAAGGTAGCTGTCAAATATCAGGCCCTAAAATAGTGGGCTTTCGATGCCACTCCTCATGGTGCAGCGGGAGATGCAAAGGAAGGGAAGTGAGATTAGCCCAGCCCATCTGTGACCGCATTGGACTTCTTGTATCTTGTAAGGTAGCTGTCAAATATCAGGCCCTAAAATAGTGGGCTTTCGATGTCACTCCTCATGGTGCAGGGGAGATGCAAAGGAAGGGAAGTGAGATTAGCCCAGCCCACCTGTGACCGCACCCTCATTAGGACCCTAGGAGCACCCCGACCAGCACCTCCGTGCTGCACCCACAGCCTCGAACCAGGCCCAGTCTTTGCTCTGGAGCCCTTCCCTGGGCCAAGTCTTTCCTGGTCTGTGTTAAACACAGGCAGCTCCTCTTTCCTGGATAACCTCAAGATGTGTTCCCTACATCGCCCTCTGTCTTCATCACCCTCCTTTGGCTATCACACAGTCGGCCGGTAAAGAGCTGAAAATGGAAGACGAGATGCATGATAAATCTTGAGTGCCCCAAATTAAGAAAGTGGAAGACCATACACCAGCTGTGTTGTTTAATCTTTTCAGTCACTTCTGTCTAGTATCCCGAATTCAAAGTAGAGGAACGGTTCTCTCTGCTCTTTCTCTAATGTAGAAGAATTGTAGTTATCTGCTGAGAGTTCTCGCAGATTTCTTCCTAATCCTTGAATGCATATGAATTCATGTTTAAATAAAAATATTTCTTTTCTTAGAATTGATTATGGATATTCTGGAAAAATCACATACCTTAGGTTAAAAATATAAGATAGGGCTGGGTTAGCTCAATGGTTCCATCATCGCGCAAGGACCGGAATTCAATCCCCAGTACAAAAAAAAAATACTGATAGCTGGCTTGGATGAAGGTACAGAGCTGCGTGCCTCCTGTCTCATTCTCTCTCTCTCTCTCTCTCTCTCTCTCTCTCTCTTTGTTTGGTTTTTTAAGACAGGGTCTAACTATGTAGTTGAGACTGACCTGGAACTCACTATGTAGCCCAGGCTGGTCTCGAACTCACAGCGATCCTCCTGCCTCAGCCTCCTGAGTGCTGGGATTACAGGCGTGCGCCACCAGGCCCAGCCTGTCTCATTCTCTTGTGCTGGTTCTCTCTGTTGCTCCTCCCTTCCCAAGGCTGCGATCAGCTGACGTTCAGAACGCCCATCTGCAGCCCTCCATGAAATGACTGAGACGGTGTGAGATTACCCTCTTCCGGCTCCATCGGTTCTCCAGGTCCCCTAGCCGAGTGTTTCCACATGCTGCTCCCAACTGACTCATACCCTGGGGACTCGGGGCGGTGACTCCCCAGATTTGAAGAAGGCTGAGAGCACCACAGACAGGTGATGTCAGAGAACGTCATACATAGTACTGTTTTACGTGAATTAATGGCATCGCTCGTCCTCAGATGTCTTAGATTCTAATGTGACATGTTCTCCTAAGGTCGCTGCCCTGCTCTTATCATCCCCAGAGGCGAGCCTATGGCACCCATGCTAATGCGTTTTTCTTTTAAGACAAAAGATGTTAACGTAGAGTTGTTTTCTCTAAACCAAAACCTCAATGTTCAGGTTCATTGGCAGTGTTGGCACTTGGTGATAAGTAAGTGGGGTTGGGTTGCAGCTTGGGCACTCTTCCCTGAACTGTTGGCCATCGCTGGAACAGGGAGTCACAGGCGTGAAGACCCACTGTCCACTCAGCGTAGCCTTCAGGGCCTGCCTTCCCTGGCCTGCTGCTGTCTTGGCTCTTTGGTGTGCACAGTTCAGGAAGCACTGGCTATTTCCACTGTTACCGACAGCATGATTCCTCTAATGGCTTCTTCAGAAAACAATGCCTCAACCTGAATATATTGACAAGGGCTAAGCGTGTTAGACTCCCACGTTTCCCATTACCCAAAAGGGAAATATTTTAATGATCTTGTGCTCTACCTGGCACAACTTTGTAGTTTAAAGTTTGTGCTGTGCAGTAACACTGTTATAGAATATTAATAAGCTTTCGTTCCTTGCGAGAAATTTGTTAACTTTACACCAATGCAAATACATTTTTCAGCGATTCTCTTGAATTATTCCACTCAAATAGAAAGAATTTGCAAACAGAGGCAAACATTGAGAAATTGAGCCTTGGGTAGTTAGAAAGTGGTGTCAGAGTTGAACTGCCTCTCGGGCTTTTCGCATAACCGGAAGTTGACAGTGAAGGTGTTTTGCGGCTGGGACTTGGGCAAGCAAAAGGGAAAAGCATCCTCAGTCCTAATGAAAGTGCTGAGCCGGTTATGTGTTCTGACTGTCTCCCTGGAATACCAGGGAAAGAAAATTAAATCAACTCACGACAGCTATCTTGCATATCTCACCTGGGAAGGTGTGCATGCGGCAGGACAGGCACTGCTTAACATTAATCAGCCTCCTGAAGTCATTACATTCATGAGAAAATGTAATTCACATGTGATTACTTTTTAATTTACTCTGTAATCACATTCCAAGTGAACGGGCCAAGCTTAAAATGAAATTTAAAAGTCAAATACTCCTTTGTATTAGGAATTCACAATTTTTATATGCACTTAGGTTAATAAAGATTTTACAATAACCATTTGTGACTGAGCATATGATAATTTTTTGATGAAAGTTAGTGCCATGCCTTAGATAAGATGTATTTGATTTCCTTCCAAGTGCTGAACTGGACCCGCAGAGTCTCAGAACTTTACTCTGCTGAATTTCTGCCTCATCTAAACTTTATTTGAAAAGGGGGGAAAAAAATCCAAACATGCCTCATTCCCACATCGGAAGTTGTAAGGAACTAATGTATTTTTAATTCCTGCTGTGCCTGTGAGCCATCGCCATTTGTTTTATCCATCATTGGAAAGTGAGTATAGAACTTTGCAATAATTCACTGGAGCTCATCGGTGGGACCGCCAGGGCCTGCAAGTGAGAATCTTCCTCCAGAGCTGTGGGCCTTTGAAGCTCCTGAAAGTTACTAAGCAGTTGGGTTAGTTTCAGAGGAGCAGTAAACCAAAGGTTGAGAAGTCCCAGACCAGCAAGTTGTGAGGAGTAGCAGGTAGCCTGGTGTTCACTTCATTAGCTAGAGCTAAGGCCAGTGGAGAGAAATGTACAAGGGATGTGCATACTTCCATTCGGTACAGAGAGGAGATTTTTATCATTTGGCTTTTCCTGGCATCGGACTGTACAACCTCACAAGTATGAAGCTCTTCCCAGAAAATATTCAAAAGCTGGATTCCATTTCCCAGAGATGTTGTATAATGTTACCAAACATCAGTTACCAGCTTTTGTATTTCAAGACATCCGTCATTTCCTTAGGTTAACTTTACTGTTACTTACTTAAGCTTATCTTATTTTGATTTAACTTAGATACTACTTTGACCTTGTTCTGAATCTGTCCTATTTAATAGAAATATGAGGCACATATGAAATGTTGTCGTTGCCACACTGATGAAAAAGATTCATCTTAAATTCATTCTGTTTTATTTAACGTAATATATACTCTCTGTTACCCTTTCAGTATGTAACCAGTATAAAGCGCTTTAAACGTGGTATCATGCACTCTTTTGTTCACACTGAGATTTAAAATCCTATGTGCATTTGTACTTGAAGCACATCTGAGCATGGGATCCTCGATTGCGAGTGCCCCACAGCCGCTGTGGTTTGTGGCTTCTCTGGTGGTGAGGGCAGTTCTGAGCTATGACATTTATGAAATCATGACTCTGACGGGCTGGTTATGTATTGATTTTATAAATGAAATATATATCATACGCGGGCTACTCTGACTTAATAAGTCCTTGATTTATGTATTTGGGGGATAGCAATATACCCGATGGATGTGTGTGGGCTGTGTGTGCTGACCTGGGACACAGTCCGGAGCGTATCTTTTTTTTAACCCACATAAAAGTTTATCAGAGTTTAAAGGATCGAGACTGATCTAATCATGTGTTATGAATTTTTAATAAATGAAATATTTTCTCTACCTCATGTGTATATACTGTGCATGCATGCCGCTAGCAAATGAGGTCAGATTAAAAATATGATGCTTCAATTTGAAAAGATATAGTACAGTAAATGACACAATGTTATTAACCCCCTTGAAATACCCTCACCCCACACTTTTAACAGTCTTGCCACTTTCTAGAGCAGCTCTGGCAGTCCCCTTCGGTGGGTGTGTCTAGTCATGCTGTTGCAGCTGCCTCAGTGTCCTCAACTCATCCCACATGTCCACCTTCCGTGGTCATTTTTCCTTGGAGGAAGAGCTGGAAGTCACACAGCGCCAGAACCAGTGAATAAGCTCAGTGAGGACTCACCGTCATGTCGTATGAGCCTGTCTCTCTGTTGTGTGGAACTTGGTGACAGCGTTCGCTGTATTTTTGATCACACCTCGTGAAGACGCTCACACAAGGGGACTCCAGAGCTACATTCGAAAGTGGTGAGAATTATGGGATGAGTGTGTTGGACCCAAGGGCTGGTATTTTGGGGGGATGGATGGCAATGTGTCTATCAGTATAATTTTTAAGATTTCAACATTCCCTCTGTCTTGAACACATTGTATATGTATATCGTACCCACGAATGTACGTACATATACTCACAGGCTGTGTGTGTGTTTCCTTATTATCTGATTCATGGCTGAGCCCAATTAGGCGTTCTCCTTGGGTCATGCATCCTGGACCAGAACCCCTGTATCTACACTCCGAGCCATGTGGAGCGTGCATCCTACCTAGGGAGGCAGATGAAGGCCCTCAGAGAGATGTGTATCAAACCCTAGAATGCACACGTGTCTCCTGACCTGGCAGGGGGAACTTGGCATGGGCAGTCGTGTTCAGAGTCTTGAGATGTGGAGATTGCTGTGGATTACGCGAGCCAGCGGGCCCATATGTATTCTTTTTTCTCTCTCTCTCATTGAGTTTATTGGTACATTTTAGGTGTACAGTACAGTCACATTCATCATTGGGATCTTGTACCTTTACATGACAGGTCTTGGTTCTCATTTTTTCCCCTTATCCCTGCCCTCCCTTCACCCCCTCCTCCCTTTCCTATTTAAAGAATCTTTATTTCCATTTTTTCGGGCCCACATGTATTCTGAAGGGTCCTGATCAATGAAGGGGGAGTGAGTAGGTCTGGCAGAAGAGACCGTGTGTGGTGGGAACAGAGGCCTGAGTGATGTGACACGAGGAGTCCTGGACCTGCCGAGTGAGGCTGGTGTTTTTAGCTGGAGCAAGAGACCGGGTGCCAAAGGGTGTGAGGACCATCTGGAAGCTGGGCTCGGCAAATACATGTGTTTTGATCTGGAGCCTCCACGAGGCATGCAGCCACGGTCTTCTTGATCTTAGCCCAGTGAGAACTGTTTCAGACTTCTGATCTTCAAAACTCTAAGATAAATATGCCTTGAGTTGAACGTCCAAGTCTATGGCAACATGTTTCTGTCCAACAGGGAGCTATATGCCTCTCCTGAGCAATAGATGATAAAAATGCATCACTTTCCTGTCTGTAGTTTAGAAAGGAATGCGTTCTTCCACACCAGAATCCAGCACTCTCCCGTTGGAGGACTTCCCTGACAACTGAGCCAAATGAGGGCTTTGCCTTCCTTTCCTATCCCTGTCCCCGCCTGTGACACTACGTATATTGTCCTGTGAGGTGCTCATGTGTCTGGAAGCCAAATCCACATAGGATTCTGCTGGGCCATGGTCTTTCAGTCCCATAACCAGGCCTTGGTCGGCACCCAGAGGTATACTGGACCTTTGACTTACATACTCAATTTGATCACAAGGGCTGGTTGCAACTCAACTTAGTTGTAAGTCAAGACTATTTTTTCCCATCAGAAAACATGGAAATGCCCATAATACAATTCAGAACCTTCCATAGCACCCCTTAACTATCCTTTTCATAATAAAAGTGGTTGTATAATGTGTGTAATTCACCAGAAACACCAGTAATGCTCCTAGTATATTCACAAAACAGTTATAAAATGTACCTAGTTTCCCAGAAACAATAATTTCATGCTGTACTCGCCATTCAAGTTGAGGTCTTTGACTTGGAGGAAGGAAGATGAAATGGAAGGCGGTTACTGTTTGGAAGGAGAGGCCCCTTGCACAGAACATCAGGAGCCTGGCTCCCTGATGTCCTTTCCTCACCAGTCTGTAGCTCACGAGGACCTGCTTCTGGCTCGCTAGGTCTCAACCTTTTCGGAACTAAAAACTGGCCTCAGGCTGTCTGTTTCTGTCTTTTCTTTAACTCTGTTCTGTAGTGGGACATGACACTGTCATCATGCAGGTGCACGCCACACTTGGCTTTCCTCTGTCTGGTCGGGTCTTCTCTACAAACGTCTGCAGCTCTGTCCATTTTCTCAGGACCTCCTTTACTCCAGAAGAACTTTGCTGCGTTGACTGCTGATGCGTCCGCCCCTCCAGAAAGCTCCTCGGCTTGGAAGCTCCTCTGTAGACAGCTCCCCCAGTGTTCCTCCGCTGTGCTCAGTGTCAGGCCTACCGCAGGCCTGTGGGCTCTGCTGCAGTGTCAGTGTCCTCAGGCACAGGGTTGGCTGAAGGCTCGGGCTCCTGTGCACAGCCTTCAAAGCCCCTCTCCTGTATAATTTTAGGCCACGCTGTCTTCCAGGCAGATCTCAGTGTCCTCAGAGAGACGTTGGCCTAGGACTTCTCAGTTAACCCCACATAGGCAAGACCAGCATTTGGGTCCGAACTCAAGACTTTGGTTGTAAGTTAAAACTAAAGTTACAGTCATAACTCAAATTGTTCGTGTGTGAGGCCTCGTAACCCGGGAGTCCACTGTGTGTGAATATGTGAGTGCCTTAGCGCCTGTGGCCTCCATGTCAGGAAGTGGCTTATCGAGTTTATGGTCATAGGTGTGCTTGTTCAGGCCCCACGAGTCTGAAGGTCATCTGTTTTCTTCCTGAAATTATCTGAGGCCCATTTGGGAACTGGCTTCTGGAAACTCTAATAATTCAGCAGTGTTAATATTTTTATTTTATTTGGTTTCTTTTAGAAACTTATTAGATGTAGTGGCACACACTGTAAGCCAAGTACTCTGGGAGGCTGAGGCAGGAGGATTATAAGTTTGTGCACAACCTGGTTAATTAGACCCTACTCAAAGGGCTGGGGACGTTCCCCAGTGTGACAGTCCTAGATTTGGTCCCCGGTACCACAAAATGAAAACACAACAATAACAAAACCCCACAAAACTTATTACTTTGCAGAATATTACCAGGAAACTGATGTGAAGCCTCATTGTCTTCTCTTCTGTGAGGCTGGAAAGATTGTTCTCGGAGGCTTTGTGGCCTGAGCTTGGATCCCGGATCTCTAAGAGCAGTGGCCTTGCATGGTGTGTGGCCCCGGGCTGGGTCTATTCTCTGTGTTGCCTCGATTGGTCAGGGATTATGTTCATGCCTGAATTTAGGCATGGGCGGGATTATAGTATTTCTTGTAAACTATTTAATACATTGGAAGTGTTTACACTTTTGAAGCATATTTCATTGATTGTACTGCTCATTGTTGAGGATTTTAAAATTTGAAAAGTTTCTGCTTCCTGTTTCATACAGTCTGCTCTGTGTAATTCCACCTTTTAAGCAAAATGTCATTTACCTGCCGCGGTCATCCCTCCCCTTTGTCATTTGGATGACTGCTCTGAAACCACGGATAGAGTATTCTTTCAATGGCAGCAGCAGCGATGAGCCAGTCACTTCAGGAGGAACTTGTATGGTTTCAAATTACAGAGTTCACACCAAATATAGGTAATTATTTGAAAAGCTTTCTTGTGAGTGTAGTTGGAGGAAGTCAAAACCAGGCATGAGTCAAGAAACTGTAGTTTTCATGGTTCTGCTTTCACAGATGATGGCAGAATTATTTGATGAGGGAGAAAGTTAAAATTCGGAGTGTGAGGTGACATACAGACAGCAGAGCGAGCCTGTGATTCTCAATACACAGACGAGCGAGCAGCACGTAGAATGAAGACGTTAAGGCCATGACTCAGGCCGCTTCTTCCCTGTGGCCAAATGGGGAACTCTCCTGCACTTGGCCCAGAATCCTCTCAGAATTGCATTGCCCTTCCCTTTCTGGTTCTGGAGGTTTCAGGGCCATGGTGTGTGCTTACCTGTCTCTAAGTCAATACATGATAATAAAGATTTAGAAATGCTTAAATATCTACATAAAAATGTAGACATTTTTATTGCAGATCCATCTCTTCTCCTGGAACTTTTCACAGAATGACTCATTGAATTGACTTATCTAGGCACAAATTCCGTCCCTAGCTATTGTTCCTCTGGCTTATGGCTTGGTATGAAAGCTCTTCGCTCTGTCTTAGTTTATCCCCAGTTGATTGCTCGCAGGAAGGAACTACTGTCTTCTAGGAGGATGCCACCCTACTTAAGCTGGAGAGAAGCATCAGGAAGGCCTCCCTCCTGGACACAAATTGTAGCCTCGGTGATTTGCTCCAAGTGCTTCCCAACCACGAGAAAAAGATGAAACTATAAAATGTCCTTTTGCCTCTTTTCTACATAGCTGTCTTTGGCCCTTTTCCCTTTAGGTTTTCCTTTTTCTTCTTTCCTTTTTCCTTTAGTTTTTCTTTCTTTTTAGCTATTCTCTGGCCATTAGCCATTTCAATGTGTCACTTCTCAGCAGACTATCTCACCCATCTCAGAAGAGCAGTTCTCACTGTCCTAAAATAAACCAAACTAGCAGAGCAAGAGGAGAATATGGGACATTATTTTGGTTCTGTGATGTCATCAGTCAATCACAATCTGAATCTCCATGTGTTGCTGGCAGATCTGTTTAGGACAGTGGTATTTTAACTCGCTGGCTTCTACAGGGCGTTTTAGAATCATCAGATCTTCTCAAACACCCCCACTCTCATCCCAAGAGTACCAGAATTAAAGGAAACATTTCAAAGCTGCGTGGGAACCATCATCATCTGCCCTAAATGCCTGTGAGGTGGGTTCCTAAGGGAAGTGCAGATCCATTGGTCCTCTCTCTAAAGTTTGGAGAGGGAGCAGCTCAGTGCACACCTGGCTTCCACCTGTAGTTAGCAATGTTGCTGAACAGGTGTTGAATTATCAAGAGTTTAACCAGCCTCTTTCCATGAATACAGACTGTTTCAGAGATTAACTTTTATCAGAACAACTGTTTTAGTCCTCAGCGAAGTAGTTAATCTTTTGAAATGGAAAACTGTGGATAATGTCAGAGAGCTGAAAATCTATCCATGCCACTTTTTGAAACATTCACATTCGGTTAAAACTACTTCCAACCAAGATTTAGTCAATTTAGTAATGATAACATACATAGGTGACATGTCCAAGCTGGTGTTCATAAGCCTTGCCTTGCAGTAAACTTATGAAATACAGAGGCACAAAAAGGAATTCTTCTGTAGTTGTTTGTAATCTGCTTGCAAGAAAGGAAGGAGAGAAGAGCATAGTGGGGGAATTCAGCATAATTGCCCCAAAGTGTGAAACTAAAAGCTCGAATGATTGATTATGGGAAGATTTCAGTAAATGATACTCAAATTAAAACATTAAGCAAGTGACTTTAATCAAAATTACAATGCCATATGCAATTTATTCACTGAGAATGAATTTTAAAATAAGATGAATAATACAAAACTCTCCTGAGATGTAGTTAGGTAATGCAGCTTTCCTTTTCATTTTTCTTCTCTTCCCCACCCCCAGCTTTTAAACTGAACACCTGTCAGATTTTTTTTTTCTTCCTTTCATTTCTTTGATTTGTCAGAGGAGAAAGGTCAGAAGTGATCACCAGCTCTTACTTTTTAACAGAGAGAAGCCTGTAATTGAGAGTAATTCCTCTGCAATTTTGTAGGCAGAGGCTGTTTCAGGCTGGCTTTCAAAAGTGAGGTGAGGAGAGAAACGCTGGCATTCTGTAAGTGAATCAACTTTATTCACTAGGCTGCCGATCATTTCTGATTTTCTCCAGAATGCAGAAAGCTATAGCACTCACATTAGTGTCCTTCTTTTGGGTGAATAGAAGTGTAATCTATTTTTAACATCTACCAGGTGCCCTGGAGCTAAAAAAAATTGCTGTGTGAGAAGTAGCCCAGAAATGTGTCGTTTTGAAATTCTCCCTTCTTAAAAGCACAAAATGGTTTATTACTATTGCTTTGTCTGAGAAGTTTATGTCCCTTTTTAAGATTTAGCTTGAGAGGAAAATCATGCCTGTTTGTCTTCACCAGAATCAGGTGTCGTCAAGTATAGATTGTGAAATAACCTAAAGATTTTTGGAAGTTGCTGAATTGATTTCCTTCTAAATGGAGTTTCTGTCAAAATGTGAAGAATACATAAGGCACTCCTCTACTCATACTCAACTTTATAAAATCAGTCTGTGCCAATTTTTCACTGCTACATTCAGCTTTCATGTTTGAGGCAAGGTGTGAGCTTAAAGGAGCCATTCAGAAGAAAACACGCACACTTAACAATTCAACTTAAAGTGTTTGTTGTGTGGCTTTTGGCAAAATATAATTTTTCGATTAAAAACGCAAAGAAAAATACTGTAACATGCCACAGAGGTATGCCAGCGATGACAATAGAAAAATGTTGATTTTACCAAGTATAAAGCGAGGTAGAAGAGAAAGCCAGAAAATAAAGTAGAAATATAGAATTTTAAAGGAACTGGCCCCCCAGTTGTCCTAAATAAATAAACCTAGCTCCTAGACCCTATTGTAGTCTGACATGTGAGGGGTCGTGCTTTGTTGGAATCAGGGAACAGTGTGGACGGTACCTATAAATGGACCAAGTCATGTCATTAGGTAGCGAAAAGGTGCTTGGTTCGATTCTGCACTCCTCCATGTAAGATCGATGTGTTATTTTAAAAATACACAGACTCCTCTATAGGTCACTTTGAGCAAACTCTTTTTCTACCATTATCTAGTAAGCGTCTGCCATGGAGGCCTAATATATACAGCTTCCTAAATAAGTGAGTGGAATTATGACCTTCAAAAGCATAATTTGAACCACAAAAGGGAAGCGTGATTACCAGCTAAGATCAGGAAGCCTGAATTATATCTTGCTTAGAGGAGAGAGATGCAAATGAATGAATTAAATTAGGAAAACAGTTCTCTTCTTAAATCGGCACTTCTGACTGTCAGAACCTGGAGCAGAGTGTATTATTCCTAATAGACTGTGATTTGTGTTCAAACAGGACACTAACTTTGTTTATTGAAATCTATTTGCCGCTTGTTTTCGGCCCTTCTGGCTTTGTGCATGGGCAGGGTGAGCGTCATCAGCAGGGCCCGTGATTCAGCAGAATGCCCTCTCTGGAAGTGATCACCACACACACACACACACACACACACTCTCTAGACTGCAGTCTGCTTACCACAGCAAGGGCATCAAATATTCTACACTGATCAATTTACACTGCAGTGCTTCACAGAAGAGCCACAAAGGCGTCTGAGGGTACAAGCAATGGAGTAATCCAAAGGTCTGTCTTCCATGGCCTCGTTTAAAAAGTGCTTATAGGCCTTGGTCCTTGGGGGACAACTTTTGAACTTCGGTCTCAGCCACTTTAACAGCGTATTATCTGTGGCAATTTCATCTGTTTTCTTCTCTCTGATTTCGCAAAGCCAGTTTAATGACAGGTTTATGATGCGTTGATTCCAACTTGGCGTCAGGGGCTTCACACTTTGCAGGCTGACTCCAGTGGGCTTTCATTTCGTGTTCTCTGGGCAATGGATCAACATTCAGGAAGAATAATTGCAAATGAATCGCAGTCGATATCATTTGATCCCACATAGGTCCCCCCGGAAGCTGAAAAGGTTGCTTTGACCTTGTCTTGGTTTATATGTTTTCAGCTGGCTTGAACCATGACATTTTTCAGTTTTTGTAAAATGTGCCTCACCACGACATTGCTGAAATGCAAAATGATCACACACCTTTAATGAGACATAGACATTAGAAGAAGTTGGAATAGAATATACCCCTGTAGAATGTAAATATCTCATGGCTCCAAATATGAGGAAGTATGGACTGTTGGGAAGAAGTGAGGAGATGCTCATGTTTGTTAGAATACAATGTAACCCATCTATCTATAAGGTTCATGGGCACGTCACTTTCCACGTTTTTTCCAGCTCTCTGCTCTAATTTCATTTCCCCATCCTTAGTGTTATCAGTCTAATACCTCTCTCTTGGTACCAGCGCTAATGCAACCCACTTCTACCAGCAGAGGAGTGATCCATGATTAGAAGTCATTTGAAAAACTCAGAGTACTCTGCCAGCTGTCTAGTTCCATTTTGATCATGTTAATTCTCTTGATCTGACCCGCATACGCAATGGCGATGACACAGACCAGCCACCGTCAGCTTGCTCTTAGCTTAGAGTTAAACCTCCTGTTTTCTTGGTTTTCAACAGTGCTGAATATTTTTCTGAAAAAAAAAAAAGGGGGGGGGCCCACTCTTGAACATTCAGTCTTTGACAAGAGGACAAAACTAGTTAAAGAAATAGTCTTTTCAGGGCCAGGGATTGAGCTCAGTGGTTCTTGTGCCTGCCTTGCAAGCACAAGGACCTGAGTTCAATCCCTGGTACCAAAAAAAAAAAAGAAAAGAAATAGCCTTTTCATTAAATAGTGACAGGAAAACTGAATATCCAGTACAAAAACATGAACCAGCTCCAGCTGAGACCTTGCATAGGTCACAAAAATTAATTCAAATGTATAATAGACCATAAATATAAAATGCAAAACTGTAAAATCTAGAAGAAAACAATAAAAATCTACATGATCTTGGATTGGTGATGATTTTATAGATATAACATCAACAACAAAATCCATAAAAGAGAAATTATTCAGTTGAACTTTATTAAAAATAAAAATTTATGTTTGAAAAAAAGACTATTAAGAGAATAAAAAGATAAGTAACAGTAATGAGAAAATAAAAAGACACTACTAAGAGAATTAAAAAAGTAACATAAATCTGTAACAACTTATACCATAAAACTGAAAGCATTCTTCAACTCTACAGAAAGAAAACAAATTAATTTAAAAATGAGCAAAAGATCTGATAGGTCCTTCATAAAGGAAGATGCGCACATGACATATACATGTATGAAAAGATGTCCCACATATGTCAGTTGAGTTTGCAAATTAAAGCAGTGCCAAGGCACCGACCATGCCTGCCGTTATCAAAACAACTGACGATACCATTGCTGAGGAAGAAGTAGAGTAAGAAGGCTCAGGTATTGTGTGTGAGAATGTAAAATACGTTGTACAGCTACTCTGGAGGACAATTTTGTAGTTCCTTCCAAAGTTAAATGTGGTTTCACCACATTCTCTAGCAGTCCCATTCCTAGGTATTTATCCAGTTGATATAAAATCTTATGAACATGCATCCTACACAGGAATGCTTATTCATGATAACCACAGACTTGGACCCATGAAATTGTCCTAGGTGACCAAATAGACAAATTGTTGTACAGCCATATATATGGTGGATGTCTATTAAGCAATAAAAAGGTATGAGCTACACACCCTATTAAGGATGAGTGTTAAATTTGTATGGCTAAGAAAAGAAGCCAGTCTGAAAGAAATAGCATCTTACAGCATGCCAGCTGTGAGACTTCTGACAAAGATAAAACTATGGAGATGCTAAACAGATCAGAGTTTCCAGAGGCCTGGGATGAGGTTGACGAGGGGAAGCTGAGGGGATATTTTTGGCTTAGTGATAAGTGTTTCATATGATACTACCATGGTGGATACCTAACACTGTATTTGTCAAAACCCATAGTACTTTATGGCTCAGAGAGTGGATCTTAATGTGAGGAAATGCAATCATTTGGGAGGTCCGTGAACATTCCTGGATGCAATACAGAATGTCACTTTAACTGCACGACCACCCGCCTGCCTTGTCTGTGAGGGTATGTTCCAAGATTCCCAATGACTTCCTGGAGCTTTCGATAGCATTAAACATTATGTATACTGTGGTTTTTCTTCCACATATGTACCTATGATGAGACTTAATCCGTGAATTAGGCATAGTAAGAGCTTAACAATGACAATCATAGAACGAACGTAGCAAGATATTACAATAAAAATTACGTGAATGCGTCTCTCTCAAAATATCTTAATTCCCCTCCGCAGCACAGTACTATTTTCAGACCCCAGCCGACCATGGCTAACTTAAATCATAGATCATAAAACCATAGATGGAAGGGGTACTCTATTCCAAGTGTGTGAAACAACCTCACTCAAGGAATGGGAGAGAATGTATTGGTAGATAGCTTTAGATGTAACAAAAGTCTGTAAGATTAAAGAAGATGAACAATGTGTAAGGACTGTAATCTAGTATATGAGTGTGTTTTCCTTGGATTTATAGATGAACACTTCTGTAACCACTACATATATGCCCTGCAGTGGTATGATTATGTACGGTGTGTGGCGGGAGGCAGTTTTCCACTGTAGGGTAGGGGTTTACAGAACAACAAAGAGAAGACCAAAGAAACTCCTGTAACAATTTAGCATCGCAGATGTAAACATCTATTTAGCTTAGTATAGATGCTGATTATGACATATGAGATAGTTATTACATACATAATAATCTACGTTATCTTATTATACTCTAACCCATTATATATAATGTGTCCACACATTTCCCTGTTCTGGCAGCTGAGAGAGCCCATGAGCAATGACCCTCGGGAACATTGAGTATGTATCTAACACCCCAGATCATGGCTTTTAATGTCCTTTTTCAAGTAAAGGAGCCAAAGCTTTTGCAAAAAGGTGAATTCTTGGACTAGGGCAAAAAACATACAAGATAAACCTAAAGCACCTTTTAGTGTTAAGAGGGAAAATACCAGCTGGGTATATCGTTGCATGCATGTGATCTCAGCACTTTGGAGGCTGAGGCAGGAGGATCACAAATTGAAGTTCAGCCTGGCAATTTAGTGAGACCTTCTCTGAAAATAAAAATTTTAAAAGGGCTGAGGACATAGCTTAGGCCCTATGCAAAGACCCTGGATTCAATCCTCAGTTCTATAGATTTAAGGGAGGGAGAGAAAAATCCAAGAAAAGTAAATCCATAATAATCAGGGTATGTTAGAAGGACAAGAAACCAGCTCAAAGTGTTACCGACAGTAAAGATGGATTACTTTGTACAATAAAAAGAATGAAATAGTATGGGATTGTAACCTAAAGTATAAAATAACTATATTTCAGTAAATAGGTATATAAATTCTTGATGAAATAAGTAGAAAAGAATACATAAATCTATGTGGGAGAATTCCAGATAACTTATGTAGCTAAATTATTAAAAAAAACATAAATTCTACCCATTCAGTGTGAGTTGCACATGGTTTCTTTGTCTGAAGGGTATAGTTTGGGAAGAGAAAGAAAAGAGCAGCTCTGGAATGGAGAGATGTGCAAACCCCACCTCAATCAGGCAACCAAGATTAACACCAACAGCGATAAGTCCTGTTGATAATGTGCACCCTTGGTACCAAAGTGGGAGAGTGGCACTCCATCTTTTTGGTGTTCCACCTGGAAACCATAAATGCAGTCTCATCATTGCAAAGATATCAGTCAGACAAACCTCAGCCAAGAGACTTGTACAATATACTGTCCTCCAAACTATCAAGGTCATAGGAAATAAAAGTCTGGGGCCAGGCCAGGGATTTAGCTCAGTGGCACTGTGCCTGCCTGGCAAGTGCAATGTCCTAAGTTTGATTCCTGTTATCAAAAAAAGAAAAGAAAAAAGAAAAGCCCGATGAAATGTTAGAGCCAAGAACAGCCTTGAGGTGAATGAATTAGGTAAGTCAGTGTCAGTGTGGTGTCTGTCATGCCCTCAGTAGCAGGGAAGGAATATTAGGCTAAAACTAAGGAGGGGCTGGAGATGTAGCTCCAGATGTAGTAGAGTACGGGCTTAGAATGTTTGAGGCCATAGTTTAATCTCCGAAGAAACAAAACAAAATCTGCAAAAAAAAGCAAAAAACATTTTTTTTAAATCCCAAATGTAAGGGTTTTATTTATTAACGACATGTCAATGGAAGTTAAATAATTGTGAGAACTCTACCATAAACTGAAGATATTAGTAATTATGGAAAGTGGATAGGGGGTGTGTGGGAAGTCTGTACTATCTTTATAATTTCTCTGTGTATCCTAAATTATTCTAGAATGTATACACAAAGAAAGAAAGCAAAAGAAAAAAGAAAAGCAAAGGAAGCAAGAAATTTGATGAAGATCTGGGTCTAAATTTCCATACGGAAAGTTTTTGGTCCAAATGGAAATCAGAGAAAGTGGGGTTAGCTCTGAACGAGTGTCTGGGAGAGGGAATATTAGCATCAGTTAATCAGCTTTGGTTACTAATTGACACTGTCGGTTTCTGTAAAGAGTGAGCTGGCGTGGGACATCCGCAGCTCAAATGTGACCCTTGGGAGACCCCAGGCTCTCTGTGCAGTCAGATGAGGACTGAGGAGCTTCTGGGTTTGTCTGATTTGATGAAGGGACAGAATCAGACTTGTCAGTCGTTACGTTGATGCCCCCAAACTAAAGGAAGGAGCTGTGTGGCTGTGTAGAGTTGGTGAGATGCCAGCACATAAGGGGACATGACAGCGGTGAAGGACTAACGTCAGAGCATTGGGGGTGGAGTACACCTTTGGTTCCTTTCGGAATGAGAGAAAAACATCAATTAATAAATACTGATTAAAAGATGAGGTGGGCAGCCCACTTTCCAGCCCCCCCTCTGTCTCTCTTACACAGAAGCTTTCTTTCTCTCAATCCATTTTTCCTATTTTATTTATTTATTTTCTTTTATTGAGTTTATTGCTACATTTTAGGTACACGGTACGGTTACATTCATTATTGGGATCTTGTTCCTTTACACGACAGGTGGTCTTGGTTCTCATTTTTCCCCTTGTCCCTGAGTTTTTCCTACTTATAACCTCTGTTGCTCCTAGAATTCATTCTCAGATTTTAGAGAACACAAACTCACGTTTCAGATACCTAGCAGTTGTGGGAATTACATCACTTCCCCGTATACCATTCCCCCTATATCTTTCATCGGGATTACTGTTTAGAAGTAAGAGATTTCCTTCATAGTTGGTCTTTTTCCTTCATAGATTGAAACTTTTTGTTTCATAGGCTCTGGCCATTGTCTCATAGATTCTGGTTTACAACATTAAGCCTTGACCAGCAGGTGCTGAGGGTAGAGTTTCTAGGCAGCTGTAATGAAAACCTCCATGAGGCTATATCCCTCCTTAGCTAAGTTGTTCGGGTCCTCTCAAGGACAACATGCCTTGTAGGAAGTAAGTGGAAAATATGGAACTACCTGTGTTCGTGTGTCTTTTTCTCTCAGTGACCTAAAACACATCAAATGAGACAGAAGAAAATTTCCAGATGACCCTGATGTATACATTGAGGTCTTGAGGACTTACTCAGACCTGTGGACTAGATTAGAAAGGTGTAATGTTGTTCTTAAATCAAACCTTGATTTCTTATGAGAGACAGATCTTGTATCTTGTAGGCAGTTAGACAGGGTCAGCCCAAAAGGAGCCAAGATGGAGGGCAGTCAAGACACAATCGAGGAAGGCCACCATAGGAAAAGGAGAGAAACTACCACACCCATGTAGGATAAATAGCAGTGAGTGACATTCTAAATAGGTGTCAGTCACCTGGGTGGGGCACCCAGCCCTACCATGAAAGATCCCTGACCCACCCCTTACCACCCCAAATCCCTGCTTATTCTGCATGACTCATTTCCCCATTGAATCCCCATTTAATCAGTGTTACCTAAGCGACTGTACTTTTCATAACCTTATTGGTTCTTCATAGTTTTGTCCATCTTGTGATTTCTCATTGGATCAATTTTACCTAAGCATCTGTACTTGGAATCTTACTGATTGACTACAGTTTTTTGTCCTACCTTGAACCTGCCTCACCTCATGGCTTTGTCCCATGAAACACCTCTGAAAATTTAGGTGAGCAGGTAACCCACTTTCTGGTCCCCCTTCTGTCTTCGTAGATAGAAGCTATCTTTCTCTCAATAAATTTTTTGTACTCTTAAAAAAAAAAAGATGAGGTATATGACAGTGTCAGAATGTGATACTATTCTGTAAGCTATGTAGAGTGATGGAGGTTCAAAATTAAAGTCAATAAATGCTAAAGAAATACACCGAGACATTTGTTTGTTTATATGAGGCCAAAGAAAACTTTGCATGGAGTCTTAATTTTCATTATGACCAAGAGGCTTTGTACTTTTTAAACCTGTCTTTGCTAACAACTGAAATTCTCTCTGAACCGTAAGTGTCAGTAACTGGATGGTTCTGACATCAGACAGGGCTTTGAGTGCCACCTCATTAACTGTGTGAGCTTGAGAAATATCCTTGTCTTCCTTAACCTAGGTGCTGCCATCTGCCAGATAATATAATCCATCTGTGATCTACAGAACCATCACAGAGGTTCATAGCCACACTCAGTGTTTTAGTTTTTGATCCTCTCATATTTGCTTAGTAAATAGCGTCCAGGTGGCATTTTTACTCACAGTAGTTTAAAGACACTGCAGTTTTTCTTCCTACAATTCCTTTTAAAAGAAAAATATTTAAAACCAAGATTACAAGATAAAAGTAGATGCTAAGTTTATGTCAATTAAGCACTTTTAAATTTTATGAATGCTATATATGTTAAGTAATGTCAAGGTACTATATAGATAATGTCTAATCTTGCAATCTAGTGGTTTACTTGGTGTGAAAATCACATTTGGTTCTTTCAAGTGAAGATTCCATTTTAAAATTTTAGATATGTTACTTTATTTAGGTCCTGAAAAATGAATGCTGATTCATTTTTGTGAAAGGTATCAGCATTAAATCTTAAGTGAAGACATCTCTCCAGTTTTGCAACATATGCCCTGTTTTTCCTAACAGAGAGAATTAAAAAATTGAAGTTCTATCATTTAGAATGTCTAAGACAAAGAGGAAGCTAAACTCATAAAAAAATGAAGCTGTTAGAAACAGATAAGATACTTGCTGCCGACTAGAAAAATAGTCTGACGGATCCAGTCTCTGCTTCGTTCTGTCCCAGCGAAAATTCCTTTAGCTCTCTGTTCATTTCTTTCAAGTACTGGGCTTGGGAAGAGGGTGAAATGTGAAACAGCAGGTGGCCCTTAATTCTGCCAAACCCAAACCATCCTGACTTGTTTTCATGATTCTGCTGCAGGTGTGAAAAGTTTTTCCCTTCTTTTTGTAACTGTCACATTAGCAAAGTTGTGTTATGTTGGTTGCAACAGCACGGCAGATTTTTCTACTTTTCTTTCAAGCCTCAACTCTTTTTTCCCCCTTGATTTTCCCAGTTACAAATCATATCATTGTTATCTTGCAAATTTTCCATTCAAGACCTTATGTCCTCTCAGTCAAGTTTTTGTGTAAATGGTGCCAGCTGTGTACACAGCATTACCTACCATCTTGTGTGCCAGTGTCCGTTCTGACTTCATGTGGAGCCTGCTGTGTGTCGTGCCTGTGTGATTAGGCCCGTGGAAGGCTGCACCAAAGCAGTGTAGGACTGGGGCCGCGACCCCACGTGTGGAGAAATACAGGAGTGTTAGTGGCAGTGGTTCCTCTCTGTGTCCTGGAAAGCAGAGGAAACCAGTTTGGAGTAAGCAGTGTGTCAGGAAGGGCTGAGAAGTGGGCCGCTTCCCTTGGCGCTCTAGATCCTGGCCCAAGCGTGGGCTGTCTTCTGCCTTTTATAAACCCAAAGGGACCAATTTCCTCTTGTGTAACCTGGAAACCGGTACCGCAGCCTGATGTCTGAGGTTCGGGAGCTGTGAGGTGTCCTCGCAGCAGGACTTTCCCTCTTGGCAGAGCTGTATTTTCACAGAATGGCATGTCCTCCCAAATTCTCACGTAGATTTATTTTGGCTTAGTCTCATGAAGGCCAGGCTGCAGAAGAAATTGAATTTCCATTTTAATGGTTTAGTTTCATTATACAGAGCAGACAATTGGGAATAGAAAGAAACTATTAACAGCATTGTGATGTCACAGAGGACAGATATTTCAAATTGGCTTAGCTCTACAACATGGTGCAGTGTGAAAAGACCACACCTGTGGGGCGCACAGTGCAGTGCTTTTAAATTCTTGCTCTGCCATCTCTGGACCCTGTGACCCTCAGTGTGACAACCCTGAACTTTGCTTTCCTCTTCTACATGAAAGAGAATAATGCTGCATACCAGAGAGCCGCTATAATGATTTACTGAGATTGAGAAGTTCCTGAGAGCGTGCTGCTACACCATAGGTAACAATAAATGCTGCTACCTTCTTTTCTTGCTTCTTTTTCGGCCCCTGAAAAAGGAAACGTGATGAACCCTAACCTCTTTTATTATCTTGTGGAAAATAGATTGAGTCATATAATCAGCTAAGGAATGCCTCAGTGTTTCCTAATGTGTATTTCCTGGGACTCTAGCTAAGACATGACCAGAAGTGTTTTATATAGAACACAAAGGCACACTTTCAGAGACTGCTCGGGACAAAATCAGCTTTAATCACTGCAGAACTTCTCAGAGCCTTTAGTGCTCCTGACAGAATCTGTATTCAGAACTTCCTTATCGCATTTGATCTAGGAAAGCCTTTCTTCAGGGTTCATCTTGTGGGTCCAGAATCCTGTGGAGATTTTGAGGTGAATAAGTAGATTTATTTATATAGTAAAGTAAGTCTGACTCGATACATCTGTGCCTCCTTATCCCGATGGTCCTTTGCCCTTGCTAACCTATTTGGGAAGTTAACCGTCCTTGAACGAGAGGCTGGACGTGGTCAGTGTGGTTTGCCCTGACCTGAAAGACAAGATGGGGGTTAGGAGGTGGAGTCACCCCTCTGGCGCTGTTCAGCCAGTTCCTCACTTTGTACAAATGTACTGTACTTCCTTAGCAAAACCTTTTTCTTTCAGAATTTTATGCGACAGCTAATTGGAATAATTCTTATTGAGTGTAATCCCGGTTACAGGTTGGTGTAAATCTCCACTTCGGTGCCTGGATTGAATTGCAGTACTCACGCTTGTCTTTCTTGGGTGATACTGAGCCTCAGTCATATACCAGCAGCGGAAAATGCTTGTGTACTTTAGGTACACTCCTCCCCTCAGACTCACTGCTCTGATCCAGCCCAACTTTCACAGAAATGTAATTGTAGCAAAGTAAATGGCAGCCCTTCCATAGGCCTCCTTTTAAGAAAAAGAAAAGTCTTGGTGAAGAGGGAACTCTTTTCTTTCTGAACCCGAGATGAGTATGCTCTTGGTTTGCCATCATTATGTCTCAGCCGTATATTTGCTGAATATACACTCATAGTGATAGGAAATGATTCCACAGCTACTCGTCTAAAAATGCAAAACGACAGGGCTAAAGCTAAAGCTGGCACTTTCGATAAACACCTTCCTCCGTGGTGTGCTACAAAATGGAATCCGTCTGTTTTCAGGCCTAATAGGCTCACCCAATGCTATGTTAAGTTGCTTCGTATTGAAATGTAGGGTTTACATCTGTTGTTTCTGTTTTTAATTTGAAACTACAGTGTGCAGGAGAGATTGATCATAAAGAATTCCTCCGAGGTACTGACACCCGTGGTAAGGCCTTCGTTTTTATCAGGGTCAGTGGCGCTAGCATATTTGCTGGCATTTCATTTTTCCCTGAATTAAATAACTTCCTGCTTTCAAATTCTAGGGCGAGCAGCCTTCCTTTCACTCCCACTTTTTTCCTTCGGTCTTGGCTTATTATATCATTACCTTGAGGCCCTCTCTCTTTCTCCTCTCATTACTTGGCAGCAGATACTTATTTTTATGTGTAGTATCTGTAGTTCCTAGGAGGCATGTGTGTAATTTGTGATTTTTGTGGGTCAGTTCACAGAGGTCCTTGCTCTCTCTGATTTTTTTTCATTTTCTCCCTAGGAGCATCCCATCTCCTTATAAGCATTTTGTTTTCTCCCACAATTTGGTTTTTTATTTCTCTCTTCTATTTTTATTTTATTTTATTTTACTGTTCTTCAACAAATTCCCTACCTTTGTCTTTGTTTTGCCCTTCTCGGTTTCTTTCCATGACTTCTTTCCCCAGTTGGAGGAGTCAGAAAACACGAAGGAGCTAAGAGCCATTTCCATTCTCACGTAGAGCATCCTATGGCCTGGTATCTGCATCCGGGGCAGGACTTCCAGTGGCTCAAGAGTGAGGCCGCTCTTTCCTTGAAACCAGCGTCCTGCCTCTGCAGAATCTGACTGGCAGTATTTGCCAGTACAACGCTCTCTAAGCCTGGTAGGGCAGTCCGGCCGTCCAGGACTCTGGACCCTCCAGCCTTGCCGGGAGCCTCCATTTACTTCACTGGCCTCTCTTCCTACTCTGTCTTCACCTCTGCCTTGCACAGTTTCATGTTCCATTGTGGTGGTAGATAGATGTGTTTCTGTGCACCACAGAGTCCCGAAATTTGGAGCATAGCATTATTACCTATGTTTAAGGCTGTTCGGATGGCCCTAATGAAACACAGATAATTTGTGCTGGAGAATATATCCGTGTTCTTTACTTATTAATATCTGCTTACTCTGCGGATTTCCTCTCTTGGGCTTTGTCTGGGTCAGCGCCTCTCTAGAGCTGCTCTGCCTAATATAGTGTCCTCAGTCACAGGTGGCTACTTAAATTTAAATTAACTTCAATCAAATAAAATTAAAAAATTCATTTTCACTTAAATGAGGCCCATTTCAAATGCTTAATGGGTCACTGTGCCTTGTGCCTACCATACTGGACAAGAAAGATTAGAAAGAACTTTATTATCACAGAAAATTCTGTCAGAATATGCTGCTGAAGACTGAGCTGTGCTTTCTCTGGGCTAAAGCGAGTAGTTCACAGTCTCCAAATCTGCTGGTTTCTGCCAACATTAAGTGCGCTGTTGTTAATGGCTTTGGTTCTGATACGTTTTGACTGCTACCTTGGACGATTTGTCGATGAGGCCCTAATTCTTAAAGGGTGTACATGTGTCATATGCACCCTGTTACCCCTCTGACAAGTGTGCGTTCTCATTGTTAGTAACCTTCCTAAAGTGTATTTCACAGATGAACTCAGTTCTTGTCTGTTGCCTGGTTCTCCTTTCCAAGCTATGCATTATAATTTCATCGCAAGTGTAATAAGAAAAAATAATTTTGTCTTTTCTCTTTGTCTGGTTTTTCCTGTTTTCCCTTGCCCTCCCTCCTTCCTTATCGCTGGAGAGAGCCAGCGCACATAATCGTGCCGTCGCATCAGACCCCGCACACCCAGGACACCGGTGCCGATTGCATGATCATTAGCAGGCGGCTAGCAGGGCCCAGCCCTAACTCAGAACCTCACCCTCTCCTCGTTAGGCACCTGGTAGCGTTTGCTTTGCCTTGAATGTTGAAATCGTCTACTTAGATTTGCACCAGTTTAGAAATAGATATTCAGGGTCCTCTGCTGATTATCAAACTACTAAAGCTTCAATTTAATAAATAGCTCACTCCGTGGGAAGAAGACGGGTTTTATTAACATGCAACATTAACACCGTGGGGCTCCGCAGATAGGTTGACATAGTGTCATTGTTACAGAAGATAAAATTTGAAGGAGCATCTGTGGAGCAGCTAGCGATGGATGTTAGAACAATAGCTCTGGATTTTATGGTGGTTTAATCATCTTCCGCCCCCATCCTCTCATTCAGACAGTGAACCCATATTTCTTGACGTTTACTATGCTAGGCACTGTGTCAGCTGCTGGGTGACTCAAAGGCGAGCGGAGCCGGCGGTAAAGGGGCAAGAGGGCAGTGATGGAGAAAGGCACGAAGCCCTGTGCAGCTGCTCGGGACACCGGGCTGTCAGGCCCTCCGTGTGCTTCCTGTGCTGCCCCTCGTCATCGTCTTGAAACGCATTCATTTATTTATTTACTTCCTTATTGACGGCAGTGCTGGGATTAACCCAGGGCCTTGCACGTGCTAGGCAAACACTACCACCGAGCTACAGCCCTGGCACCTGGAAACTCTTCATTTTTAAACGAAATATTCTGCATTTTTATTTTGCGAAGAGCCTTACAAATGATGTAGATAGCATTAGGCCCACGTTCTGGTGGGACGTGGAGAAGTTGCTTAGTCTAGATGTGCAATCTGGGAAGACATCCTGAAAAAGCGGATGTCTGAGCTGAGATAGGACGGGGGAAGAATTGTCCTCACCGAAGAGGACAGCGGAGAAAACTCTTCCGTCAGCGGTCGATGGGCGGGGCAGAGCAGTAACCTCCAGGTGAGCATCCGCAAACCTCGGCACCTCTGCCTTGTTCTCAGGGAGGTAGCTGTCTCATGGACCCACCTGATCTTGGGTGGCTCCTCTCACAAATGGCTCACCGAATCACATACTCCTGGTCTTTCTCATCTTGAACAAAGAATTGAACCAGACAAGCCAAAAACAGTGTCAAAAATTTATTTGAAAAGTAGGGGTGAGGGAGAAACTGGCTCTGTAGAGCAAACTTGGGCCAAGAAAGAGAGAAAGAGAGCAAAAGAGAAATAAAAGTACACCCTGATCTAGAGGACACAGGGTGGGCTGCCGTGAAAGAGACTCTAGCAGGTTACTCCTGCTGTCTGTGTCCATATGGCGTCTACATCTTATGGGAACCCACGAGAAATTCTACATACGGGGTGCAGGGAGGCAGCGCTGCACAGATCCTGGGATCCCACCGCGCCTCTCTTCCCAGCCAGCCTACGTCATACCCTCTCATCCCCTGTCTCAAACTCAGAAAGCATCAGTTGTTAGCTTTTGATTTCTCTTTGTATCTTTCTTCAGATAGGGATTTGTAAGATTGACCAGGCTGCAGTCCGGCAGTGCCGTCTTCGGCAGAGGTTGCCGTCCACACGCCGATGGATGAGGCCCTGTTGGGAACGCCTGGGAATTCCGCAGACTGCTGAGGTGCATGGCCACCGAGCAGACTGCCCCACCTCAGGGTTCACGACAGTCATGTTTCTCCTGAGCTCCACTAGCTGTGACCGGATTTTCCGTTTGTCCAAAGGAAGCAGGGCAGCTGGGTATTTCTGTGAGACGTCCTCATTTTGGTTAGCAAGTAATTTAAGAAATTTGTGTGGGCTGCTAGAAAAGAATGAATATAGGCCATACATAGCCCTGACCTCCAGTGTGTGAACACAGCTCTTGCTCTCCTGAATGAATCTAGAGCATTCTCTGTGGATGGATGTCTCTTCCCGAGAGGGCTGCTTTTATCTTTCCCATTTTCGTTTTCAGAAGATAACCTTTGCCTCAGGTTCAGTAGCAGCCTCCTACACGGGTTACTGTTTAAAAGCTTGATGTGCTTTGGTACTTCATGCTATGCATAGCAACATAAACATAAGAGTTAAAAACCACAAAATGCTTAGAGGAAAGCATAGGAGTAATTGTCCTTGAATTTAGGCATGAAAATTTGGATGCCTCTAAGAAAACCGGCAATACAAGAAGAAAATATAGATGAATCGAACTTCATTAAAACTAAAAACTTTTGTGCTTCAAAAGGTACCATTAGGAGAGTGAAAGAAGTTTTTCCTTTTTTTTTTTTTAAGACAGTGAAAGGACAGGCTGTCAGATGAAAAGCAAATATTAGCAAATAACTTATGTGATAAGGGTCTCCTAAGTAAAATATGTGTAACTCAACAAAAGAAGACTGACCAGCCAATGGGAAAAGGACTGAGACAGACATTTCTTCAGAGAAAAAAACAAGAACACAATTGGCCTATGGACATATGACATCAGTAATCACTGGGAAAACGCAAATCAGAACTATGAGATTCTGTTTCATTCCCACTAGGGTGGTCATAATCAAAACCCTGGACAGTTCGCACATGTTGGTGCACACAGAGATACTGAACCCTTCCTACTTGGCTACTGAAAATCTGAAATGGTGTAGTCGCTATGGAAAACGGTTCGGTGTTTCCTCAGAAACATATGTAGAATTACCATACGACCACTCTGAGGCGGACACTCAAAAGAATTGAAAAAAAGCCCTCAGATACTCAAAACAGGTAGTCATTACAATGAAGAAAAGCCCGCATCATTTAGAGTATATGTACAATGGAAAATCATTCAACCTAAAAACGTAATGAAGGAGTACTAGATTCTGCATCAAACAATGCTCAAAATATTGTAGTGAGATAAGGTCAACACCAAAGGTCATATATTATATGATACCATTTAGGAAAAATAGGTAAATCTATAGGACAGAAAACATATTGGTTGTTTCTAGAGGTAGAAGAAACAGGAAACGGAAATGACTGCTTCATGGGCGTGAGATTTTCTTGTAGCATGATGAAAATATTTTGCAATTAAATAGAAGTAATGGTTACAGGACATTATCAATTCCCCAAACTACCATATTGTTTCTTTTTACATGATTAACTTTATATTATGTGAGATTTTACCTCAATTTTTAAAAAATTTTTAAAAATCATAAGTCTTGAAATTAAATTAACTTATAATAGTGTTCTAGCAAGATTACTCATTAGCTGTGCAGTTTTGGCCAGGTTTTATTTCATTTCTGAATCTCAGTTCTGTATCATGAAGATAAACAACTTGTACAAGTTTTCAATACTGAAGTTGATTTCAGTGTGGAAATGCATGAGAGTCTTGCCTATAGTGTGTCTTAATATTAGCTGCGACCATCTTGAATTATAGTTGCTATTTTAAATTTCAAGTGCCATAATCATCATAGAAATCACAATTATATATATGCAAAAAGGGAAGTAAGGGAAATATGTTTCATTAGTTAGCAGTAGGATTCAGTAATATTTAGGTGAAGCAAGCAAGTTAGGTGGATATCTTTAATTAATTGTACTGAAATCCTAGTTAGGTACTAAGACAATGTACTGAATATAAGCAGTTTTGTTTCTGTAACTAATTTACATCCTCTTTCTTCAATAGAATGAAAACCTTTAGCCCAAAGCAGCCTGGAAAGCCCTACTTAGAGTAGCCATTCCTGTCCCATACCTGCCTTGTCTCAAGATCCAACCGTCTTTGCCTTCTTTTAATTTCTCGTGCGCTATGATGTTTCTGCCTCAGGATCTTTGTTCCTGCTGCTCTTTGGTTTGTGACATTTTTCAGCACCTCCCTTCCTTCTTTGTCTTTTACTTATTTGAGACTCACTCCTCAATTCATATCCTTGTTCTTTCCGCAGACCTCCCAGCACTTCTCAAAGTAGTTTCCTTCCCTGCAGCTTCTGTTGCATTAATCAACGTGTTTGTCTAGTTTTCTTGAACCCCTAGACCAGGGATGGCAAACCTTTTAGAGACAAGTGCCCCAACTGCGCCCAAAACTCACTTATCACAAAGTGCCAACACTGCACTTAAACCTGGACACTGAGGTTTTAGTTTAGAAGCAGCAACTCACACTTTAACATCTTTTGTCTTAAAAACACATAACGTGAGTGCCGTAGGTTCACACCACTGCCCTGTAAGCTTGGGCATTCTCTTAAAGTGGGGCTGTGTGCAGCCTCCCTCATGACTTGCTTCCAGCTTTCCCTTGCTACTGGAACATAGAAGCCACATAATAAATGTTGAGGGAGATGCAGAGAAATTCATTTAAATTAAAAATAGAGATCCAAGAGCGAGAGGATGAGCCACCAAAAGAACATCTCAACAAGTTAGAGTGGTGATTCTGCTCTAGAGTTTTGCACTTGTTTGGGGGAGTGAAGTGGAAACCATCCGACTGTGTGACCTTCACGACAGTCGTCATCTTTGAAGTCCTTTCGCCTAAGATTTGCTCTGTGGTGAGTCGTTAGGCAGCAGGCCATAACTGCAGCTTCGCGTGTCATATAGCCTCATCATCCCATGAGGATTTCCAGGTGCGGAAAAAGTTCCTCCTCTCGATGTACGCTTGTCCAGGCTTTTCTACAGAAGGATGCAGACCTGTTATTTGCTGCAAAATGTCACCTAGGAGCTAGTAATAAAAGGTCTTTCCCTGAAGAAACTATTTGTTTTATATCAGGTAAAAGAAAGGTATTTTTGTTTGTTTTATTTTGTTTTCCTCATGGGAAGAGTACTGGGGATTGAACCCAGGGCCTTTGTATGAAGCTATATCCATAGCTTTAATGTAATTTTTTTAAAAAAAAAAAATTTGAGCCAAGCTCTCACTAAATCACTAAGTTACCCAGGCAGGGCTCCAATTTGCAAACCTCCTAATTTAGCCTCCCAGAGTGCTGGGATTGCAGGAGTGTGTCACCACACCTTGCTTTTATTCTCTTTTAAATAGCATCCCTTAGAAGTGCTGTTTTGCATTCAAAATTAGGAGAGAGAAATACAATAGTAAAGTTAAATTAAAAGTACAAATGTTTTAACTTCCTGGGGATAATACAAAATGAAAGATCTTTGAAGAATGTTGAATTTTAGCATATCCCTCAGTGTCACTTGGCTGTAGGAAGTTGGGCACTCTATTTGTAACTAGGTTTTTCATTCTTCCCCAAAAGTCAGTCTTTTATTTTCGTTTGTCTAATTAACCTCTTCTGCAAACCAGGAATTTGGCATTGCACACCTTGATCTTAAGAGACTCGTCCAATGTTTTATACTAGTGCTCCGTCTGGGGACACCAAGGGTGATTAAAGAGATGCACTTGTTGAATGTGTGTTTGTAGATTATCTGTCCGTAAACAGCTGGAAAAAGTAAATAGTAGGCGGAATTAATCATTTAGGGCTAGATAGGTAGGAGAGTGTTAATTTTTGTTCACTGTTTGATCTTGCCGCGATTTTGATGAAAAAGACAAATCTATCTTTCAATTTTAGAAGCTGTGAAGTTGGAAGATAACTTTTGAATAAACAAATACCTATTTAAAAGCATTTATTCATTTGAACTCTTCTCATATCAGCACTTACTCCAGGGGTATCGGTGGTGGGCAAGACAGATGCCTTTGGTGGAGAGTTTGTACCTACAAAGATCCCCCATAGTTTAGCCTTGTGTGTGCAGTGGGTCACCTTGCAGATGATAAACATGCATATCAAAGTACCTTTAGCGAGGTAGATATGTTCTTGGATCAAGTATTATGGATATCTGGCTTCATGCATGGTTGAGAGCCTAGTCTTGTTAGGATTCTTGGGCCATCTTTCCCCTCTGCTTTCTTTGGTGATACCCTTAGCCCCAGGAGTGTTTCCCTTGTGTGATGATGGGAACTGTTTCTGTCCACCTGCTGCTCAGTCACCCTGATTACCTCTATACCTGTGTTACTGATCTGCTGTCAGGCAAGAGACTCGAAGAGGCATTTCAACGAAAGCCCTCGGATTGACTCTTGCGGGAGAGATGAAGTCAGGGAACAGAATGTTCAGTTCAGTCACATGCCCGTGTCTGAGGGGCCGCCTTTCCAAGCACATGAAGTGAATGTAGGTGAAAAATGATTCCACCGAAGAAAATCAGATCAGTGGAGTGACTTCTGGATAATCAAAAAGAGCAGGTTTCCATTCAGAGTAGTACGGTAAACTTTGGAATGTGCCATAATGGTATTTTTATTGTCACTTGAAGCTGCTTTACTAATCTGTGCCCTGGGATATCCCCGTTCTTATTTTTATTCTACATCCTCCATCCTGGGCATTTTTTGTTTTCTTTGCTGCATTTTTAAGTTGAAATGAGGTTAGCCAAGTGGATTCGAGTTGTTCTAGGCGCTGGAGATTGCTGCTGATGGAACCAGACAGCCTGCTCTCTCTTCCCGGGAGACTTTCTTCTCCTGAAGATGTGTAAGAGTTCCGCTGTCACTGACCTTTCATTGAGCTACAATATTACTTGCCAGAAATGCAAAAAAGTTATTTTCCTAACTTTTGATAGGACAACATGGACAGCAAAGTTTCAAAGAAATTTATTATGTTTTAAAGTCTCTTTGGGCCATGAAGATCATGTCCTTTAGAGTTATAGGCGATTTAAACAGGTTTTTTTTTTTAATCACAACAACAGCTTTTAACTTTCTGTTACATGTTGCCTCCCCGAACAATAAGACAGAGAACACCGTATGTGACATTTCTAAGTCAGCACACATGTTTTACTGTTCCTCTTGCCTCACTAGGGATGCAGAGTCATGTCTACCTTATTTGTGGGTCCCGGAAAAAGCACAGTGTTTTCAAAGGTGTTGCAGCACCCCCGAAACTATTGAGATTCTTCGCATGCTCTTTGTGTCTGCTGAAGTTCCCCCGTGTGTATTTCTCTTTAGGTTTGTGAAAAGAGGCAGGTGGGGGCAGGAGGCAAGACTGGCTTAGGCGTGAGTGTCTGCAGCTCCTGCACCTGTGGCTTTGAGCAGTCTTTCCCCTAGTGGAGGACGTTGCTGGCCAAGGTATCTTTTTTATTCGTCAGTGAAGAAGGCCCTGACAGTGTCAGTCATTCACATAATTCTGCTTCATGTTCAAAGAAGGGGCTTGAAGGTGGTAGCCAAGAGCATCCACATCGTCATGTCAAGTTCGTGTTGAAGTGTGATGTCTGCTGGGGTCTGCAGCTCTTTCACCCAGAAGCTTTACCCTGGACTCACCAGAGCAGAGGATCAAAGGGAGAATCTGCAGGTGCTAGGCTGCTGTGGAAAAAGGGTATCAATCATTACAGAAATAACCTTGGATCCCTCAGCTTCACTGTGGGCCACCATTGACAAGGCATGGGATGTGTATGGACTCCCAATGTGAAAAAACTGACATTGATGAAAGGGAGATAGTGTGCCCAATATCACCCTTCACAGACTAGAGGCTTTGTTTGTGTTTCATCTTCTTTTGAGCCTGAGGTCAATAATCGCTACCAGTACAAATTAGGAGGTTTTATTTCTCTCCCCCTCGATACGCTCATCTGAGCTGAGATAGCCACCGACAGGGAGGGAGTGGACACCTGCTTCATCAAGATGATCCGCACAGGGAATTCTCTTTTGAGTCCCAGGGCTCTATGCCCAGGAGCTGGCGAGCACAGATCATTAGCTTGATGGTTAGAATTGGCAGGGGTCCATTATGGAGAATTTTGCATAATCAGAGTACTCATAGACGCTCTTCATTGACAGGGTACTTGAAAATGAAGGGTGAAATCTGCTCGTGCGTTAGATTAATTATATCAGCCTACCAGTCAGAGAGAAGCGGGTAGAAGATATGTCACTGGCGGGATGAACCCTGTCGGTCTCATTGATTGTTCCCAACAAAGCATTTTTCCCCAAGTGTTTATTACTGGGCCCCTCCCTGAGCAGTGACATGGAATTTTTATACTCTCTGTAACCCCGAGCATTACAATGAGAAACGATTCCCGCTTTACTCTCGGGACATGACCAACTCAGAAGAGATTGATAACATGTTTCAGTTTCCATAAGTGTCACCAGCTAAAGCAAGATTCTAAGCAGTTCTCGATTTTTATGGCAGGATATCCAAAAAGAGAAAAATGGATTTTTCCCCGAAGTTTGTAGTGATTATACAGTTCATGCACAAATATCAGAGAATTGTTATCCACTCAATCACAGCTTCACCGTTATTACGGTGTCCACGTATCCAGTGAGTCCTGTGCTTGTAATTTAAATGGTTCATACTTGTTGGGTTTCTTTTGTGCTGCTTACTGATTCTCACCTATTGGTGATAGTCTAAGCTGCAACATGCAAATACATATTTGATTAGAGAGTGCCTTCCTGAATATCAAAAGGGGTGTGATTTCAGTAGCATACACTTTATTCTGTTGTTCGATGAACTTGTGTTGGATGCAGTACTGATTGTTCCAGGGATAAAGAAGACCTACGGCACCTATGGTGAGGGTGACATCCTTGAGTCACTCACCTATATTTGGTACTTCATTGTCTTGGTTCCTCAGATTGATACAAAGCAGGTTAAGGACCCTGTGATCTGCCTGTACACAGGGAAAGACTTTGAAGGCTGTGTAGAGGAGCCAGAGCCTTCAGCTGACCGAACTGAGTTACTACCCTTGGGAAATAATTGAGTTTCTAAGTCAAGGGCCCACTATTTTATGATCTTACCATGTTTCATACATAAATTTGTATACACACCCTTACACACACATGTGCACACACACAAAATTATTCACTGAGAATACCGCTGAGCCCTGGGACTTACATTCTTCATCTTCTACTCCTCTGTACTATTTGTCTATCAGTATACATTTTATAGTTTATAACTGTACATACATACAAATACAATTTACTTTTTGTTGGGACTAAGTGGTCATAAATGAGTTTGCTTAAAGGAAAAAGAGCAGGAGTGCTTCTCTTTCCTTTGAGCAAAGAAAGGTATCTGATCTCATTTGGACACCCTTAGTCTTCATTTGTAGAGCAGACAGGTTACTAAGCCGTTGTGAAGCACTGGAGCCTCTCGGGTTATTCTAAATAGTGTTCACCCATAACAGCCTGGAAATAAAGCCTCTTGTGATGAGGGACTGTGGATTTCCCCCTCCTGGAAGAGGTGTGAACAGTGTTTCTTACATGCATCAGGGGCTCCCAATTACCCTTTTCCATTTTCTGATTCCTAAATTCTCCTCTTTCTAAATGATAGTTGGATCCAAAGCACCAGAGATCTAAGCCTGAAAAACCATACTCTTGTCTTGGTGGAGCCCAGGTCCTGGAGATAAGGGCAATACTCTGATAGAAATGCATTTGTCTAGTGAGTCTACTTACGATTTGTCTGCTGCATCTGGTTAGCGAGTGAGGGGCCTGGGCACAGGTACCCAGCATCCGCAGCTTCCGGACTGCATAGGGTTTGCCTGCTTTCCCAAGCTCACCGCCTGCAGTTCTTCCTTATTCTCTTTTCATTCCCGTCTGGCTTTCTTGACTCATCTGGGTTATTCCCCTGCCTTGCCAAAATATCTGGGTTTCAGATCTCTGCTCTAAACTTCCGAAGAATTTAAATTGCGTCAGAATAACACTTGCTTAGGTGCCGTGACCCTTTGCAGCATTTCGCATGAGCTGGTTGTTTTTATCTGGGTTATCTGTGGTGGAAAATTGGAGTTTGGCAGGCGGCAGCATGCTGGGGAAGTACTGTACTGAGAGTTGGACCAGCATGTAAATATAATTCAGTACAATTCAGCAGGGAGAAAGCATGCCTAAGAGAGAATCCTGCTGGAAATGTGTTCCACCTAATGCTTTAGGTAGAGCATACTGCCCCCGACCAGAGGGATATGGTCGGGTATGGTGGGGAAAGAAGCCAAGTCCTGGTAGGCTATGAGTCAGGAGCACTGAACACCTGTGGGCCAAATAATCAACTGGAGAGCTTTACAGGATTGCTCTCCTTCCCCCTCACTTTTTTTTTCTTCTGACCAATTACTTTCAATGAGGATGGCAAGTCGGCTTCTACCCCCGACTGCTAGAGATTATAGTGTCAGAAGGGCCGTTGTAATGTCTTTTGTGTCTTAATAAACCTGTCAGCTGAGGTTACATTATTTTCTCATTTCCATCAGGGAAACATGGAACAGTGCAGCTGGGCAGCCTTGGGTCTTGGTGTGTGTTTTTGGTTGGTGTGGTGCACCGGTCCCACCAGTGCCATGGCTACGGGGCAGCAGCGCTTGCCAAGCAGCGGCCCTCCTGTTAATTAGGGCCCTGCCGACCTCCGGTGGGAAATCCTGTGATCCCTTTGTGCCACCAGAGGACTGTCCATAGCCTCACTCCTTCTTTGGCAGCAATTTCTGCTGATGTGCTGGGTGTTTGGTTCACATCCTTCCTGCCTGGTGATTCATCCCCTGAGACTGTAATATGGTGGCATTATTTTTGAGTTCAAAAAATTACAGTCATCTTCTATTACCTACCAACTTGAGTTTGTGATATCCCACCAGGCCCTTTCTAGGCAAAATTTATTAAAAATATGTGTTTTTCTTGGGATCCTGTTTTGAGCCAGGCGCTATCCTGGACACCTCATTTATGGGTGAGCGAAGCCAGCATCCTCTCTGCTGTCAAGTAATGACCACCCTGTTTGATTCTATCTCTGATACAATCTTTCCTCTGAGGGAAGAACTATGGCCTACAGAAAAGCTGGCAGTAGATTTTCCAGGCTATGGGACTCATATTTGTGATGGGCAAGCATGTTAAACAACTCGAACATAGTCCTGGCTTCTTGTGGAGTTCTTTTCATTTAGGGTAAGATCCCTTCCCCTTGGACTGGGCTGATGACAAGAATGTGTTTTGATAAGATGCTGTACGTGCATCGTCTCTGTGAGATGAGTGCTATCATCCCAGCAGATGACTCAGAACTAGGTGGGGCCAAGCGAAGTGTCCCAAAGCACCTGGAGTCCAGGACACAGAACAGAAGTGCCAGCCCCGCTGTCTCTGGGAGACGGTCAGGGCCTTAGAGACAGCACAGACGGCCACATCGGAGCTGGTGCTCTGAAGATAGGAGCTACACTCCGAAGGGCAGTGGTCAGTGATGCTCAGGCATTGGTGACCTTGTCTTTCAAGGACCCGGTAACGTTTGGAGACATTTCTTGGTAGTCACAACTGAGGGAAGGACAATACTAGATACACTTCTCAGAATGTGCAGGGCCGATGCCACACCCAAGTAACCTAGCCCCAGAGGCCAGCGGTGCCTGCGCTGGGAAGAGCTGGCTTGGCCTGGGCATCAGGGAGGCATCTTCCAGGGGAGGGACAGAGGAGCCGAGTTGCCAGGTGGTGGAGTTGGGGTGGAGGGTTGTAGACAGGAAGCACCACGTATGCACAGGAGGGAGTGTAGGGGCTGGGAGGGACAGGCCGAAGCGGCTGTGGCAGTGAGCAGGAGCGGGAAAGAATGGCACATGCCCGGTGGGGGTGGATCCTGTGGGCTGTGAGCCCGCAGAGCCTGGAAGGCTTCTCCCGCGAGGTGAGAAGGACGGGAGCTCGGTGTCTCGGGGGCGGAGGGCCACGTTCTACTCACATCTGCAGCTGATGCACCAGCACGTGCTGTAACAGAAAAGAGCCTTCCTCCTGGAGCCAGATGCAACTGGGTTGCATCCCTGCTGTACTTCTTATGACCTGGGTGGGTCTGGGCCCAGTCCTTAGTGTCCAGCGGGCTCAGTGACACTTCGTGCAGCCATTGAGGAGAACAAAAGAGAGATGCACGTGGGATGTCCGTGTTTCTTCTGGCCCCGGCTAAAGAGATGATAAAATCAAGAGAACAACCTAGGAAACCAGGACTATTCCTACAGTTTGTTGTATTTCTCAGTTCTCCCACAAACATGGGTGTCCTGTGCTCTGAAAACTGTCCCTTGCTTTGCCGTGAGCTGGAGTCCTTCTCAGACAGGAAGAGTCTCTTTGAGTCTTGTGTTTGCAATACTTGTTCTGGTCCAAAGTTATAAGTATAATTCTGCTCTGTTAGCATGAAGGGAAACTCTAGGGGAATGATGTACTCTCAAACTGTGTTTTCAGAGCTTTCTGGAGAGGAGTACAGCATATTGTCCAACAGTGCTGGCTCTGGGATCAGGCCTGGGTTCCAATCTAACTTCTCCTGTTACAAATTGGGATGTCCTTCCTCGCCAGTTTCTCATCTGTTCAGAGGGTGAAGTGAAACCCACCTCATAGACTTAATGTTAGGCTAGAGTGAAAGCTGTCTAGCAGCACCTGCTAGAACATGTGAGTACAATCCACTGAGTTCACAGAGCTACAGCGAGGGGGTAACCAGACTCCCTACTGCAGTGAGCTCCCTGGTCAATCCGTTTTCTAAATCTTTCTGGAAAATGAGGCTGCACTACACACTGTAATTGGTTTAAATAAGACAATGAATGACAGATCCAAGGAATAAAACCAGGAAATAGAAATTCATAGATGATCCCTACTTCTGGCATTTGGTACAAATTCTATCTCTTCAGTAACAGACCAATGAGATAGATATAGAAAATGTCTAAATTAGACATTTTATTCAAGAATAAAACTAGAAGATCTGCTGTTAGAAAACAGCACAATTTCTAAACAAACTAAAAATGGTCTTCCCTGTATTGGAAATCTGAAACCCAGCGTCCTCAAAGAAGCTTCCCCATGGTAACAGGATTCCAATGGCCCTTGAGCTTATTCTGCTCAGTCTTGTTTCCTCCTGGGAGCAGCTGTTGACATCCAGCAGGCTTTCCATCCTTCTCCAACATTCCCTGAACACAGTTCTCTCGGCCGACTATCCTGTGTCCTGGCTGTGCAATACCAGGCTGCCCTTCTTTTTCTTTTTCTTTTTCTTTTTCTTTTTCTTTTTCTTTTTCTTTTTCTTTTTCTTTTTTTTTTTTTATCTCCTTTGAGTCAGGGTCTTACCATTTATTCTAGGTTGACCTTGAACTCACTATGAAGCCCTGGCTGGCCTCAAACTCACAGCGATCCTCCCGCCTCAGCCTCCTGAACGTTGGGATGACAGGTGTGTGTCTCAGTGCCCAGCACAGCTTCCATTCTTGCTGTTTCCAGCGTCACTTCTTACGCCCTCTCAGTAGAGAAACTTCATGCACCGGAGGGGTGAATTTATCCACCTGCAAAAATTCAGTGACACACTGGGGAAGCAGGCACCATCAAGCTCGATGTGCTTTGGTTTTCCCAGGTGCTGCCTTTTTGTGCGGCTCCATATGCTGATTGTGACGAGGGGACTGTGTTCCTTTCATTTAACAGAAGGAAGTGGGGCACACAGCTGCCTGCTTGTTTCTGCTTCTTCTGTTGGTTCTGGCATGTTTTCCCCAAATGCAGGTCCCTCCTGCGTCCCCCGCCTCGAAACACAGTCCGTGCAGAGTCCCTGGTCTTCCTGGCAGACTGCACTACCCTGAAGCGTGCCCTTTGGTTTTCCTTCCAGGATGAAACAAGCCCTTGGAGGAGCTTCTTTCCCTATGACTGAATCTAGCCGGCTCTCAGGGGAGCAGGAGTTAGTCCAGGCCTTGTAGATTAAGCGTTTGTGAATTGCATTATTGATAATTATTCCTGTGAAATACCCGCAGATTCCTGAGCTCAGGCCCTACCCTCATCCCAGTGGTGGAAAATCACATTTGCTGTAGCTGTGCTAGGCAGGCAGATGTAGAACCATTTGCTGTTATAGCTGCACGATGGACACAGGGCAGTGTGGCCATTGTATCTGCTGTCACAGACTCTTCAGCCGTGGGCAGTGCTACTGACGTGCCACCTTCTAATGGCCTGGTGATTAGAAGTGATGGGCAGATAAAAATAGAGGCCTCGGACGGAGCCGCCCAAAGCAGTTCTTCTCTCCTGCTTGTCGCACTCTGGGAAGTACGTGGCTCAAGGGCAGAAGTGACGTCAGATTGTAACTGAAAATCATTGTGCCGTTGCACCCATGTTACAAAATAAATTAATGGTTTATGTGTCAGAATGTGGAGTGGGTAATTGTCCTCTTTTGTTTGAAATATAGGTGATTTTTAATGAAAATTTTCAGTACCCCATAGTGCGTTCTGACTTCGGATTTGAATTTGTATTTTAACCTCTCTTCCTCTCCCTTCCCACCCCCTCTCCCCCGTCTCATACGCGCGCACACGCACACACACACACACACACACTCTCTAGTTCTCACCCTCACTCAGCTCTGTTTTACAAGTAACAATGTGTTATTGGCTTGGAATTGATTTGGGTGTCATATGTTGTCATTTGATAAAAAACAGTTTAGCTAAGCTGCTTGACATTACAACAGCTGGTAGTGTCACTTTTGTTAATGTCTTTAACCACATTTTTAACAAAACAGCAGATGCTCATCCCAAAAGCCATTTTCCTTCTCTCTGTGATTGTGTAAAATCAGCTCGACTAGCAGTTCTGGCTGAGCAGAGGCCCAGTTAGTGGAGCACCTGGCCCGGAAGACACACAGTAAGGCCCCCGAATCCACTGACCACGCTGGAAAGAACGGTTATTTTAAAAAACACGCAGAGCTGCTTTCTTCTGTGAGGGGAACGTTCTGCATGGAAAACATGACCCCTGCGAAGGAAGAGTTTTGCTGCCTTCGAGGAGGGAATCTGAGCTCAGTAGAGCAGCGGTAGCCGGTGGGGAAGCAGCACTTTGCCGCGTCCTATTTAAATTCTGGGGTTTTGGGGGATTCCACCTTTCCTCCTTTCTTTTCTTAATGAAGAAGGCGCTCCTCTCTTAGCAAGCACGTTATGTGCACACAGAATGGGGTTCATTTCCTGAAATATTTGCAAGTCATGCAATAGGGACTGTGAAAATTTCCACCAAAATGCTTCTCTGACACAGACATCTTACTTCTGAGCCTTAGCCCCGGTGTTCATAACTGTTGACTGTCTTGTTTGTAAATGTTTGGAAGTAATGTCATGAAAATCGTGATGCCTGGATGCTCCTTTGAGTGTTCATGCATTTAGCGACTGTTTATGGGGCTGCTGCGCAGGAAGAGGCAGCACACCCTCTGGCGTCACAAGTCACCGCTGATTAGGTCTGCGCCTTGGGGCATGGCATATGGCCCTTCTGTGTTATGGGCTTTAAAGTGAGGTTATTCCAGGGCCTGCCAGATAGGCCGGATGGGTAAAATGCATATGAAAAATGCAACAGCTGTGTAAAAGCAAAGCTTGTGGTTTACAAAGCACTGTAATAATGTACTACAGTGCTGAAAAGCCGTATTGCTAAGAGGGTACCTGGGTTCTTAACACTTTTGGTGGACTCTCCTGTCTTTTCTATGCACTTAACATCTAGTCTCAGCCTTAACCATTAATTTGAGAGGTTGTATGTGATGAGAGAATCTTAACCTTTTTATTCATAAAATACAGGTATATATAAAATACAGTATAGCCATGAGATTAATATTTCAAAGGCAGGTGGTGATTAGGAAAAAAAAATCTAAAAATGCTCCTTAAGACAATAATGAAAAAAGAGCAGTAAACATAGTGGTTTAAAATCAGCAGTAAGTTCTCCAGATACACACTGAGCAGTACACTTGGAATTGAATAAATTGGGTTTATTAATCACTGCAACAAAAAAGAAAATAGGCCGTGGAGAGGACTGCAGTAAAGGATGCTGGAGAAGACTGGGACTTTGGTTTGGTGGCTCGCAGGGCCTGAGGACGTGAGATTTGTTCTGGACAGGCTGCTGTTCAGAAGCGAGATGTGCTGTGAACAGGTATCAACTCCACACAAGGAGTGTAAGCACTGTGCACTTCAAAGGAGCACTGATAAGAATTAAAATAAGAACAAAGACACCTCAGTAGGTCTCTCAAGGGAGAACAGCCTATTGCCAGGCTAAAGCTGTTATTCGTAATGAGGCAGCAGTTCCTTGAATCGGTGGAAGGAGAGCAATGCTTGGTATTTCATGGGTAGCCTAATGCCCTTCCTTTTTTCTGTACTCAGACACAATTGTGTAGTAGTCTTGTTTTGTCTTCGTTCATCATGGTCTCAAATAAACTTCCTGAGATTTTGGTGAGGTTATTTTTGCCTAGTAGGGTTACAGTAACCCAGGGATGAGTTCTGTGTCTGAGGCGTAGCTGTGATTATTGAACTTAATTTTAGCTGTCAAAGGTCTTCCCTTCCCTTCCCTTCCCTTCCCTTCCCTTTCCTTCACCTCTCACCTTCTCCTTCCTCTTCCCCATCCTCACCTTTCTCCTCTCCTTCCTTCCATCTTTCCTTTATTCCTCCTCATTCCGCTTTGTATCAGTGCCGCTTACCAGGCACAGATTAAAAGATGAGCTAGTCTGAGTTGGTTTGGGTCACAGAAGAGTAGGGAAAGGCTTGCTCATGCTTCTGTGAAAGGAAAATTGGTCTTTTCCAGGAATCAAATAGGCACTACGCGTCCTTATTGTTACCAGAGTCATCTGATCACTGTTCAGGCAGCTAGCCCAAGAGCAAAGCTTCCAAGGGCTCTCTAGAGCAGGGGTCCGAGAAGGTCCAGGGATGGGCCGCCAAGGACCTTGCTAGCGCTGACCCTCCCTGATCTCTGCCCTTGCTCTGTAATGAGCTGGCCTTCAGGTTCCTGTGGTGAAAAGCATCTTGACTGGGCCCAAACATGTTTCCATCTGTGAAATGCAGAGCCACCTAAAAGGGGGATGTGTAATGAAATTTATATGAGTTCTGGAAATCTTGGATATTTAACTTTTTGCAAAATAATTCTAGGAAAGATTTTTGTAAATAAACATGACCGGAGCAGTATTGTGCTTTTCAGGCATTACCTTCTACCCAAACTGCTCTTTCTTTCTCCCTTTTCTTCGAAGCTTTCTTGTGTGCCTCACCGCTGCCTGCATTTGACTGCCCTACCCCAGACCGCTCTGGCTGCTGGTCACAGGGTATTATTCTGTCCTCCAATGCCATGGAATGCTTAGGCAGAGGGGACCTTAGAGGTCGTCTAACCAGCACACTTATTTTGAAGATGAGCAAACAGAGACCCAGAGAATCTCAGCTTCACCAAGGCCAAGCCGCTCTGGCAGAACAACTGGATTTGTCCGTGCTGCAGTGACTTTAGAAAATTCTTGATCACCTGCTACCCCTTCCAAGTCCTGCACCTGCAGCAGACAGGACTAATGAATTCTGTTCACCAGTTTCAGCCATTGTGCGGTCCCCACCCAGCTCTCTAGTGACTCCTGCCTCTTGGTCACAGTCACCACCTGCACTAAAGTCATTGCTGTACACTGAATGCTTCATAGTCACACTTATTTCCCAATACAGTGCAGTTATTTAAACGCAGAGATGTATTTTATTCACAAGTGCCTTATCTAACTTTCCTGCCTCACACATCTAATGTTCTTTGAGTCACCATGGCTTACATCCCAACAAACCCGTTGTAAACTGAAAAGATCCTCAGTTGAAGGTATGCTGAATATACCTAACTCACTGCACGTCATGGTTTAGCTGCTGCAATGCTGTGAGAGACCCACTGTGTCCCCTGGTGATGCTATGGCTGACTGGGCCCTGCACCTGCTGCCCGGCATGGAGAGAGAGTATTGTTCCCAGAAGCCATATTTGCAGGTTAAGTCCTACTGCACGTGTGTGACTGTCACACCATTGTAAACATGGACGTTCACAGTTGAACCATTGTAAGTTGGGGGCTGTCTCTGTATGAAAGGCTGTAGTTTTCACGAGCATATTAACACTGTCAGTTGAGACCCAGTAACTTTTGTTACCAAGGGCACAAAGTCACAATGCACATGTTAGGATCACATGGAAGAGGAACATATTTGGACTTCTGAAAGAAAATCTCTAAACGTTATGCTTTATTTCAGATTATATCTCTGATAAAAAGCTATGCAAATATCTGAGTTTTGGAACTCTTCCATTTGAAGACAGTTTCTTCATCTTAAACCCCAAAATGATCTCTTTCTTATAATGCTGTGTTTTAAAGCTAGAAAACAGTACCAATCTTGCGATGGTTACTAAGCAACAATTAAGAGTAACTCTCAATAGATTTTTAAAACTACTATTTACATAGAGGGAGAAGTGTGTGGCTTTGCACACTGTGTCTCTCGCCAGTGGGTGACATTGGGCTTGACGGGGAGGATGAGAGGACGGACTGCCTGGGTGCAGATCGGCGCGGAGGTTAGCGTGGAAGAGGTGACCCTGTGAAATTTATGTGTGACCTTTTATCTCTGCGATTCTGCAGAAACCACAAACAGAAGCCTAGGGCTAAAGCACAGAGTCAAAATGACGTTCCTTATTAGGGACAGCGACTCTCGGGAGAGACGTGGGAGACTGCTGGCCTCGGGACCCCAGCCTGGGTCCATCAGTGTGCTCTGACTGAGGCTGTCTGCTGGCCCGCCTGGCTCGCATTCTTCCCCTGCTCGCTTGAGAGGAGAGCTGTCCTTGACAGCCCAGCCAGAGCCACGCAGGTGTGAGAGAAGGGTGCTTCTGCCGAGGCAAAGCACAGTGCGTTTGTCAGACTGGAAATAGGTGCTGGGCGGGAAGTAGTAACAGCTCCTGTACCAGGGAGCCCGGTTCAAAGCACCCTTAAGTACATGGGGGGCGGGGGGTGGGAGCTGGACAGTGCGCTGGGCTTTTCCGCATTTGGCTCAAGGTCCGAGGCTGGCTTCAGGGTGTCGGTGAGAGGGGCCACTCGGGGTGCAGGGATGGGGACGCTCCACAGAGAAGAGAGCTAAGAAGCTGCCTCTGGCTGTGAGGTGCCAGTTGGTGCTCTGCGTTTCATCCTCTTAGCACTTAGAGTGGGGGATGCGTCAGCCGTGTGTGGCGCTCCTTAATTTTGAAGATCCGGAGTTGCTCCTGGTCTTCTTTGCCACTGTAAGAGAGGTTTCAGTATGGTGCTTCTGCTTTTCTTTCTGCTGTTGAATAGTATAAGTACTAATTGGCTTTTTGCAAGAAACAAGTGTTTCATGTAGGCTTAAGTAAACTGCCATGGAGATTATTTAGTAGAAGAAAATGATTAATTGTACCTTTTAATCATCGTCCCATTACCATACGAAGCAGTCATGTCACCGGGCCCATTTTGTTAATGAAGGGTTAGCACCACTAAGAGCATATTTGCATTAATGAGGCATCACAGGTTATTAATTGAAATCTAATAACAACTTGGAATATTGTAAGTTTGCATTAATTGGAAACAGAATTGTGGATTTATTGGCAATATACCTCTTGTCATCCAGAGTAATGATTCCTTGATGAGATATAAAGAGGCCATTTTTGTACTGACTGGAATTTCTGGCTCCTAGACATTGATTTTATTCTAACCTGGAATAACCGCCCATCACCGATTTCTTAAGCGCAACGTTTTTGGGGCGCCTGGACGGTGCCCACTGGGGCCTGTTCACGAGTCCCCCGCTTAGGAGAGAAACTGATCTGCAGCTAAGTGCTCACGGACGGAATGCCCCTGAAAGCTCTCTCACCAACTGCGTCTCCAGGGAGGCCTTGCCTGGCCACCCTGGCCGAAGAAGCATTCTGCGTCGTGCTCCATCAGTGCCCCTGTTTCTTTCCTGTGTGGCACTTAGAATCGATCCAGTGTGTCTGTTTACTCGCCTTTTGCGTGTCTCTCTCAGTAGACTAGCAGCTCCGCACAGCAGACCTGCTGTCCTTCATTGTGTGCCCGGTGCCTAGCGCGGTGTGGACGCCCAGTGGATGGCGGCTGGGTGGGGAGCTGAGTCCGGGCTCGCCGTGGAGGAACCTGGCAGTGATGGCAGTGTTTCAGTGTCTGCCCTGCGTCTAGGGCAGAACGACAACGTGCCAGACCTCAAATCTGTTCCAACGTCGTTCTGCGTCCTCGGTGTTTCTCTCCCGGAAACCCGGCCGTAGGGTACCTTTGCTCCGAATTCAGGCTTCGGGGATGTAACAGTGAAAAACAAGGAACAGGAGTGACTCCAGTGCTAATTCTGAGCGAGGGCTGTGTTTTCCAACATTTCTCAATTAAGCCTCCTGTAGAAAGCAGCGTTCGCTACCAGCCTCAGAATAGAATTTCTGTGGAACCACGGGCGCTTTTGTTCAAAGCGACGGAAAGGAAGTGGGCAAGCGCCGCGAGCTGCAGCTCTGAGGTGCGAAGGTGACTGCAGCTGGGTGGGGCTCGTTGGCGAGGATGGGTGCCGGCTAGCAGGTCGGCGAGCCCGCGGCTGCTTCCTCCTCCTCCGCCGCCGCCTCCTCCGCCGCCGCCTCCTCCTCACTTTGCTCCTCGTTCCCCTCTGAGCGTCCCTTCTTCTCTTCTCGCTGTCCTCCTTGCTTGTCTGTTCAGTGAATTGTGTGTGAAAGTTTCTGTCGTGTCACTTGGTCTCATCCCCAGTGGCTGCGGTGTGGAAAAGAGAAAACACAGGTCCTGGTCTGGGCTTTACTGTTCCATACCTGGGAAGCCAAGAAAGAGAACTCTGTCCGCATTTTGTCTGAAAGATAGAGGCACTTCCTGGTCTATCTTAGAGTAGTTTTGTGAAGGTAGTTGAGGAAGATGAATAAACAAAGGCTGTAGCACCACCCCTCTCTCTTGAGCTCCACTCCCCCTGGCTGCTTTGTTATTCCTTCATCATTCCCAGACTTCTTATTTCAGGGACAACGAGGACCGTGGGACTAGCACTTGGTAAGGAGAGAGTGGCAGTAATCACGGTGGGAGGAACAGGCGTGGGTTAAAACAGCCTTGTAGGCTACCGTGAGGAGTTTGCAATGGACGGACAGGAAAGAGGCTACATAGTGTCGTAACCTGACTTTTTAAAAAAGAATTGGTTGCTTTCTTTGAAGAGTAAATCATATATCTGTATGTATTAGATGAGGAGAAACAGAAAGTCGGGTTAGGAGGCTTTGGGAGTCGTTCAGAAGGAAAGTGATAGTGACTTATTTTATCATGATGGACGTGGTGAAAGGTGATCAGACTCTCAATATCTTTGGAAGACACGAGACCACCTTCCGTCCAGGAATGTGAGCCCACGTACTGTCTCGCTGACCGCACAACCCAGTGTGGGGTAAGCCGGGAGCACGCTGTTGTTCGGTGGGTTGCAGAGACGGGCAGACCGGCGACAAGGCTGTGACAGCTCCCGTGGCCTTGCCTCGCGTTCTGTGGGTACATTATTCTTCAGTTCAGCTTGAAAACCGAAATAACATAATATTGCCATATTAAACCTATTAGGCCTTACAGGAAGTATTTAACTTTATTGCATAATAAATGTAACTTCATGTAGGTTTTTTTCTTTTTTTGAAGTTAAGTACTGAACTGTACCAGGGAATGACCAAAGGCAGGTAACGTTTTGACACAGACACTTCTGAGAGCTGCTCTGAGGCGTGCGCCAGCTAAGGTGGCCCGGCTAAGGTGAGGAGGCCGGAGGCTGCCTCCAGTGCACCTCAGCCACAGTGGGCGACCCCTGTGCTGTATTTCTAACGCTGAGTGTCCGACAGGTTTCAGGCCTCGTCTAGCCTAACCAGGGGTTGGCAGTGCGGCGGTAGCTCCAGCAGGAAACAAATACAAAAGCAAAATCCAAGACCAGGGCGAAACCCCTCCTTTGTTACGGCGTCTGCAGACAGGCGGAGAGGTAGCCTCGTGAGAGGGACCCTGCTGCATTTCTGTGCTCGTGCGATGCGCCTGCCGGCCCTGTGGGGCACAGTGTCCGTCCTGTCCTCCTCAGGGCTGGAGCTCTCCGCGGGCCTGGGGACTGGAGCAGGAAATGCTCCTCGATGTCCCGGTTGTTCCTGAAGGAGCGAGGAAGTGACCCCTGGCGACGGGCGCTCACTGCCCTGCTCTGGCCGCCGACCCTTGTGAAACGACCTTCAGGCACCGTGGCGCTCTGGTCTCCTGGCTTTTATGGAAGATGTCTTCTGATCAAAATAACACAGGCGCTTTATTTTTCATTCGCTCTGTCCTTAGAAGGCATGCAAGAAAGGAGACTCAGTTAGAAAATTTCAAGGCAGCGTGGTAGTAGACATGCCCTTTGCCTCTGTGGGAGCCCATTAATATGGATCCTGAAAAAGCATGTTGAGGAGTATTTTCCATGCTGCTCTGTAAATAAGTAGGTTTGGGGCCCCAGTTGGGGCGCTCCACCTCCAAGAGTTTCGCCCTCACTGCCCTATGGCATAGGTGCCAGAAAAATGAGAGGTAGAAATACTGAAGCAAAAAGAAAAATCTACGTGTGATTTTTTCTAGCGGTTGTCATACATTTAATATCCTATTAGGTAAGTTGTTTGAAAGGCCTGCTTTGGAGAAGGGTTTTAGTGTGCAGGGGGAAATCTTTCACCTAGCTTTGGACAGTACAACAATGGTGTTTCTAGAATGGAAAGAACTTCTTTGTAGTAAAGGAGGAATTCTCTAAGGATTTTGGTTACATGCCCAAGGTCAAACAGCAGTAGCTAATGCGCCCAGGAGGAAAACAAAAGATAGGAAAGTGAGAATTAGGGTCACTTACTTTGTTAAGGCTAAATTGATGTTTTAAGTTAGAAGTTCTGCTTTTATTTAAAAACAAAAACAAAAAAACAGCTAGTGCCCAAGAACACAAATATAGTGAAAAACACCACTTTCTCTTCTGAGCAAGGGTTGCAGACTCAGGCTCTCAGAGAACCAGAAGAGCTTTGTTTTAGGAAAGATAAGGTTCAGTCTCAGGTGTTGTTCCTTACTGGACACACCTGTGCAGCCTGTGGACCGAGTCAGGTGCCACGTCTGCTGCCTCTGCCCGGATACGGCTGGGTAAACCTCCCTCAGTCACTGTTCCAGGTCAGATCCGTGGTGTCAGATTAGACATACTACTGAGGCTACATTTGTTAGCAAAGCGTCCAGAGAAGGAATTCTGTCAGAATTATTAGGATAAAAGGAGAGACTGTATACCTCCTCCACGACTCCCCCGTTTACTCACATTTATTATGTTTTTTAACTAGGAATTGCTAGAAAATGTTTCTCCCTCCTCTTCAGACAGTGCAGCTACTATCATCCTGACCCGTGCGGACCACTGCCCTTCTATCTAAAGCACAACTGATGCACGTTGTCTGTCTGTCCCTCTGGCATGGTAGGGACTTCAGCGTTTTTAAACCCCTGTAATACATGATACCGTATGACGAGCACTGACATTTACCATCCTTTCTTTCTGCCTTTGAAACTGTGAATTTTTTATTGTGAATGTGGCCATCTTATCACGGCAGGAAGTGATGATATTTTGGAACACTCTTCTTAGACAAAATATTCCCTTTTGTTTCTCCCATTAATCTAATAGAAAGGATAGTTGTGTTTTTTTGTTTGTTTGTTTGTTTGTTTGTTTGAGACAGGGTCACACTATGTAGTTGAGACTGACCTGGCACTCACTATGTAGCCCATGCTGGTCGTGAACTCACTGCGATCCTCCTGCCTCAGCCTCCCAAATGTTGGGATTATAGGTGTGCATCACCACACCCACGGTATTAAACTCCTATAAGGAAGCCCTTTAACCACAGAAAATACTTAAAGTGAATTGAGTTACCAGACTGTTCCATTGAGACTTTTTGTTGTCCTAACTGTGACCTGCGAAGACATTGAGAACCATAGTAACATGTCTTAAAAATGCACAGATGGACCTGCATTGCTTTAACTGACACAGAACATTAAGCTATACAACCCTATTTTTGTGGCTGACTTGATTTGTGACAGAATTATAAAATATATTCAATTCCTTTGTTCCTAAAGGGAAAATGCTCAAGTTTTCTTTGCTGTTTCCATGTTCTCTTTTGTTGCTAAATAAACAGATGTGAATAGCTAAGCAAATAGGATTTTTAAAAAAATCTGCAGAGGAACAGCGGATGCGCCACGCAGGACAAAGCCACAGAGCCTGCTTGATCCTTCCTTGTCTTGAATTGGACTTGCACCTCTGCGGCAAGACACGGGCGGTAGCCCAGGCAAACGCAATGGCACAAAGTCCTCTGCATCTCATTCCTGCTGGGCCTCACGGTTTGAAGGCAGGATGTATTGGTTTCCTTCCAAACCAGAGCTGCTGAGCTCTTTTCTCTTGAATTGTCAGTGAGACTGCTAGTTTATGTCAAGAGTTCCTATTCCAAAAATCTCCACTAAATCTCATACTCGGCTTGCGGGTGAGATCCTTTCTGCAAAGATAGGGCGTTTAAAGCATCCTTGTGCTCCCAGTCCCGAAAGAGGTCTTGGAAAGCTTTGTTTGCATTGTAGCAGGCTTTCTCCTCCTGGTTGGACTCATTAATACTCTTTTGTGAGAACTATTTTGCTTTTTCGAATAGCTTTTCTAAACAGCTTTCTCTGGTGGAAAATCCAATTTAGTTGCAAGCAGTATTACCAGTTCTGCTCCTTTATTTTTCTTCTTCAGTAAAAGGGAAATAAAAGATTGCATGTCAAAATGGAGATGTGCGATTGACGGCATTAGCACTTCTATTAATAAATATATGCAGCAATTATTTATCTTCACTATTTGTGTTTATCCATGACTGAGGACAGCTTCTTTCTGTGGCAGGAACATATTTTTCTTCCCAGCACATTTTATTTTCTTGGATCCTATGTATCTGCCATAAAGTCCCATTCGAAGTGGTCACAAGGTATGAAGTTTTAGCTGCTGTACACACCCAGATATGAGTAAACTCTCGCTGTGGATTTCATCATAGACCCATTGAAGTGTGGATGGGTTTCAGGTGTTCAGCTGCACAGGGTTACTATTTTAGGAGAGCTAAAATTTCTCCATCCCAGATAAAGCCTGCTTAATCTCAATGCTTTGAAGGTAGTTGCCCTTATTCCCTCAGCTCCTGAACTGAGTAATGAGAATACTTCTCTCTCCACCACATTATTTGATTCCAAAAGGGCAGTTACAAAGCCAAGCTTTATGCAAGTGGCCCTGAACACAGACTCCTTACATTCAAATTTGTCACTGTGTAGAATAAACCTGTTTGAAAATGAAATTATATGAATGAAGCATAAAGGCAGAAGGGAGACAAGATATTTATGGCCTAACTTTAGTACCTAAGTCTGGTAATGTGCTGGTGCTGCTCGCACTAGGACATCATACCCTATCGTTAGTTCGGGAATTCTGTGAGTTGGCGGAAGTCATGTTAGCAGTGTGAAACTGACCACAAATCAGCTCCCTTCCTCTCTCTTCTTCCTCCCCTCTCCTTCCTCCTCCTCCTCCTCCTTCTTTTTCTCCTTCCCACCTGCCCCTCCTCCTCCTTTTCTTGTGAACTAACTGGGCATGATGGCACATACCTATAGTCCCAGCACAAAGGGAGACTGAAGCAGGAAGATTTGAAGTTTGAGCCCAGTCTAGGCAATGTGGGAAAGCCCTGTCTCAACATTTTAAAATAAGAACTGTGAATGTTGCTCCATGAGAAAGCCCTGACACATCCTACATGAAATAACAGAACCTCTTGTCCTGGGAGCTATTTAAATCCCCATTCTACAGCCTCAGTACCCCCGATTTCTTCAGATTTTACTTGTTTGCATTAGTTGGCTATCGTGAGCAACTTGTCAAAAGCCTGGCTTGGCAATTTTGAATGGCAATTTTGAATTGATAATTTTGCTGTATGATAAATATCTTTCCTTTATATATAGAATAAACAATGAGAGAACCAAGGTAGCCTTTGATTGCAGACCTACATACCCCTGTTGGGTGTTAAACAGTATCTGAAGGAGGTAATAGAAAATTTCTAAAACTCTCTGATGGCTGATGGTAACTTGACCAATCACTCACTGTTGTAAGCATCTTGGTTGAATTAGTATATATACTTTCTTAATGATCCTTCAAATGGCAGAGATGGAACAACAAAATTTGGTTAGCGATTCAGTGAGTAAAATTTGAGGTTCCCAAACTCTGAGACGCAAAAATTAGGTAGCGTAGAGTTTCATGGTATGACTGGGATTGGTTTGGTTCTATAGTAGATAAAGCAACCAGCATGAGTGTGACAGAGAAATTGCTCACTGTGGCTGTAGCAACTGGTGTGTCAAATAGGACTGCCTCTTTTTCATCATTGTTACCTGGTAGTTGTGAGTTTTAAGTTTTCTGCATCTCATGATAAATGTTGAAGATACTAGACCAGAATCCTGAGTTCATAGGGATTTGGTGTCTTTAAAATTGTCCCACCAGTTTGTTTTTAGTGAACTGCACTAAATTGTAAGCTAAATGCAGTGGACATGCTTACATCCACTGTACAATGGGTTTGGATTTAATTTTTTGATGATTTATTACCAGTTATTACTGTGTGCTCTGCATGCCATTATAGAAGAATCATTAGAATAATATGCAAGCCCAAGTGGTAATACTTTTACATAAGTTTTCATAAATGTTGGGACAGAATCTGTCATCTGTTTCAGGTATCAATAGCAAGAGAAACAAAACAAAAGAGAAATTATACAAAGAAAATTCGGCATTCACAGTGCAATTTCAGGTAATAAAATCTATGTATTCTTTTCAACAGAAAATAATGCAAAGGAGTAAAGCCTTGTAAGTTGTCCATCTGACAGTAATAATATATGAATAAAATTTCTGAGGACTCAGAGTTAGTTAGGGTAATGCTAAAGGATGTGATGCAGAGACCTCTGAGTAAACGTGGGGTGTGAGCTATTTTAAAATCAAGTCCCTGGACTGATGTTTTCTCTCTAAACCATGAGGGGGCGTCACAGTGCACTGCTGCCCCTTCTTTTTAAAAATACTTCATATTTGGCATAGCATTTTCCCAGACCAGTTAGAATATATATTAGCAAATAATTAAAATTTGAATCAACCAATAAAATGTTTAAACAAATAATCAAGTACAGCTTTCTCATTTTTGCCTACTGACTCCCGTTAAAGCAGGAGGGATTATCAGTGTCATAAGCAGGTCACTGCCTCTTCAAGATTCGGAATACCCGGGAATGAAAGCAGCAGGCAGCGTGGGTTACAGAAGGGAGTCAGAATGCCTCCCTCCCTGGGCTGAACGTGAAATGAATTGAGTGAAGTGATGTATGCCTGGTACTTGGCGTAATTCCTAGCACAGCCCTGCTGCTGAATGGGGTTAGCAATTATTATTATTGTTCTTATTATTGTTACTCTTTAGCCTTCCAAACCTTGCTCAGGAGAATCATTAACCAGGCTTCAATAAATAAATACTACTTATGCATTCTGGGCAGAGCTGCCCATGTGAAAAGCAACCCAAACTTCACACGACTTGTTTGAGACGTCTCTCCCGTGACTTCTGGATACAGTGGACTTTTGAAAACAGTCATGTCACTGTGGCATCCTCGTCCACAGACAGCCTTTCTGACGCCACGTCCTCTGGCCATCTGTCCTGCCCAAGGTCTATTCTGAAGCTGTTGGTCTATCGCTGCAAGGATGACTTAGTCATCCCTCCCTTTTCCTTCCTCTGGAAATTTTCTTCATGCAGCATGATCTGTAGGCGGGGCCTCCTTCCAACCTATCATTTTATTTTGGTCGCTATATGTCAGGGAACTTTCCTTCTGGGGTGGGCGATGAACAGAAAATGTTTTTATCTATATTAATTTTTGAGGTGTCCGATACTCTAACAAGGCTGATATGTTTAGTAATTGAAGCTATGAGGATATGCAATCATATTTTTATGTGCCTTTTCACTTGGGGCATGGCGAGTCATTTAGAATTGGCTTTTGGTTGACGATCCACGTGCAGTTTGAGGAGCTGTCGTTATTTGGCTGTTGTATTTACCTGCCATTGCTGTGTAACGAATTACCCAAAACTCCGAGGCCTGGAGCGGTCATCGTTTATTATTGCTTATTTCTTTGTGAATCATCCGGGTCCAGCTGATCTGAACTGAGCTTGGGGGCTGTGCTCTGTGCTGCAGAGTCTGATTCTGCATTGTGTCTTCCACCCTCCCTGACTAGCGAACAGACTAACCGTGGCATTCACTTCTCATGCCTGGCATCGAGATATTTGAGCTCTTTTCAGGCTAAGCGAAGAAACTGAGGTAGGGTTCATGGTCATTTCCACTTAGATATGAAGGCCCTGAGAATGCCAGGACCAAGTCTCATGTGGAAGGTTCAGCAAATACATTTGTCTGTTGAGGCCAGGCCTTGGTGCACGAGACCCAAACAGGGGAAAGGAACTGAGGCCAACAATGCTGTGTTCCACAATTATTAATTAGATTTTCCTCTAGGGATTTGCAATGCTGGTTGGCATTAGTTCTTTATGTTCCCTTTCTCTGACAAAAATCTCTACACTCCTCCCAGACACTTGGTGTATTTTAATCTCATGGGTACTGAAAATTATGGTGCAGACCTAGTTTTTTTGCTTATGCTGCATGCTAGAAAACCTAAGACAAATTAGTAGCTTATTATAGCAGTTATGTTTCTGTGATTCTTGTTCTGCATCTTGTTCCTTGCTCTATTTTTTCACTTGATCATCTAACCTCATCCTTGCTTATGTGTGTGTGCGTGTGTGTGTGTGTGTGTGTGCTTTGAATTATTTTGCATCCCTTCTGCTGCAAGAGATCTAAATACACGAATAAAATAAATGACAAACCACAACCACTGTGAGTCCTTTATTCACTAAGAAAGGTACAGATAGGATAGTAACAACTGGCAACTTATTGAACATTTCTTTCCCCTTGGACCATGAGCAGAATGTTTTTGAGTAATACTCAGTCCATTTCCCACAACCTCCTTATGAGATGGGTCCTGGCATTGTATCAACCCTGTGGAAACCAGAGCTGCTGGCGTGGCTGTTCAGACTCTCACAGCTGTTAAGTGTACTGAGCCTATGATTTGAGCTGGTAATGGCTTCCTTTACATCTCACATGCTTTTTTTAATAGTCTTTATTTTTTATTAATCCACATTTACATTACATAACTATTACATTTGTTGTGGGGAGTTGTTATGTGTACCTCAGAGATCTCAATTCTTTTTTTTTTTTTTTTTTCCTTTTTCTTTCCCTTTCCTCTCCCGGCCCTCCATTCTTTGATCCCCTTCCCATTTGAAAAAGCTCTTCCTAATTCCTACTGTCAGTCTTCTGTGTTTGCTATTTATTTATATTTTGGGTTTTCCACATCAGGGAAGCCATGCAACATTTAAGTGATTCATTTCACGTAATGTCACGGTCTCAAGCGTCATTTCCCTGTGAGTGACACAAGTCTGTCTTTCCTTGTGGCAGAGTGGTGCTCTACTGTGTGTACGTAGCACCTTTTCTTTATCCATTCATCTGTTGATTCTGATGGGCAAATAGGCCATTTCAAAGATGTAGCGCTTATAAATTCTGCTGCTCTAAACATGAGCATGGCTGTATCACTGTAATAAACTCACTTTACCTCTTTTGGAAAGATTCCTAGAAGGGGAATAGCTGAATTTCATATGGAGTTTCTAGTTTTGCTTTGTTTTTTAGGGAATCCCCGTTACATCTCCATAGTGGCTGTACTAGTTTACACTCCCATCAGCAATCTAGAAGAGTTTCTTTTTACCCTGCTGCTTCACCAGTATTTGTTACTATTTTATTTCTTGATCATAGCCGTACTTTCCAGAGTAAAATGAAATCTCAGTATGGTTTTAATTTGCATTTCTCTAACGGCCAATTTATGTCGAACAGTTTTTCATGTGTATTGGGCATTTGTACTGCCAATGTTGCCAATGTTGTTTGTTTCTTTGTTTCTGGTACTAGAGAATGAACTCAGGACCTTTTGCTTGCAAGGCAGGTGGTGGAACCACTGAGAGAAATCCCCAGCTCCAGTTGCCAATGTTTTGATTGGGTCTTTTATATTGAATTCTTTATGTGTTCTGGATATTAAATCTCTGTCCAAAGAAGAGATGGAATTTCCCCCCCCATTTTGTAGATTGTCTTTTCATTCTGTTGGTTGTTCCTTTTGCTCTATAGAAGCTTTTTAATTTGATAAGATTCCATTTGTTGATTCTTGGTAGTATTTCTTGTGCTATTGGGATTCTTTTCAGAAAGTCCTTGCCTATGGCTATGTCTTCAAGGGTTTACCGATTTTATTTTCCAAGCAGATTAAAGTTTTATGTTTTAATTTTTAGATCTTTGATCTATTATCATTTTGGTGTAGTATATTATGGAGGATATGGTTGTAGATTCCATCTTCTGCATGTGGTCCACCCATTTTTCTAGCACCATTTATTTAAGAGGCTGTCTCTCCCCTGGTATATGTTTTTTGCCCCTTTGTCAAAGATCAAATAGCTAAATATGCCTGTTTTTTTGTTTGTTTGTTTGTTTTTGGCTTCCTCTATTGTTTCTTTGATCCACATACCAGTTTTTGTGCCTGTTCTGTGTTGTTTGTATTTCTATAGTTTTGTAATGTAACTTCAAATCCAAGATCTTGATGCCTGTTGCTTTGCTCTTGTTACCCAGGATTGCTTTGAGTCTCTTCGGGTCTTTTGACTTTGGGTCTCTTCTAGTTCCACATAAATTTTAGGATTGTGTTTTCTAGATTAGTGAAAAATGCTATTAGTATTTTGATTGAAATCACATTAAAAAAAATATATATATATATGAGTTTTGGGAGTATGGCCATTTTGACTGTATTGGTTTTGCCTATCCAAGAACAGTGGACATCTTTCCATTTTCTGATGTTCTCCTCAATTCCCTTTTTCAAAGTGCTGTAGCTTTCCTTGTAGAGATCTTTCACTTAGTTGGTTAGGTTAATTCTTAAGTATTTAATTTTCTTGATGTTATTGTGAATGGTATTGTTTTCTGAATTTCTTTTTCAGTGAATTCCTTATTGGTGTGCATGAACGGCATTGAATGTGTTGACTTTGTGTCTTGCTACATTGCTGAATATGACTACTAACTCTAGGAGTCTTTAGGTCTTCTATGTAGAAGATCATGTCATCAGAAAATAGTGATACTGTAAT
>NW_022900940.1:43728847-43742961 GCF_012274545.1 Fukomys damarensis | reverse complement strand
TTTTTGACTTCTTCCTTTTTGTATACATATCTGCTTCGTAACTTTCTCTGGCATGATCATTCTGGATAATGTTTCAAGGGCTATATTGTGCAGGAGTGTAATAGTGAACATCTTTCCCTTATTCTTGATTTTAAATAGAAAAACTTTCACTTTTTCCCCACTTAATATGATGTTGGTTGTAGGTTGGGCCTAACTAGCTTTTATCAGATTGAGGTAAGGTCCTTCTATATCTGTTTTCTTCAGGGGTTTTATTGTGAATGAATGTTGGATTTTGTCAAAGACTTTTTCTGTGTCTACTGAGGTGATTATGTAATTGCTTCTGTTTAGAAGATGTATTATATTTATTGGTTTGCACACATTGAACCATTCCAGCATCCCTGTGATGAAGCTTACTTGGTTGTGATGTGTGATCTTTTTGATAATTTATTGAATTCTCTGTCAGTGTCTTGCTGTGGATTTTTGCATCTATGTTTATTAAAGAGATTGGTCTGTAATTCTGTTTTGGGGGGTTGTATCCTTGTCTTGTTTTGAAGGCATGTAATGCTAACTTCCAGGAATGATTTTGAGAGTACTCTTTCCCTTTCAATTTGATTAAATAACTTGAGGAATATCAGTGTTATATCTTTTTTTTTTTTTTTGGTAAAATTCAGTAGTGAATCCATCTAGACCTACACCTTTCTTAGGTGGTAGTTTTTCTTTTTTAATTACTGCTTCAATTTCATTGCTTCTGAGTTTTAAAATGTTCTTGGTTCAGCTGTGTTAAGTCATATGTATCTAGAAATCTATCCATTTCTTCTAAATTCTTTAATTTATTGCCATACAGATTTGTCAAGTAGCTGCTAATAATCTTCTGGACTTGGAAAGTATACCTTGTGATTTAATCTTTTTCATTTCTAATTGCATGGATTTGAGTCTTTACTTTTTTGGTAAAATTGGCAAAGAGTTTATCTATTACCCAGCTCAAATCATTGCTTCTATTTTTGTCCTCATTTGTTTGCTTTCTCCTCTGATCTTTATAATTTTCTTTTTTATTCTAGCTTTGGATTTGGATTGTTCTTGTTTTTCTAGGACCTTGAGGTCCATCATTAGACTGTTTAGTTGGGCCTGCTGTTTTTTGTGATGTGGGCACTCAGGGTATAAATTTCATTCTCAGAAATGTTTTCCTTGTGTACCATAAATTCTGGTATGTCTTTTGTTGTTCTGGTATGAATTATCATTTAATTCTAGGAACTGTCTTATTTATTCTCCTTCTTTTTGCTTCTGTAACCTATTAATTATTCACAAGTATATTGTTTAATTTTCATGTGTTTCCCAAATTTCAGTGATTTATTTTGCCATAGAGTTCTACTTTCATCAGACTATTATCTGATAGTACTCATAGCATAATTTCAATCTTTTGCATTTAGTTAAGCATGCTTTACTGGCTCATATATGGCTTGTTTTGGAGAAAGTTCCATGTGCTGCTGAGAATAATGGGTATGCTGTTGTTTTGGGGGTAACACTCTGAATATCTATTAAGTTCGTTTGTTGGATATTTCCCTGTTGATCTTTTGTCTAGTTTGTCAGTTTGTGATGGTGGAGTACTGTGATACCCCCAATATAATTTTATTGATGTTTATTGGATCTTTTATGTCCAGTCACTTTTGCTTTATGAAGTTGTGCGAGCTGTCTTTCAGGGCATACACAGTAAAGTCCTTAGTTCTTGAACCATCAGTTCACAAGCAGAAGCATTTGGCAAAATTTTGCTTCCATTCATGAACTGCCTGTATCCAGCTGCTTCACAGGAATATGACCAAGGCCATGTTCCCCAGAATTGGGGAATGGATTAAGTTCACGAACTGGGGTGCCACTGTATGTTTATATAATTGTCATCTCTTCCCATTGAATTGTTCCCTTAATGAGTGTGCAGTGACCTTCTTTGCCTCTTCTCATCAGTTTTGGCCTGAAGTCTTCTTCTGAAAATAGGAGAGCTGCTCCTGCTTGTCCTGGTGTTCCTATCGCATGAACTATTATTTTCCATCCTTTGCTTTTTGGTCTTTGAGTTTCTTTTGGGCCTACATGTGTTTCTTACCTAAAATATATTGTTGGATTTTGTTTCTTGAGTTATTCTGCTCATCTGTCTTTCCAACTGAGCCCCTTCACCATGAGAGCTACTACTGAAAGGTATTGACTTCTTCCTGTCCTTGCAATATTTTCTTCTTGATTCCTGTTCTACATAGTTGCTCACCCTACCCAGTGCACTCATTCTATTGAACCTTTTGGTATTGTTGGCTGAATGATCTCTTTCCAGGATGTCCTTGAGAATTCTTTTTGGAGTGGTGGTTTGGTGTTCAACTTCTTACATTCTTGACCACTCAATTATACTGCCTGCAACTGACATGCTTAAAGAGAAGAGGTGGATTGTAGTTATTTTCTTCTTTCATGAGATCTGAACTAAGCTTTTATTCCTTGTTATCTTCTTTTTTTTTCTATGTCTCTCATAAATATACCTATTTAAAGTGTCAAATGCTAATAGCTTAAAGATAACACTAAACTGTGACACCTGGCATCCCAATTACTACAAGTTTAAACAGAAAACTTTAAGGATTTTGGTAAATGAATATGATTTATGAATCACTCTTACTGCTATATTTAGCAGATATGTTTAGCCCAACTGCCCTCATATTTATGATAAGCATACTACTTCCAGGTACATTTTATGTTTTCTTGCAGAAGTATAGTGGTAAATGTGGAAATTAAACTGGCAAATATGAGCAAATCAGCACAATTCCAAACACCTGCTCAGAGCATTCATTCTATTGATTTAGCAGTTGACTCTTTAAGATGTTTTCTAAAAACATTGGCTCTAGGCAGGATAAGTATTCTCAGTGAATATATTTGTTGACATATCACTTAGAAACTACTACAGTGACAGATTTTAGGAATTTTATATGAGTTTGAATGACAAAAAAAGACCATTTTAGATGAGAAGGACTTCCCATTTTACTGGCCTATACCATCGTATTTATATCCTTTAGCTATGAGGCTTTCTTGCTTAGATCTTTTAGTATCTCTGTTGGCTCATTTATTCTGTAAGTCTTCAGTGATTTTGCATATCACTTCTTAACAGCTAACATCTATGGAGGAAGTAAACTAATCATTTCCCTTCAGATCGTTTGTAATTCCCACAACCTTGAAGAATAAAAGCCATTTTGATAATGCTCATTTTCTATTAATCAGTTACTTGTGAATCTAGACAAGGAAGAGGCTGTTGTGTTTTCTCTTAAGGAAGGTAAAATAATTGCTACATCTCCCCAGAGTATCCTGTCTTGAAATGACTGTGTACTAGGTCACTAATGTTGATGTCCCCAAACCTGAGTTCTTTTCCTTTACTACTTCTAGCCATTGACGTCTCTTTAACTAATAGGTTTTGTATAAGACATTGTTTTTAAAAGCATTGAATTTCCTTGGGTGACACAAGACAGAAACCTGACTTCTTCATCCAAAGTGGTTTATTTTACCAGTTGAAACCGTGGCTCTAGGTACTTAAAATGATGTTAAAAATCTGTGTCGCTCCATTCTGGAGCTCTGATTCTGCTATACTGCTTCTTTCTCAGTCAAATACCTTGTTATTTATGTCTAGTATCCTTGACAACACAAAGAAACCATCATACCAGTAGCCACCATTTCAAAAGAAAGAGGACTTATAGCAGAGCCCCAGAGAAACCGCTCATCAGTCCCACCTCACCAGTGCCACGCTCACACTCTAGGCTCAGATCCTCATAAGAATCCCTGCACCTGGGAGAAGGAGCTGCAAAAGTTCTGTTATTCACATGGCAGGAAAATTGCTCACTTAAAAGCAATACTTTTTGAGTACTCTTAATAAAAGCGCAAAATCATATGTAAGAATACATTTTTAATTGTATTATCTCTATCTCATTTGCAGTTAACTAATTTTTATGACAAAAAGGTACTTAATGGGATAGGGAAATTTTTAAAAGGTAGATGATTGATTATAATTTAGTCAATAGATTTTTCATTGTGGAAAGCACTTCAGCTAAGGTGCAGTTCCATACATAAATATTTACTGAGCTTTTATTTCCCAGGCATTTTCTGGAGATACAAAATGGCACAGCCCTGCCCTTTGCCTCACACCTTCGTTGTAGAGCAGACAAAAATGGGAGTGATTATAATTTCATGAAATAAACAAGTAGTTGAGGATTGTTCATAGCTCCTTAGCAGTTCAAGATGGACCTCTGGCTCCGGTTGAGAATACTTCTAGGCTGAGGTGATAGATTTCTTATCACCTGGTCCCTTTATGCCTCTTCAGCTTCATCCGCTGCCTTGTTCCAAAATGCACTTTCACTTTAATGTGAAACAAAACCATTGTAGTTCTCCACTTAATGCAGTATCTGTTATGTTCTCCTACCTCTGCTCATATACCTGGCCTCACCGTCCTTTTGGGGCTCACTGCCTGCCATTATAACCACTTGTTGCATGGCCAACGTACTTCAGTAGGTCAGTGATGGGCACCTAGAAGCCTTCCCAGACTCCCCCATCCTGTGCCTCCCGCTGCTGAGAGGCAGGAGAGCTGAGCACTACTTTTCCAGACTCCCTTGCAGCTAGGATTCACCTGGGTATTCCTTTCTTGACAGTTAGCATGGGTTTGAGTTTTGGAAGGTAAAACCAAGACTGAGGTCACCTGTCTGTATTCTCTGCAGTTTCTACCACCCAGAATATTGGAGGAGTCAGTGGGTTTCTCCGCAGTAGTGTTCTAGCATCTGGCCACTAACTTCAGGGTCACTGAGGAACAGTTCAGAGAGTTCTTAGTTATTAGGTCAAAGTCCATGTAATTGAGAACAGTTTTCAGTCTTGCCTCTGCTTTAGTCAGGTCTTAGCTGGCTTTTCTTACGCATAGTCGTCTCCTCTGAACCTCAGTATCCATCCACATCAGGGAAGTACAGAGCTAATAACTCTTACAGACGTCAAGAGGACACAGTGAGAACAGGCATGGGCATGTGGAGGGGCTAGGTTGCTGCACAGCAGGCAGATGTTGCTCAGTGAGTGGCGCCTTTGGGCAAAGAGTTGTGACAAGTGACTTTGCCCATCAGGTGAGGAAATCTGTCTGTAGGCAGCATCATTCTTTAGCTAGCCATTTTCCCTCAGCCTCTCACAGAGGAAAAGCAATGTCTATTTACTTTTCCATTGCTATTTCAATTCCTAACCCTCCTTTCTGTTATGACTGGATTACTTCAAATTCACTCTCTCTGGGTTCTATTCACCACTCATGAGGCTCATATGTCGTGTATAAATGCTCGCCATCTATCACTTTTCATGGTGCAATTCTGAAATGTGGCAGAAGATGTGGTGTGTTTAAATTTAAAAAATTGTTACACTGAAAGACACACTGCCATTAACCTCCCCTCTACATACGCCCCTCACTTTGGACACACTGTTCTTGTCACTTTCTGAAGCAGTTTTCGAAGTCCTTTTCATTGAGTGTCTTTAGAGTTGCGCTGTCCTAGTTGCCTTAGCGCAATCAGTTGATTAAAAGCATTTTCCTTTCATGGTCATCTGTACACAGAAGAGACAAAAGCCTCAAAGTGCCTTATCTGATGAGGATGGGGACGCATGTGTGTTTTCCCAGCCCACCCTCCTGTGAGATGGCCTGACATTCGGCATCAGCATTCACTCTGTTTTTTATCATACCTCACAGAGACAGGAAAGGAGACTGCCAGAAGTACTTCAGGAAATGGCAAGGGTGATGAGATGTGTGTGTGAAGGGAGGGGGCGGGTGCTAACCAAGATTAATGACACTGTATATTTCACTACGATACGTTTTTGCATTTAAACACTTGCCATATGTTTCGATCTCCCCTTGTATCTCATCTACAGTTACACAATGTTTGACTTAGCTTGTGTGAATGTAAGAGTGTAATTTCTATAAAGCCAAAAGCTGGTGGGGAATAATTAATCAGAGAGCTGGATGTTACAGAGCAAGATATTTCATCGAAGGCTCCCCATCCTTAAAGTGGGTGTAATGATTGCTGGTTGCTGTGGGCATCAAACTAGGCAATTACAAACCTTCAGTGTGCACACTTAATGACAGTGTGAGTACAGTAATGACTGACTAGGTCAGCAGTCCCCAAGACATGACAGCATGGTGACCATTGCATTTTACTCCATGGATATTTACTCAGAGTCTCTTATGTGCAGACATGACTTGAATTTGGTAAGTACACTGTCACTTTACCTTTGTACTATACTTTGGGGTAGATATTCCCAGTCTCATTTATAGCCGGAGCATTGATTCAGTGCAATTGACTCATCTGAGGTGATATTTACTGTTGACTCTGGTCAGCGCTCCCTTTAATCACATAGCCAAATACCACGATTTCTTGAAGGAGCCTTTGGTGTGACTGCCTAGGACAGAGCCTCTTTGACTAAGGTAAACTTTAGATTCGCTGTGGTGTAGTAGTCATTCCTGTGACCCTTCTGGCAGGTCCGTTTGAACTTTTTCTCCATCCGTATCCTTGAGCCCCATTTGAATCATGACATCAGCGCTTATAGCACGGTCACATGCCTGGCGGAACAGCTGCCTACCTAATCCTATTCCTTCTGGAGAGGGAATCACAGATGTAGGTGTGACTGTACTGTACACTTTCTCTGGGGTTATTTTCTCGTGTTGTAAGAGAGAAGACGTGTTTCTGTTGTTTCTCTTGCTGAGATGGGGCTTCAGAATTCCTATGGAAATGCATTTTGTGTTCCAAGGAGAGTCACGCAGGCCCCTTTCCCCCTTCCTTTTGCAGTATGAGAAGAAAGAAGTTAGGTTTTAAAACGTCATTAATTGTCTTTCCAAGGTGGCTCTGCCACGAGTAAGAAGTCTTTCAAAGGAGCCATTCTGCCCTGGGGAATCCGTGTACCATTTGGGAGAGCTGCTTTGGTGTTTTCTTAATGAACTTTGTTGTTTCGTGCATTTATTTAGAGAGATGTAATAATTTGTTAGTTCTCACTACCTGTGTACTATAAAATAGAAAATTGTTTCAATAATCCAGCTCCTTGGAGATATTCATGCTAATGCCAAATGGATATTGTATAAAATTTTTTTCTGGTGAATATTTTTTAATTAGGACAGATAAACTATTAAAACAAGGGGAGCATTGTACGACTTACTGAGTGGCTGGATTTTATCTTCCACATCTATCCAATTTTGTGCTTATCATCATCTGATATCAGCACTAGTAGCCCCAAAACAGGTTTGTGCAAAACAGGAAGAAGCACCGCTTTTGCAGACGTGAAATTCCCAGAAGGTTCTCGGCCTGCTGAGAGGGCCCAGTGGGAGTTCCCGCTCGGCGTGTGCAGTCCACACAGCGCGATGTGGTCCAGCCCTGAGCGGTCACTGTGTGCCACAGCCTGACTTGTGTGGGAGCAGACAGGAGCGTGACTGCTGGTGTGTCAGAATGCTCCCAGCAAAACCCTCGTAGGAACGGGATATCAGATAAGCCCTCAGGAAGCAGGGTCTGGGGAGTCTTGGGATAGAAAGGGGATGAGCGGAAGCTGCAGATCGCCTTCCGGTAGTGGCGCGTGGTCCTGAGCGAGTGTGTGCTAGACAGCGCATGCGACTGCGGTCTGAAGTCGAAGTGGAGTTGGCGTCACACCGCAGAACCTTTTGGGGGGTCTGCTGTGGGATAACGGGCAGCAGGGAGGCCTGGCTCTGTAGCACATGTTGTAGTTATACCTTCAGAAGTCAGGTTTGGAAGCATCACTCACCCCGAGGCCGGCAGTCCTTTCCTCCGCCTCCTCTCTGGCCTATGGCTGGGAACAAGTGGCTGCGAGACCTTGGGCCTGTGGGGCAGATGCGGATCTATGTATGGTTCACGGGCCAGCCCTGCCCCACGCAGGGAGCCGTGATGAACAGACCCAGACTCTGCCTCTGACCTCACTGAGTTCCAGGCTCAGTGGGAAAAAAGACAGTAAAAAAACAATCACTTGAATAAATTTACTTTCAGCAACAGGGAACATCTGTGGAGATAAATCGTGAATACCATGACAGCATCACCGGAACATGATGGCTGTGCAGGTGGATTTGGGGCCTGAGCTGTTCCACCTATAGTCAGACACGGAGGAGGCAAAGCCATTTCACCCCTAGATGCTTTCTTTTCTTACGCAAGTGCTCTCCCCTCACACGGGAGATCACCACCCTAACATCCTCATTTCATCGCACTTACTTGAGTCAAGGCATCGGGCGTTCTGGTGCATCTTTCAGGGGCTACGCCGGCTCCAGCTGCTGAAACTGCTGCCCACCTGCCCGCTGGCGTGAAGAGCCGAGGCAGGTCGGGGATGGCTGCCCTTGCTTTCTTAGTACAAAGAAATCAGTCAGGTGACTTCATGTAAAACCTCTGTCCTCTCAACAAATGTTGCGCTGTTGTGTTCTGTGCACAATGAGGAATAAAGACCTGTAACTGTTCAAGGAAAGTGTGGGGTTGAAAACCTGTAGGCATCCCACAGATATTCGCATCACATCAGTCCGCTTGTTCCGGGCTATGGGGACAACCTGGTCCAGATGGAACAGAAGCCATTCCATTTACAGAGGGTTGTGCTTTTTAAATAGAGCTGCACTTGATATATGAGCATTCCCTCCCCTGTGTTCATACATGGCTGCTATCTGCCTGGTTCCCAAAGGCATTTTGAAGATGTCACCGTTTACATCCCCAGGTGCTGAATTCAGTGTGCGTGTGTGTGTGTGTGTGTGTAAGTGTGCGCTTGTGTGCCTGCCTGATGTTGGTAAGGGAATGTATTTTTTGGCAGGTCCTATCTTTTCGTTCTATTTTTTTTAATATTTCATCTTTGGCTCCCAAGGCACTGTGTTCCATTCACTTTTGTCCTTCTGATGTTTCCTCTGACTCATTCTTTCTTTTCCTATTTCAAACTCCTCCTCCACTGTTAGCCAGCTATTTTCTCTTTCCATGGATTCCCTTTTCCTTGCATGCTTTCCTACCTCTTGGTTTCCCTCTTTTCTTCCTGCCCATTAGTCCCTTTCTCTCCTGTCAGTTCCTCCTTCCTTTTTCATTCCTTGAGTGTCCACTCTGTCCTTTGAGATTGTAACAAGGTGGGGTCCAGGTGGAGTTGGAAGTAAGCTAGTGAATATGGCCACATAACATGACTTGAAGGAAAGTAGGATGTGTCCTTGGAGGACCTAAACTAGATGTGTCAAGAAACAATGGATGTGCATCTGAGGTCTTGAAATCAGTGTTAGATAGCCTGTGTTTGGAGGAGAGGAGAGAATATGTGTATCTGCTGGACGGGCTGGCAAGAAAGAAGAAAACCAGTACAAGTGAAGCCTATTAAGATCTGTGTATCTAGGTCAGATTTGATTGCACGTGTTTGAACACGTGTACTCATGGACACAGCCATTATATCGTCTTTTGTGTGCAGTCTGTAAGTGGTGTAAATACAAACTTACAGAGTTTTAAAAAGGCATATGGCCCTATGCCCAGAAGCTCTGATTCTCTCCTTTTTAAAAAGCTTAGTGGGTGGATTACAACCTGAACTGAGAATCACTGCCTTTGGAGCTGTCACACCGAAAAATATGAACAGTTCCCCAAAGTAGAGGATAAGATACCATTCCTACTAGCTCACCTTTTCCAGAGGTCCTTTCACTCAAGGGACTTAGTGTGTTACATTCTCTACCCTGTTGCAAAATTATTTATGAACCTGTTATTCATACACAGCAAGTCTCATGGATATTGTCCTATCTATGTTGGCCTAAATCCAGGAGACACTAACTTAGCTTTAAACTTGATTTCTTCAGAAATACTGTTGAATCAGTTACTAAGTAGTAGTTCTTTCTGTGTCTCTCTTTCAGTAGCATTTCTGCCATTCTGGTCACACTTGAATCAATCTTTCTGCAAAACATGGAAAGACCTTCAGTTATATTGTGTCTCAGTGGTGGCAAAATAAGTCTTTAACAAATAGTTAATATAGGAACTGTGCACAGTAATAAATAGCGCTAGGATTCCAGCTGGCAGGAAGTCTGATTTTAGATTGAATGACAACTAAGTTACAGTATTTTCTGTTTTTCAAGGGAGGAGGGAAAATGTCACAGAAATGGAAACATAAAGGTTTTTTTTCCTTGTTTCTTTTTTAGCTGCTATTTGAAATAGTCATGAGTGTAGCGTGCCCTATTTTTAGATTTAGGTCATTTAAAATACTTCCTCTATTAGGATTGAAAAAAAGTATGGCAAGAGCAACTACAGGGGAGGTTAATGTCAAGAGGGCTCTCCGGTGTGTGAGCTGGTTTTGCTAATGTCATGGCTCTGCAGCGGCCCCACCAGCGATCCCGGCCCTTTCCAGCCCCGCTGAGAGCACCCATCTCCTGGAGCCTCTCCTCCTGGTACCCTCACCTTGCTGTGTCCTGTAATCACAGTAGGCCGCAGGCAGGAAGTTCCAGATGCTGAATCTGCCCTTCCATCCCCTTATTTCCTGCTCCTTCTCTGTGGGCAGGAGAAGTCCTGGCACAGGGATGGCCCACGGATTATTGTGAAATTTGCCTTCTATTTCCTGTCTCCCACGATTTCATCAGCAAGAAAAGGGTGGGAAAATGTGGGCTAAAGCAAAGCAGAAACACAGCGGACTTGGGAATTCCTCTCCCAGAGTGCCAAGGCTCTTCAGCTCCTGGACTTGGGGAGTGCTCTGCTCTCAGCCCTGGCCGCAGGCCTTCGTGCCCAGCCCAGCTGAGATGGCCAGGGTTTCGAGAGCCATGAAATACACCGTTCCATTCCAGTGGTAAAGGCTACCAGTCTTCCACTTGGCTTTAGCATCCACCCACTTTAGGTCTCTGGCTCTTATTTGTTTCATATGCATTTTATATTTCAGTAGTTACAAAATTACTTCTGTTTCTTAAATCTCCACTGGTTAGGTGCTTATATATTAACTCCTTTAGTTACCCTTTCAGAATCTCATTTGTGTTGAGTACTGTAACTCAGAAGCAAATTTAGATGTGATATTCTTGTAATGTCACTCAAATGTAGTAAAGTGTGTTAGATGGTGGGTTTAACAATAGAAACTTTGATTTTTTTTTAAAAATGCTGTCTTTTCTATTATTGTTGATCATTCTCCAGGGCTTTTCACATCATTAACCTTAGCTGAATACAGATCCATAAAAATCAGTGTACAAATAGGCTGATACAAAGGATGGGGAAATGGCTAGAGATTTCCAATCTCTTAACCAGACTCACGGAAGTTCTTTTTGATTCATTAGCTCTTGTTGACCCCACAGAACACTCACACCCATTTGTTAGCAGATGGGTCAGGGTTTGCAAGGGAATAGATTTAATACAGGGCACATAATTTATAGGATTATTTTGTAGTATTCACCCAAAAACTCAAATGCAGAGTAGTACAAGAGATCTAGCTGCACACCAGAGACCCAAGGAATCCAGCCAAGGCCCTGGATCCCACAGCAGTATCCTACACCAGTCCATCTGAAGGCCTAGAGTACAAAACGGTGCCCTCCTGGAGTCCAGCCAGTGGCCTAGAGCCCGTACGATGTCTCATGCTTGTCTGTACTGAGGATCTGCACCCAGAAGGCCCAAAGGCCATTGGTGGAAGACAGAAAACCTTTCCCAGTGAAGGATCTGTGCCACCAGGCTGAGGGAGCTGCACTGGAGCCAGGAAGCGATACCCACGGTGAAGACCAGAGCTCCCCTGACGAGAATAGCAGTCATTCCTAGTGACAGCGAGCCCCGCACCTCAGTCCTCGGGTGGGTCTTCCACCCCCAGCCACACTGATTCAGTTCAGCTGCACGTTCCAGGTTGACCATTATGTAATCCACCACACCTTCCAAGTTTAAAATACCGACCAAATGTGTTAAAGGCTGTGTGCAGTCTCCATTCTTTCAACATCTATTAGGACCCATAATCGTGTCGCCCTCACCATTAACTTTTCATTACATTTTACTTTTTCCTTTTCAAGTAGTTTATTTTCTCTCTCTCTCTTAACGTGAAAAGATCTGAGACCACATAGTTATTTAGTACTAATTATGAGCATTCTAATCTGTGCTGGACTCAGAATGTAGTGCTGGCGATAGATGTTTGAGTAAGGCCAACCTCCTTTCCGTTTTCCTGAAGCTTAGGTTATGAAGAGGGAAGATCACGTGCACAGAGACAAATAAAATGAAAAAATGATCAATTATAAGTATTATGGAGGAAATAAATGAAGTATGAAGAGAGAATAATAGGGGCTAGAGGCACAATGAGTAAGCAGGACAAGGAGAGCTCTCTGGAGGTGGGGCTGCAGGGACTGAGAGGTGAGTGGCCTGGACTTGTTTCCTCCAGAAGGGAGGTGAGGAGAGAGCATTCCCACCCATGCCCTCCATGCATGTAAAGACCCTGAGTTGAGCACAAGCTTGGTCTGACACCTGGCAAAAGACCATCTGCCATATTGTAAATCCAGGGAGCTGGGCCATACACTCATGAGTCAGGAGAAGGGTCCTCAGGTTTATTTCTAGCCTAATGCAGAGCCATGGATGGGTGTGAAGTGAGGGCGGATTCTGTGTGATTGGCTGTGTGAAAGACCACTGCAAGGAAAATGTCTGAGTAGAGCAGAGGTTCCCAGGTAGAAGGCTGGTGACTCAGTCTGGGAGAGGGAGCCCAGTGTCTCCTAGCATGGCACAAGTAGGAGTGCTGGTGACACCTCACCCGGCACAGGGCTAAAAGAGGAAAGGATTTTCTCTTGCAGCAGAGGAGACCTATCTGTGGGGATGAGGTAGACATAGGGCTGTAACTGTTCATACTAGGTAAGACTTTGTTTTGTAAGAAACATAAAGCATAGATCTCCTGATAGATTGCTAGTGTAACACTAACCTATCATGAATATATTTTACAACAATTTGAAATTAAATATACTTTTGTGAATATGGATATTGGTTAAAAATAAAATACATGTATGAAATGGTACAGACTTATGCAGTAAGACTGTATTTTTAACAAACATGCCAGAATTAACAAGTGCCCTTTCAGGTCATTTTGACAGAGTAAATGGTTTTTTGATAACGTTAATATCTTAGTCTGTTTTCTGTTGCTATACCAAAATACCCAGGGGTGGTCATTTAAAAAGGAAACAGGTTTACTTTGGCCATAGTTATACAAGTCCAAGAGCATGGGCTGGCATCTGAGCACATGCTCAGCTTCTGACAAGGGCCTTGTGCTGTGTCTTATCATGGCAAAGAAGGGGAGAGGGGAAGCAAGCACATGTAAAATGAGCAGGTGTACAGGAGAGAGAGATAGAGGAGCTAGGCTCCCTCAAGAGCAGTTTGCTGCTGTGAGACCTAAATCATTCGCAAGAGCTCCGAGCCAGTCTCAGGAGCACCAACCCAATCTCTTGAGAAACACACTAATCTATTCACAAGGGCTGTGCCCTTACGAACTAACCACCTCCCCTAGGCCCCAGCTTTTAGCCATCTCTCTGTAATGTTGCACTAGAAACCACCCTGTAGCACATGAACCCTGGGGTTGAACCACATCCGAACCACAGCAGTGGCTGTTGCTCTGTTTCTGTGTGTGATTTTATTGTTGGAAAAGTCTCATGCCAAGTGTTTTTCTCTTTTGAAATTATACAAAAATATAGATCAATTGATGAGAGAGTGTGATGTGTAATATGCAGCTGACGGTCATGCTGAGTTCCATTCCAGACTCCTATCTTATCAGTGCCAAGTTACACCCTCTGAGCCTCCGTTTCTTCAGTGAAAATATCAGTATCCACTTTATATAGTTGTTCTTTGCATTAAAACTAATAATCATGCCAAGCACCTGTCCTGGGCCTGCCACAAGTTAGGCAGCAAATGTTAACTCATAGTTGCAATATTTGCAGAATCACAGAATCTAGACATAGTCTTGTCTCATGGGTGAGGAAGCCAAGGCCATTTCTTATGTAATAGATGCTGTGCACCTGGTCAGGGGCAGCCCCACACAGTGACTGCTCCGTAAGATCCCCTTTACTTTTCTCCCCTTAGTCTTTACATAGGAAAGAGGAATGTTTGCATTTAACAGAAGAGGAATGGCATATCACTATCACTGAAGGCCTAGAGTATGAGGTTAGACTGTGTGTGTGTGTGTGTGTGTGTGTGTGTGTGTGT
>NW_022900940.1:43702769-43728594 GCF_012274545.1 Fukomys damarensis | reverse complement strand
GAGGAGCTAGGCTCCCTCAAGAGCAGTTTGCTGCTGTGAGACCTAAATCATTCGCAAGAGCTCCGAGCCAGTCTCAGGAGCACCAACCCAATCTCTTGAGAAACACACTAATCTATTCACAAGGGCTGTGCCCTTACGAACTAACCACCTCCCCTAGGCCCCAGCTTTTAGCCATCTCTCTGTAATGTTGCACTAGAAACCACCCTGTAGCACATGAACCCTGGGGTTGAACCACATCCGAACCACAGCAGTGGCTGTTGCTCTGTTTCTGTGTGTGATTTTATTGTTGGAAAAGTCTCATGCCAAGTGTTTTTCTCTTTTGAAATTATACAAAAATATAGATCAACTGATGAGAGAGTGTGATGTGTAATATGCAGCTGACGGTCATGCTGAGTTCCATTCCAGACTCCTATCTTATCAGTGCCAAGTTACACCCTCTGAGCCTCCGTTTCTTCAGTGAAAATATCAGTATCCACTTTATATAGTTGTTCTTTGCATTAAAACTAATAATCATGCCAAGCACCTGTCCTGGGCCTGCCACAAGTTAGGCAGCAAATGTTAACTCATAGTTGCAATATTTGCAGAATCACAGAATCTAGACATAGTCTTGTCTCATGGGTGAGGAAGCCAAGGCCATTTCTTATGTAATAGATGCTGTGCACCTGGTCAGGGGCAGCCCCACACAGTGACTGCTCCATAAGATCCCCTTTACTTTTCTCCCCTTAGTCTTTACATAGGAAAGAGGAATGTTTGCATTTAACAGAAGAGGAATGGCATATCACTATCACTGAAGGCCTAGAGTATGAGGTTAGACTGTGTGTGTGTGTGTGTGTGTGTGTGTGTGTGTGTGTGTGTGTGTGACAGAGAGAAAGAGAGAGAGAGAGAGAGAGAGGCAGAACCCCAAAAGGAATAAGGACAACAAAAAGCAGAGACATGAAAAGTGCAGAATGGACAAGAATAGGTATGTGGTATACCTTTGAATTGGAAATCCATATATCATAGAAAGATAGATATTAAACTCAGTATATTCTGTCAAAGACGCAATAACAGATGACATTAGACATTACTAAGACCCAGAATTCAAGAATGGGCTGGATGTTCATCTTAGCTATTCTTAACTTTAATTTGGTAAAAAAAGAAACCTTGAAGAGTTTTGGACAAGAAAAACAGTCACTAGGGATAAATGAGGCACATGAAAAACTAACAGAAAGTAAAGTTACCACTTAAAAGTACAATCAGGGTACCTCCTAGGACTTCATGTACTTGTACTCAGAAGAAACAGAATTATATGCACAGCCCTGCCATATCTTGGGCCGAAAGTGGGGATTGTGTCTTGCATAATACCTTGGGCACCTTTCCCAACACCTAGTATGTAGTAAGTGCTTAGTAAATAGCCACTTCACTCTCTGGGGTGCAGTTTACCTCTTCATACCCATTTATTCTCATTGCACCTTAAACACTCTGTGTTGTATCAACAATAATTGTCAAGTTAATTTGAATAGAGATATGCAAAATTTAGCAAACAGAATAACAAAGTCAAAGGTTTTGCTGAATTTGTATAGCTTTGTATGTAGAATCATAAGATATAATTATTTCAGCATAAAAATAAAGCTCTGTATGGTTTCTAGAGAATAACTTGATAGGTATGTGATCTTGCTGAGTAGCAATGAGGTTCACGTCACCAAAAATATATTAATAACTAACAACTTTGTGAAGTTTGAGAACATTTCCAGGGCTGATGGGAAGGGGGGTATTTTAACACTTGCAGAAGCCATTTATAGTCTTGTCATCTTTTCTGTCACTAAGATTATCACTTAATTATAAGATAACATGATTTGCTGTTTAGGTATCAGAGATAGAAATGTGCAGGCTGGGATCAAAGTGGAAATCAATTCTCACCAGGTCTGAGTACTAATTAATCCAGTGGATAGAGCTGCGTGGCGGCCAGTCCTGTAGGAGGGTTGGGGGTCTGTTTTCAAGACATTGGCTGGACCGAGTTCTCAAGGTCAGAGAAAATGGACACCTGCAAACCAGAAGAAATGGGCTGTCCAAGTGGGGAATGGCTGAAGTAGAACCAGTGACCAAGATGCGGCATCTCACAGCGGAAGGCTGCAGAGTCCCAGGATGCTCCTGCAGGAGTGTTTCCTGCTGAAACCCTCAGCGGCCAACTCGCAGGGAAGCCTGAGAGCAAGGAGCCCATCCATGTGGTCCACGCGGAGAGCAAGCAAGGACGGGGGTGTGCAAACAAAGGGACAGCAGACTGTCACCACTCCCGTCACATAGGAGGTGCTCAGTGAAAATGAGCTGAGTGAAAAACACAAGTACATTAAAGTCAGCCCTTGTTGCCTGCGCCCCCGTTGTGTGCTGGGTACTGTAGAGGACGGAGCAATGAATAAGCCCACGAGTAGACCTCTGAGTGCCTGCAGAGCTTTGTTTCGGAATTACTACGCCTCCGTGTGCGTCACTACCTTATTCAGTCTTCCCGTCAAGTTGGTCACTGTCCCCATTTTACAGATAAGGGGTCCTGTTTTCTGAGAGGTCACCGGGGTTGTTCAGATCCATACCACTAAGAAAGTAGAGTGGGAGACCCAAACCTCGGCTGCAGGCTCCTCTTCTTCCTGGCTCCACAGCTTTCCAAGGCTGGCTTCTTGAAGGGACCACTGGCTGTCTCCATCGTGTGGACTGCTGAGCTGCTGAAGGGTCTTTGTCTTCTTTCAGCTCTTGGTTAAGTGAGCACAGGATCGTGTGGATTGCTTTAGCTATATCTATCTCGTCTCCATATTTTCACAGAGGTTACCTAGGAATGATGTCTGAGAACTTACTAAATGCAGAATTTTAGGGCCCAGTCAGGCCTAGTCTATGAGACTGGACTGAAAGAAAGACCCTCAGGGGATAGTCGTGTAACCAGCCGGATGGACAGTGGACTCTGATTTCATGAATCCCTGACAGGTCAGTCTTCTCATTTAGACAAGCTGGACAGAGCCGGGTCGGAATGGTGCTGCCTCAGAGCTCTGGCATGCATGTTGCCAGTCATGCAATCAATGCCAAGTAAGAGTCATATTTACTGAGGAGTGGAACCCAAGAATGGGTACGTAAAGTTCGTGTGGCCGAAGTGCTCTTTTGAAGATGTGTTCTGATGGCTAAATGTGAGTTAGACGCTATGATCAGAGAGGGTACAGCCTAGTAACATATACTGATTTAATGGAGGCAACAAAATGAACGGTGCTCTCGATGTGTGGACCCCTTTCTGAGGGGCTGTGGAATGGCACAGTCTTCAGCAGAAACAAAACATTCAATTTTTGTTCTGAAAGGTAGACATTTTGTTAATGAAACTGATTTCAGGGCAGATACTTGGTAGCTGAAGGAGTAAATCTTCTATAAGAGAATCGACACATCCAGTGTTCAACTCGTCTAGTTTCTCTAGGATTTATACATGGCACACACGTGCGGTATTTTCCTGACAAAATCAAAAGCTTGGAGAAAATTGAGTGACTGTTAGGAGTTCATTCGTTCCACAGAAGCATCGAAGTGTCTCCCAAGTGCCTTGAAATATAACTTAGAGCTAACTTATTTTGAAACTCTTACAGTGATCTCCTTAATAATCCATTCAACCAGAAGTGGGTCCTGATGCTTCCTCATAGGTACAGAGGTAAAGTTGACAAGGTGAGATTTCTCAGGTAGCTGCTGAAGCAGTTGCTGCTGAGACAGACTTTCTCTGATCATTCGGAAACCTCTGACTATCTGTATTGGCGTTAAAATACATTAATTCTTCACTCCTTCAACCTAGACAACTTTTTCTGTGCTGTGTTTAATGAATCTGAGTGGATGGCACATTTGTTTTGTTGGGTTTCTGTTAACGATGAGCCTTTGCATCCTCTCTCCAATCATATGTTTACTGAGCTTATTCAGCCTGTAGGAGAGACATAATTCAAAGAGTGTTATTAAGACAATGGCTTTGACTTTACAGGGAGTTTGTATCTTTAAGGATAGTTTTCAGCAAATGAGCCAGCCATACATTAAATCAAATTTAACATCCATTTGGAAACACTGAATCATATTTTATATCTCAGTAATGATAACAAATGATCGCTTATCTCATGTTCTTCCCATTTGTACTACTTCTCATCAATCTTGCTAATATTGCAAAGATTTATTAAATGAACAAGTGTCCAGCTGTAACTGTTAAAATTAATAGCTTCTTTTTTATGCTTTCTCTCACTGGCTTTGTTCTTCTACACTTGCTTTAGCCCATTTTAAAATAGGCTTTAGAAGTAATAGTTTTTTTTTTAAAATTCTGGAATGATAACAGAAAACTAGGAAGTTAGCAATAAAATTATTTTAACAAAACTGTGCAATTATACTAGGCCATTACAAAGCATAGGATTTGCTATGAGCTCAACACTGCCAGTGAAAAGCTTACTTTGCTAGAGCAAAACAGTCAATTTTAAAACTCTGGAAACATTTCAGATCCCTTATGACTTAAAATTGCTACTTGTGCAGTAAAAGTTAAAATCACTTGAGTAAATTTGTACTTTAATCTTTAAAGTTTAACTAACATTTATCCTTCCCTTCTAAGAGCGCTCCGTTGGTGTACATTGGAAGAAGGTGCCTCTTTTCTAGTCTTTGACTCGGCGGCTCCCAAAGCAGCACTTCTCTCCCCTTCCAGTGTCTGCATGGGATCCCTCATCTCTTCTCTGTGGCTCTGAGTTCTTGTCCTACTCTGAGTGCTCCTAGGCACAGCTACTGTTTCCCTATGAGTGATCTTGTAGATGATTAGACCTTGCCTTCATCTTGCTCTGAGACTTTCTTTCCCTAACCGCTGGATGCCATCTGACCCTCCTGGTTGTGTCCAGCACATCTATATGCCCCCTTGGATCCATCTTGCATCCTCGCATTCTTGGTCAAATAGGTCTCGCTCATTCTTCTGGATCATTTGATTTACGTATGTTTTCTTCTTTTCCGATCCTTTGCAGAAAGGATCTGAGACCAACTCTTCCCCAGTCCCCAAAGTTCCTCCTTTGTGCCAGACAGCACACACGTAGTGAAGTGGTTGGAAGCAGAATTTCTTTGCTAGGCAAACATCACATCTATATTGTCTATTTACAATAATAATAATAATGGTAGTAATAATAAAGCAAGCATTTACCGAGCCCCACATGTTGGTGTTTTATACGTATGACCTCTAAGCTTTGTACCAACCCTGAGAGGAGGGAAATTATTCTTGCTAGGATAAATGTTTTTTTCTAAAGTAATTAGCAGCACAATTCGGTTGGCAATCATAAGCTATTTTGTAACATCTCTTTTATTCTCTCAAAGCATTAAATTATCTTTTGCAGTTGCAGTTTTCCTCTTCAAGTTTGAGAATTCTGTTTTATATTTCTTAGAATACGTAGGGAAGCACCTTACACTTAGCAGGCATGATAAATGATTCCTATGTAAATAAATAACCCCCCCATTAAAATGCATCATCTCTTGGCTGACAACTGATACCAAAAAGTCTGACCAGATTTTTACTTCGAGGACTATTGGGGAAAGCAAGTTGGGGCCTTAGAGGAAAGCCCAGTCGAAGGAGGAATTTTGGTGTGAGCCATGTCATGGAAGCAGAACCATAGTTTCACGAGGAAGGCTCAGAGAAGGGACACAACTTCCAGGGTCGTAGGGTAGCCGCAGGGCCCTGGTGAGGGCAGAGCACTGCGACTTCACATGGGAAGTGAGGCACCCGGCAGCGTGCTCTCTCATCAAGATGGAAGTGATCCAGGTTACACGAAGCTCTTCTTGTTGTTGACCCCTTTACTATGTGGCAGTGGATTAGCATGGGGGAAGACTCCGTAAGCTGGAGTGTCAGGGCCTCCTTGGTGCTTTGATTGTCTTTCCTATGCCCCCTGGGTCTCAGTTTCCTGATCTACAAAGTGGAGATAAGGCTTATCCCCAGGAACATTGTGAATCTGAGTTTTTAAAAATGCATGTTAAGTCCCTATATTAATGCTAGGTAAAGATCAAAGACAAGCTGCTATTGTTTTATGATCATATTGTGTATTGATGAATACTATTATAATTGTATTACAAATTATATATTGTTCGCATGTTAACTTTATGAGCATTCATATAGAACAGATAATTATTATTACTAATAATGTTCGCCATAAGGTCTTGGCCTTCTTATAAACTTGATTGCTGTGGTTAGTGAGTCATTATAGAGGTAGTTAAAATTGACCCCTTCTAATGGTTTAGTGCAATAAAGATACAATCGCTAAAAAACTTTTTTTTTTAATGAAACCACAGAACAATTTTATAATCCTTTAATTAGGCTTTGAAGGGTTGGGGAGGTCAGGCAGAGGATGAAACACATGAGGATCTCCTAGGCTTTGGGGGAGAAGACCTTCTAAAAGTTCACTAAATAATGTAAATCTAAAGGTGAAATATGGGAATTGCTATGTGAAAACTATGTAGGGTAAGGCTTGTTTACTTCCATGGTAACAAAGTTAAAGTTATGTAGTTGGGTTATAATGAAACCAAGGATCAGTCATCTAAGCATTAAGAAAGCGATAGTCCCCACCATCCCCTCGGACCCTGTATGAGGACCTGTCTTGGAATTTAGTAGCTAACACAGTGTGGCTTAATGGAAAATGCTATTAAGTATTACAGAAGAGGCTGTTCACATGTTTCCTTTAGAAAGTGCTGTTTAATCCACAAATAGGCTTACATTCTCAACGCCACAGTAAATGTTGACAATCCGGTCCTCACTGGTGTCATAATCAAATGGGAAACTGCTTCTCCAGGTTTGGCCTTGATGGAAAGGGAGGGCCATACAGCATCAGCACGATATTATCCAGAATCATGTCTCATGCACAGTGGTGAGAATGTGTAGGTGCCCAGCTGGGACCAAGCATTTCAGCTCTGGGAAGTTTTACTTAGAGCATCTTTAACCTGTAGGACCTCACGTCGGGCTCAGTCAGTTCAGCTTCGTGGAAGAATCTGTGCTTAGCAGACACCCACTCTGGGCTGTTGGGAGCCTGTCGCCACACGGAGTAGACAGACAGGCACACTCAGGGTGGGACTCGGGTCTCCCGGCCGGCAGTGTTCCGGGCTACGGGTCTGCAGTGCCTTGTGAGGGAGGATACCACGTTTGGGCTGCACTTGGAAATGCTGACTATTAGGAAGTGGCAGAAATGTCATAAGCCTCAGAACTGACAAAGCCACGGAAGCCGATGACGGTGACACTGGGAAGGAAGGTGGGGATGGGTTTTGGAGGATCCTGGCTGCCAGTTGCGGTATTCTGGGCTTGGCTTTGAAAGTACTGGGGAGGCAGCACAAGTTTTAGGGGAAGAGTGACAGGATCAAATATATGTTTCGTGAAGACACATGTGGCGGCTCTGCGGATTTTATTGGCCGTAACTGAGACGGTTGCTGTGGAACTGGGAAGGAGAACGGCTGAAAAGGTTAATAATGGAGCCATCGGTATTCAGTGAGTTGTTAGACTCTGATGGCAAAGGCAGGTATGCGCCTAAGTGGATTTCCAGCTCAGGGGACACTGGCAACGCAGCACACCTAAGACACTGTCACACAGAAGTCATCCTTCCCCGACAGTGTGGCGCTGCTAGTCATCAGCATGTCGCTGGTCTTATATTTGGGATAAAACAAATGTCGTCAGTTAAAAATACACATTTGTCCCCCCGTCTCTATTTCACGTTCCACGGTTCTGGCTACCCATCCTTACCCACAGTGTTTGAAAACATTAGATGGACAATTCTGGAAAGAGTTTGTTTTAATAATCTTTATTTCGGCGTATGGTCAGGTTATTCAGTTGTTAGCTATCGCTAGTCTATTACTAAGCCTAACTGTAAACTTGCTCATACGTATTTACTTACAGGAAGCATACACATCCACCGAAGGCCCTTGGGGCGCATCTCACAGCCAAGATTCATCAGCCATAAGACACGTCTCCAGTCACTTCTGTGAAAAGTGTATAAATGGGCATATTAAAACTGAGGAATATGGTGATGACCTTGCAGATCTTATTCTTTCCTAACTTCTAGATTATTACAGTGCCATGTGTTGTAGTAGGCACTACACACTTGCCAACTTTAGAATTCAGCTCTTAGTCCTTCTTGTTTATTAATCCACGGTGTGACCTTCGTGGAAGTTACTTCTCTGGTGAGGCCGGAGATTCTAAAGTCCATTGAAGGAGCCGTACAGGAAGCCCATTCACCGCTCAGCCTAGGCTGTCATTCACACTACTATGACAGCTCATCGAAGCGCTGCCTGCACTCGACTTGTACAAGGTAAATTTGAAACACTGACCTAGGTGCACATTGATGATTTCTGTCAAGGTTGTTAAAAATATAAAAGAATAATACCCACGTGTCATCTTACCTCCTAAGTCATCAGTATTTTGGGGGAGTGGAGCCCCAGATCCCATCTTGGTATCAGCTGCATGGGTGACTCTGGAGCACAGCCTGTGTTGGTTTTTCTCTGGCTGACTGCAGCCACCCAGAGACCCTCGGGTCTCACGATGGCATTGCAGGGGTGGGCGTCTTTCTGTCTGAGCTGCTGAAGGTTGTGCAGAGGAGGAAAAGTGTGTTTGTTCTCTTTCCTGGTGGGCTCTGATGTTCTCTACCTTTCCACCTCCATCTATCTTGGTGGCTAATTTTTAATGGAATTGGCTCATTTGAATTCTCTGAGCATTTTTCCTTTTTTTCCCCCTGAACTCTCAACATTGGCAAATTGTCAGTTCTTCATCATTTGCTTTGTTAGAAGTTTAATTTTAAAAAAAAAAAGAAAAAAAAATAGGCATAGGCACAACTTAGACATGATTCACAATTTTCCCAGTTAACTATAGGATGCTCCGGAATTCTTCAGAACATAAAAAATGTCATTATCATCTAGGTGATAAACATTGTCTTTTTTTTATCTTATAGGAAGTAATGGACTTTCAGTCTGTCTGAATTTAATGTTGATATTATAGGATAAGAATGCTAATCCCTGAAGCCATAGTAAAAAAACTTTCTCTCCTATACAGAATCTTGTTCTAAATTTCAAGTAGGAAAAGGCAAGTTGAACTTCCACACTCTCTTTATAGAAGTTTATACTGTTTTCTGACCTCTTGTATTTACCCAACTGATTTCTCCTCAAACACAGACATTTTAAATGTCTTTGGTCCACAAGGCTCCCAAGCCTATAATACAGAAGTAATCATTCCCTTCTGGATCTCTGATCCACTCCTGGAAATCTTATCATCCATTTACCCGATGCATATTAAAATTTAGCAATTAATTATCTCCAGTTCTAATCCAGTAAGCCTGTGCAATTAACATCTGGGACTCAGTTCATTTTTGCTGACTTTCTAATTTAAGGGTTGGGACATAGTGGGTCTCCCTAGAAGACATATTTAACAAGATTATTTCCTGTATTTAGATATTCTTTTTTTTTTTTTTAATCCTATCAGGCCTTTCTGCAGCATTTTTGTGGCACATTCCTTAACTTTTTCCTAGAGGGAAGATAGTTAGCAATAAGTAACTGAGAGAAATAGAAGGGAAATACAGTTGAATGCCTTAAATTTTCGATTTCTGAAAATTATTGGCACATCAAAATTACCCATAACAGGAAAAGATTTTCAGATAAAGAGAGAAACCGTTCTTTGCACCATGTTAGGATGTTCGGTGCTTTGCTCCTCTTGCCTCACCTGCCCTGCTTGTTTGCTTACTACTTGAAATTATTTTGAAACTGGGGACCCTTCATGTCACCATTAGGGAAAGGAAACTAAGCCTTGAAGTATGGACACCAGGAAGTGCTAATTCCTGGGCTTTAACTGAAAGTGTTTTACAGTATGTTGTGAGGACTGACCACGCTGGATGCTTGTTGTCTGGCTTCTAGATAAACTGCATCTCCTGGAGGTTGAGGAAAAGGGGAATCTACACCATTGGTGGCAAGACGGGACCTGAGAGGCACTTGAAGATGGGTTCACAGATTTACTGAAGGTTGGCACTTCAGGTTACATGGTGCAGCCCGGGTTGGGAAGGCTGCCTCCCTGCTCCTTTGGGTGCGGCTTCAGCTTTTTAATGCAAAGCTCATGCACCACCTTTTCTGAAAAGCCTTTCTTCCAGCTTTAAATTACAGTATGGTGTCCGCGCCTGTTGGTTCCGTTTCCGCTGCAGCCACACTGCACACTGTCTCCCAGCACATGGCTGTTTTCTATGTGTGCAGTCAGTTGAGGTGACGGCAGGTTCTTCATTTTATTATGGTTCCAAGATGCCCTCAGAGGAAATATAACTTCCCCGTGGGAGGGGGGATAGTGTTCTGGGAATTAGACTTGGCGGCTGAGCCTAGAAACGATTTATCTTTTCCAGTGATTTTTAAAGTATCAATGTCCCCATATTAAATCCTTCCTGCCCAAAACATTTAGTGTGGATCCTGATTGCTGTTCTTTAACCAAACCAGTATATGGAAGCTTCTGTAGTGTGAATAGAAACAACTCATCGCATACTTGTTGGGCTTCCTGAACTACTTAGATTATTATGTGAGAAGATAATGCCCTTTATCGATGAAGCCAGTTTTTGTGGGGATTTTCTGTTTCCTGCACCCAAAAGTCTTTGAAGAGATGCAGATGTAGAAATGAAAAATAGGGAAACTGGGAGAACTGAAGGGGTGATATTCAGGTACTAACTACACCGGGTGATGTTTGCTTTGAGATGTCCCTCCGATGTGGACAGCGAGGTCCTGGGAGAGTCTTGACTGTGTAAGGCAGAGCCTCAGTGGAAAGGCTTGGTCTGTAGATGCAGAGCTGAGGCGAGGCAAGAGAGGCAAGATAGGAAGCACTTGCTAAAATAACTTTTTTGGTGGGTAGCTTGACAGTATTTCGGCCTCTTTGCAAATATATGTTTCAGATGAAGCACTGAACTCTAAAGCATTGAATTATAACCACGTAGAGTACCTCAAGTATCTTATTTGTGGAAAATAGAATGTAAATGGCAGTGTTCTAAACTGCACATTAAATAAATCCCAAATGAATTATTTCACTGTATCGCTGGAAAAAATAGCTTGTAGTGGCACAGTCCTTCCCCAGGACCAGTGGGAGTCTAGCGTACACCTCTGGATTTAGAGTGATGTCTCCTCCAACTTTGAGTATTGCGTTTTAACCGCACCCTTGGTGAGAGAGCACGTTAATTTTATCAGATCGTCTTCTTAAACTTTGCTTCATTGTGTCTGCTTGTTCTAGATTTAAGGTGAGCCCCTAACCATATTTCCAAGTGAATTGTTCTAACACAGATTGAGATTCTATTCGCAGACTAGTTAAAGGATTTGGAAAGTCACTGTACAGTGACAGTCTCCATTCTTCGACGATGGAGACACGGTTTATACATTTCTCCTTTTCCTCTGGTGAGTCAGAGCATTCTTGAACATAACTAGCGTCATAACTAGGTTTACCTGCGCTAACAGGGAGGTGTTCGCGCCTTCTGCCTCCATCGTGTAGGGCTCAGTACCACAGGGCAGGCAGAGTAGAGGAACCGTCATGAGATGGGTGTCACCCATTAGATGGGTGTGTTGTGAGGTATATAACATGAGATTCTGGTTAAATAAGCTCAGACATGCAAAATTCAACAAATTCTAAAACAGATCATAAAGCCCTAAAGTAGGAAGAAATTCTGTGTGATTTCTATGTCAAATTCTCTTTCGTAACCAAGGTCTCCACTGAGATAAATACATGAATAATTGGCATAAAATAAATATATTAGATATAAGACACGCTGCTGGACATCTTAGATGTTCTTCGTAGGAAAAACACCCCTGTGAAACAGCATTAGTATCTATATTTTCGGGATCAAAATGCTGAAGCTTGGAGAGGTAAAGTAATTTATCCAAGAATACACAGCTACCTAGGTCAGCTGGTACTGTAACACATCTTTACATCACTAAGCCAGTGGCGGTGGTATCTATCTACTGCTCTTTTTATTGTCTTCAGAACGAGATTTCCGTATCTCCTTAGTCATTGCTTTATATTATTTTGTCCTAATGAGAAAGTAGCCTGTGGAGTAGAATTGGAAGAGATGCAGTGAATACTTAGTATATGTTTGTGTTGCAGGGAAGGGCTCTGTAAGATGGTTGTGACTTGATCTGTGCCTCTTCCTCCCTCCCCATCCCCATAATGCATGTTTGTATATTTATGCTCAGAAGAAATACTGACACGTAACAGCAATTCATTTGGCTGCAAACTCGTACTACCATTTTGTGGAAGTAACCCAGCTCCCTCGATTCACTGGAGAAGAGAGGTGGAGAGGTTGACCTGAAGACACAGATTTTTTTTTTCTTTTCTATACAGCCATGACATTGGACCACTTTTAGCCTAATTAAGTTGTGTGAATCATTGAGTATTTATGATCAAAGCCTATAAAGTCCTTTAATATTCCCAGTAGTTTTTCTAGAAGTAACTATCACAGCAGTTAGATGAAAATACAAATTTGAGCAATCATTACCTTATTTAAAGTAAAGGAAATATATTACCTGGCTACAGCTCTGCCGTGGGTTAGCAGCCAACTGAGAGAAGAAAGAGGAAGAGAATGAGAAGGAGGGGAGGGAACTGTGCTGTAAAGACACACTTCCCCTGCAGAAAGCCAGCCTCCAGGACCCTCACGTTCCGTTTTCATCTTTTCCTCTTGCCAAGTCTCAATGCCATAGGACACTTCATGACACACGAGCCACTTCCTGCAGTATTTAAGAAAACCATTAGCCGCATGCTTCTGTTATTCTCATAATAGGTATTTAGTCTCTCTCTCTTCTGCTTTGCTAGACCTGCTGGGATTTAAAGGCCCTTGCAACAGAAACCCTTTACTTGGAGTGTCAGTCGTCCCATTACTTGGCCTGAGAAATAATGTTTGTTTAGTCCCTCTTTAGGAATAAGCCCGAGGTAGATGTTTTTTCAGTCCCTAAGACTCAATTATGCAATCAAACTGGGGAAATACTTCACTTTCAGAATTCTCTTATGGAATGTAATGCCCTCCAAGATGCATGAGATGGCATGTCAAATTCAAATGAAGGCTCCGGCGAGAATTCTTGTGTGCATGACACTAACAGAAGATCTGGTCTTTCTTCTCAGGCTTTCGCTGAACCTAGAAAATCAGGCCCATGTTAATAACTGAGGTAACAGAAGGAATATAAGCAGGTTTGAGGGCCAAAAAATGTAAGCATAATGCTCAATTTGAGAGACCTCAGTGGGCCTAGGAGAGCTCTGTGATCCAGGCTGTGGCCCGGAAGAGACTCTAGCAGCGGAGGAGACAGGTACTTCCTGTCTACCTGCAGTTCGCACAACAAAGGACAAAGATTGGGTATTGGCTAGGTAAAAAGTAATATGCACAGAAAACTGGACAGTGGCTTGGGTGGTGGGAAAGAGAGCTGAAGTCCCTAAATGACTTTTACAGTTGAACTTGCCTGGCTTCGAGCTCACTTGGATCTGGATTTAAGGGTGAGGTGGGAGCTTACTACAGGCTGAGTCCAGGGACTTGGAGTTAGTTGTAAGCAAAGCCCTCTAATGTCTGCTCCTAAAATAGCGGATCTGACGTTGTGTCTAAACCTCCCATCTGTCCAGTCCATGCCACGTCGCCGAAGTGAGAGTGTGATGCTCTGTTACAGAAGCAAGCCCAAAGTGGGCTCCTGGGGTCAGCTTCCAACCACCACCGGACGTGGTGCAGGAGGTCAAAGTCAGGCAGAGGCATCCACAAAGCTGCGTCAGGATGAAATTACCCAGGCTGTCAACATAGTCAAATGCGTGTGTATGTGAAGATGAAACCTTGGGGAAAATTTGACAGAGGTTCTGGCCACTCTGAATATCCTTTCAGCACTCCCTCAGAGTAGTATGCATTTCTTTTAAATTAAATGATTGAAGTTGATGTGTCTGGTCAAATAGGTATTGCCCTAGCAAAGCAAGCTGAAGTTGTCAACACCATTCTCTTGGGTGTCTACGGAAGACTGTTTGCAAAAACCTTCTCCATACCTGCCATCTCTTTAATGTTCTCCTGGGAGGTTATACTGATAAGGGTATGGGTTGCAAGTCTGTATTTTTAATCTATAAGAAAAGCTGTCTCCAACAAGATAGTTTTCTGTAAAGTTCTATCTCTTTATATATGTTCTTGATGTATACATGAATCATACACAAACCCTTTATGTAAAAAAAAAGTATCAAAATGTTTAAAGGTCAAAATGTGTTTAACTAAATAAAGCCCCTTTCTAGGAAAATACTGTCCTGCTTTGTGAAAAGAGGCATATAAAGCACCAGCTCTTTAAAAAGGACTTATTCAGCTATTTGAGAAACAATGTGAATTGTCCTGATCTTTCTCAGTTATATTTAAGTGATGAAAAGCCTATAACAAACAGCTATATTATTTCTGTATATAAGATCAACTTTTTCTGAGAGTCACATTTCTTAAGGGTGCCAGATTTAACAGGATATAATATTTCTTATAATTGAGCTGTTCCGACTGGGTCTGCCTTCAGGTCTCTTGTGTCCCCTGCTGAGAGTACAGCACCTCTGGGATTTACTCTCAGACCTGGTGACAGAGCCTGTGGGGCGGGCACCACCCCACCCCTGGGGGTATGGAAGGGGTGGGAGGTTCTCCTCACCCTTCCACAGCAGCAATATCCACAGTGTGTCTTTGATAATAATTTCTTTTCTCTGCAAACTCATCCCTTATTTACTGCTAACTTTGCAACCCCCTTTCTTTTGCCTCTTGCAATATAATTTCAAAAATGTTCAGAGTGAAAGTGAAATTCTGTGTGATAGGCTTTCAACTAAAATTGTCTACATTTGTCTTTCTGTATATTTGGAGTTGGAAATTTGGGTGTGAAAGCTGCTGCTTCTCACAGTTTTGTCTTGGTGACATAATTATTATACATGGCAGAGCAGAAGAAATTAGCGCAGGGTAAAGCTAATTAAGAGCTGTTTCTTTATAGGTACCATTAGCCGAGTTGGAAAGTACAGCTTTGGAGCCTTGTATACTCCTGTGTTTCCCTCTGATCACGCAAGAAGGCATAAAATGTAGGATGAAATCTCTTTCTCCTAAATGTTTTAAATGTGAGTTAGAGCAAAGTAGAGAAGCCACAGATTTCTCAATCTCAAAAAAATAGGAGTGTTTCTCTCTGATCTAACAGTGATTCTGTTCCATATGGACACAGAGTACAAAACTCATTACTGTGCGCAGAATTATTTTGGTTTTGTGTGTGTGTGTGTGTGTGCCCATCATTTATGTCTAAGTATCATACAGTAGCAGTGAAATCTTAGCATCTGTACAATAAAGCTGAGGTGGGTTAGTCCATGCTCAGGATGAGTGAAGGCTTGGAATTTTACCAAGAAAACAAAAGTCCTTTGATACATTAATCCATATCCTGACAGCTTGGGTCCAAAGAGCAAAGTCAGGGTGGGTTCAGGGGAAGCACATCTAGCAGTCTTAATTAAAAGTGTGATGCTTCACTGTAAATAAGTCAGGTTCAGGGAGCAGTCACCCAGCTAGATGGCAAAGTGCACGCATTAGGCTTAATTGAGCTCTCTTGTTGGGTTTTTAGATTTTATTTTAAAATATATGAAAACAGCATTTCAAAGGAGGACATTTAATAAGTTCCTTTGATCTTGACTTTAGCTGACTAACACTCATGGCATTTGAAATCTTGCCCCCTTTCAAAAAGAAAGAAAGAAAGAAAGACTTTCAGATCTCCTGGCAACAAAGTTTAACGGAAGCTTGATGACTTGAGTGGCTGCATTTGAACTCAACACTGGTGAGGTACCTGGTTGCTGGGGCTTATATTGTGGATGTTTTTAAAAAGTTAAATTTTATCTTAAAGAGGCTTAAAGAGAAGTCTAATAAAGGTCTCAAGTTCACTTTCTATCTCACTGTCTCAAAGGCTCTTAATGAGTTTAGCTTTATATCATTGTTTTTATCTGAAGTTCTCACCTACAATATTGTAGTACTTGTTTTGAGCATCACTATTGGCTGTTGCAGTTCTGGAAGATAAAGCGGGGTCTCTCTCTGTCTCTCTCTGTCTCTGTCCCTGTCCACTCCCCCCCCCACAATTGTAAGAAGCAGTTTAACTTATACTCCCTCTGGCCTTTGCATTTGTGTAGGCAAGCCTGTCCTGTGCTACTCTGCATATAAAGTCATTTGGAGCCGTTCAGAGTGATTAAAGTCATTTCAAAGATAAGTATAACAAAGGCACTGGATGATGAAACGGAACACCACATAGATTTCTTTCTTTGAAGTTGGTTCGAGGATAGAGTTGATGTCTTACTTTCTTTCCCACCTCTGCACAAAAACACCCAACACTAGCACTTAAAGGAGGAGTTTATTTTGGTTCACTGTTTTAGTCCGTGTTCAGCTGCTCCAAGGCAGAACTGGGATGGCAGAGGGGTCTGCAGGAGGGGAAGGTGTGCAGGCTTTGGCAGCAGAAAGCAGCTAGAGAAGGGAGGAGCCAGGGCAAAAGGCACACCCCTGCGACACCGTCTTCAGGAAGGCCCAGCCTCCTCAGATCACCCTTCAGTAGGAGCTCCTCGATGGATTAGTCCACTGCTAAGTACAGCAGCCTGTGATCCAGTTGCCTTCACAAAGCCCCACCGCTAAACCCCTGAGGTCTAAGGAGCCGTTGCAGATCTGAGCCCTAACAGTTGCTAGTTAACAAACACTGACTGGTTGGTTAAAAATGGTTGATGAGGTTAACTTTCTTGTGGCTACATTGCCACGAACTGTTAACTGTGAACTGAAAGGGTATCTTTGGTGCTATGTTGTTGGACATTTTCCCCCACCAGAAAAAAAAAAAAAAAATCTGATTTTTGGTCTGTGGCCGGATTTGAAGAGTGTAACTCTCACTCCCAGGAAAAGACCTCATTTAGAGACCAGGGGATTTAAATTTGAAACAGAAATGTGAGCTTACATCTAATAATAGATCCGTGAATGCCCGTGCACAGAAAGCACTCCCTCTGCCTCAGAGGTGCCTGTATGGACAGAAACCAGATACGCCTGCTAATTTAGAAAGGGATCTGCTTTTCAGAAGTGCTGGTATTACGCTCAAGCAAGATATAATGAAAATTGCTTATAATTTAATATCCAAAAGAAGCACAAAGGAAAACATATTCTGGGGCGGGTTGTAAATGTATATAATGTATATATCGGCTGAAATGTAAATAGTCCTTATAGGGCTCCCTCTCCTTTCATGGCGTGGAGTGTAGGACAGGGATGAGAGAGCTGCCAGTACGGAGAAGGTGGGAGGACAGAGGGGCTGCAGCGAGGGAGGAGGTATGCTGCGTTAGCTCTTTGTAAGAAGTAAAATTGGGAACATATGCCTCATAGTTCATACTGCAGGGATGAACCGTACTGCTACATAGGCGGAAAGAGAAAAAACTGTGAAAGAATCGTTTGACTTTTGACAGTTCCCTGTAGGGGTCTTCTCTGGTGCCTGGCATGTTTGAGCAGGGAAATGTGCCCGTGACTGTGACTGCGATTTTATCTAACTACATCCTATACTTGGATGCAGGTCTGTTAGCTCTCCCCGCCTTTTTTCTTTTTGCGTTATCCTGCACATCCTTTTCGTTTAATTTCCCCCTTGAATCCTCTAATGATGTTAGTGACAATGCTCTTTAAGAACCTAAGAATGGAAAAGAAGTGGTGTCGTAAGAAGGAGTGTTATTGACATGGGTGACCTTTATTGCTAAAAACCGCTTTATTACACATAAAGGTGAAGGCTTTTTAAAAGCTCTTACTCATTTAGCAGTGCTTTTCTAAAATAGCTTAATGAGCATGTCAGGAACTTTGGATTTGAAGATTCATACCTTGTGTCTTTGCAGGGAGTTTTGAATTGCTACTGCATATTGCTTAGGGACCTGGGAGCTATCTCAGAACTGCAAATGGGAGATCTGAGATAATTTTGGTAAAATATCTCCAGAGTGAGAAAAATGACAGTAGAAAGTGTTGGTTCATTTTCTGTATTGTGTTTCCGTTTCCTCTCATGACTTCCTCTTTGACACCTGTGTATCAAATAGCCTAGGTGGGTTGTGGACTTAGGAATGCCTTGTGCTAGTTAGAACACTCAGCACTCTCTTTCACTGAGCTAACTGTCTGGGATATAGTGGGTCCTTACAAGTAATGGACTGAACTCCTTTGACCAGCATCTGTTGAACACCGGGTACTGTGCTGAAGGTAAAGGCATAATTTTGCCGTGGCGTGGACACTTCTGGGACTCATCCAGTGGAAGGACAGATATTTTAACAAATTACTGCAGCGTTTCACTTTGCCCTGGGAAGTCCAGAGATCCTTTTGAAATTCTAAAGGAACGAACATTCGTTAGCCAGGCTCTGAGCAGTGTCGCCTCTGAGGAAGGTAAGGGAAAAGGCTACACTGACTAGAGATGGCAGCTGGTGTTAAATTTCAGAAGCAAGATGGTGTCCTGTTCATGCAGGATGTTCAGGGTGCCACGTGTATGGCCCCTGTGGGAGAGAGCACTGGTAGGTGAGGCTGGACAGAGGGCCTGTGGCCCAGGTCCTAGCCATCCTCACAGCGTGATGAAACTTGACATTCATTTGTTTATTCATTTCACGCATTCTGATTGGAGACATGCAACATATTCCGGTAAATAGGGAACCCGATGCCAAACAAGACAGACAAAACACCTGTGACCCCAGAGAACTGGCACTCTGCTGTGAAAAACTGAAAACAAGTCAATGTATAAGGAGACAATTGCAGATTGTATAAAAAAATGCCAGGAAAAAATATAATGTGACAGGCTAGAGTGGAGAGGACAGGCGGAGAGGCAGTCAAGGAAGGGCATTCGCAGTGTTCTGAGGAGGTGACCCTCAGCCAGGACATAAAGGCTGAGCGGGAGCCAGCTGTGGGGCAATAGAGAGGAGAGAGCTGCGGGCGTGGTAGTAGGGAGGCCTTGTGGGAGCAGATGCCAGCGAGCCCAGGGTGCAGAGAGTAGCCAGACCAAGACAGCCATCAGAGAGGAAGAACAGTGCTTTCAGGAGGGCCTCACAGGCTAGGCCAGTGGACTTGGCTTTTCAGTGAAAGACTTTGGAGCCTGTTAAGGATGGCCAGCTTTGCATTTTTGGAAGGTCTTCTGGCTGTTGTGTGTGGAATGGATCAGAGTGGAGAGGAGGGAAGCTGGAAAACCAGTTAGAAAAGAATACTGTGCTGTCCAGATAAGAGACAGGTAGTCTTCTCTGGGGTAGAGGAATGTAAGATGGAAACAGACACTTTCGGACTGTGTTTTGGAAACAGAAAATCGACTGTCATGTTCCTGGATTATAGAATCGGGACCTGGTTTACATACAGCTGGCTGTCTTCCTCCCAAAGGCAAGTGGTTCTTCGATGCAGGAACAGAAGCAAACTGAGTGGAACAAGGAATCACTGGTCTCACAATTTTTTTTCTGCTTGCCACAGCAGATGGCTAATCTGTAGCACAACTCCAACATTTAGGGATGAGAAAAAGTTATATCTTTACCATGAGCAACAGTGGAATGGCTTCATTCGAGTGTTAAAGTAATCTTTGTCCTCCTGGCCCCACATCAGTGATTCGTGATGTTTGGGAGGCAAGATCAGAGAGGAGGAAATCCGGGAGTGATGGGATCAGACCCACCTCAGTTCAGCATGGTGAGGCACGAAGGCTCTTGTGAATGTGTTCGTTGCTCCTCTAAAAGCGCAGGAGGCAGTTCATTTCGGTGGACAGGAAAAGGCGTTAAACAGCTCTGAAGGAGCCAGGAAGACCTTTGCCTGAGTCCGTCCATCTGTGCTAAGGAGAGAGAGGGTGGTGGTTTGTGCCGTATTCGAGAAGTCAGGAAGCAGTGTCTCTCTTTTTAAAAAATTCTTATTTTTAAAGATTCATCTCAACCTCTGAGTTACAAATGTGCCTGCAGGTAGAAACCAAAAAAAAAAAAAAAAAGTAGAGCTCTTTTTAAAAAATAATACAATTCTACACTTGTACAAATGCAAAAGCAAGTGACTTTGTTTGCACGTGGCACTGATGAAGAATTTTATAGTTTCAAACAATCACAATGAATTTCATGAGCACATTGCTTGGCCGGCGGAGAGCAAACCACCCAGTGGGCCTGCTGATTGAGGCCCAGTCGGCACTCCCAGCAAAGGAATGGTGCTCTCTCTGGTCTGCAGCTGAATGGGAAACCTTGACTATTGTTGCTGATATTTGTTTAAGGGCCCTGCCATTGTGCGGGGCGTTGAGAAGGTGTTCGGTCAGGAAACGGACTTTCCTGCCTGCCGCAGCACAGGCGGCCTCACTACTCTGCAGAGTAAATGGGCCGGACAGAGCTCCTGGTGTCCAGGAGCTTTCCTGGTAGTTGCTGAGGTCCCTGTGTCCCTATCGCCCTGCGCTAGATCTACACACCTACCACAGAGCTGGTGCTTTTGCAAGGTGATTGGGTTGTGGGCTTGGGGAGCTCTGCAGGGAAGAGGTGTCTCACAGGCCGTGGCCTGGACATAGTAGCTCCCTCCTCCCGAGCCTCCGGGTTCTCCCTCCCTGCTTCCTGTCCTCCACAGCTGTGAGCACCTCTCCTCTGCCAGGCCTCTCCTCATGCTGCCTTGCCTCAGGGCCAGGTGACTGTGAACTGAAACTGGAGGCAAAGTAAACCTTTTACCCTGTAAGTTGCAGGTGTCAGTATTTTGCCCCAGCAATCAGAAGGGGGCAAGTCTGTTAGGTGAGGCGACTGAGGGTTGCTCCTCACAAGTTGCTTACAAGGCCTCCAGCGCGGGAGAGTGGCCCTCTCAATGCCAGGATCCCAGTGTGAGGAGGACCGCGGGAGACATGGGGTCAGCAGGTGGGTATCCTGTCTGATTGCTTCAGGGGAATCCCCAGCAGGGAGGCCTTGGGCATGCTCTTTGCCCTCCTGGGCTTCATTCATAAGCTGAAGATTACGTGTCCCTTCTGCGGTGGTTACCAGAGTAACGCACAGAACGTGCACAGCATAGTTCCCGAGTCACCTTTTTCCTGCAGTACTGGGAACTCTCCTCAGCCATCTCCTCCTCCTTCTCCACCATTCTGTTTGTGAATCGTTTCAGATGTTAAAAGCCCTTAAAGGGTAGACTGATAAATCATCAAGAGGTAAAGAGAGTGCAGAGAGCCTCCCAGGTGTAAGAAGTGCATGAACGAAGATTAGAAGCGGGTAGGCCTGAGATGTGTTCTGGCTGGAGTATTGCGTTTTAGGCCCAGTCATCAGGTGGTGAGGAGGGCAGGAGCAGAGGTACTGGAGAAGCCTTGCAGGCCAAGGTCAGCAGACGGCTCTAAGCACCCGCTATGTCATGGGTCTGCCCTTTCCATATTGGTCAGGACCCGTCTGAGTGGTAGCTAACAACACTCACCTGTGGCTGTCCTAGAAAACTCATACGCAGGTGAACCCAGTACATGTCTGATGCTCTGTGTGGCCTCTGGGCTCCTAGCACAGTTCCTAATTCACCCTGTTCAGACCTGTTCTGGTCAGAGACCAAGCTACCACTGTGCTTTTCCTGCACGTTTCCTGCTTCTCTTAGAGGACGGAGGTTTCCCAGACCATGGGCTGTTGGATTATCCACAGGAGGAGCCAGCCCAATTTAGGTCTAGCAGTTGTACTGAGGCTTAGGGGTGCTGGCCAAGGGGGTCCTCATTCAACATTTGCCTAAACTTAGGCCTGACTTCCTGGTCCTCTCGATGGAGAGGTGAACTCAGCAGGTCCTATCCGGTTCCTCCTTTCCTTATATCATTTAAAGTCATGTCCTCTTGTGCTGTCCTGATCCTCCCCCAGCCTGAGTCTTCCCTACTTTCTGGGGTCTAAAACCATTGATTCTCTAAACAGGCTATAATATTTTGTACTCTACATTTAGCCAGCACATTTTTTTCTCTGAATCAGGCTGTCTGTTTCAATTCTGAACTGGGGAAAAGTAGGAAGACGCTCAAAAACAAAACACAAACCTGCCACTGGATTTTCTGTGAGGAAAAACAAACAAACAAACAGAAAACAAATTGACAAGCAGGTGACTTCTTTAAAGTGTATATGTAATCCATGGCCTTTATTCTTTCTTTCCCTGAAGACACCATGAAGGAAAAATAAAGAACCTCGGGTGAAAACTGGAGCCCTGAGATTTAGTCCCAACTGTAGTGATTACTCTGTGACATTCTGGACAAAGTCAGTCATCTTCTGCTGGATTTGGTTTTCCACCTTTCAAATAAGGCAGTTGCCCCAGGTTGGCCAGCTCCAGTGGTCTGCAGAGCCGACAGGCTGTGGCTGTGCCTTTCTCAACCGGTGAATGATTTGATTTATCTTTGCTTCTTGGACATGCATCCGAGGCTGATTAGCCAGAGAAACATCTGTATTGAAATAGCTGAGAATTGAATCTCATTCCTTTAGTCTGGCCTTGCCCTCTGTGTGCTTGGCCCTCTCGTAAACAAATAGCCTTTTTCTCAAGCAGGACTCCTGTGGTATTGCAGATTCCTAATCGGGAGAGGAAGGATATGCATCCAGAATAATTTCTGGAGGTTTGATTCACTGTTTGCTTAGTGGGATGTTATATTTAGCTGTGTTTTAAGCTCTCCAGTTTCCTTTGAAATGCACATGGGAGGGAAATGAAGGAAGCCACTGGAAAACAATAGAGAGGTCATTTAGAGTAAACAGGGAAAGGGTTGGGGAGCCCTACAAATGCTTGGGAAATACTTCAAGACTTTCTACAGAGCCTTCAGACATACCACTTTTCCCCCTTGGTTTGGAGTTTAAATGGGATGTGTGCTGCTACTCTCAGAACTATCAAGAGCTAAAGAAGTTTTGCCTCCAAAGTAGTAAATGCATAAAACACATCATCCTGTGGGCTCTCACCACACCCTACTTCTGACTTTTTTGAAGAACAGGCTTTGTCTCCGTTTCTAGGTCTAATTTGCAGTTGTTCAGCTATGCTAACAATTAGCTGATTTCTTGTGCACATTCAAAGCTCCCATCTGCATGAAAGCCCATGCCCCTGAACTATGTAAAACAGATATTAAAAAATAATTCCCTGCCCCTAATTGGGATCAAGTCTCTAGGGCCAAATCTTGGAACTTAAGCTCATTTCCAGCCATGCTTTTGTGCTCCTGCCCATTTGTTAAACTTGGAACACTTAGGTGCTTCCTGGTACCCCCCCACCGCTTCTCCCTCCCCTGAAAGGTACCATCTTTCTTCGGCTCTGCTTCCTGTCTGCAAGCTGTGCCGCCTGGGTGCTGCCCAGCTGCCCTTCTCCACTCAGGGCTGTGAATGCTCTCAGGAGCCGTGACGCATGGATAGGGTGTGGCTTCGGCTCACTTCCCTCTTGTGGGAGTCTTGTTACATTGTGACAGGTGCTGACACGGGTGGGATTTAACCTTGTGTGCCACCTCCAATTAAGGTGTCTCAGGGTAGGAAACAGTGAAATGTGTCTGAGTGGTGATGCCTCAATATTTTTGTATTTAATTTTATTTCTGTTCCAAATACACTGCCTATATGGGCTTTCTTTCCCCCTGAGTGTACAAAAATAGGTGCCGTGGTGGGTCTGATGAGCTGTTCTGCAGAGGAAGTCAGAAGGAGCAGAGCTGTCACCCTAAACTATATCTGGTGCAAGGCAGGTCCGCTACTGTTTTGATACCTTCACATATAATGGGTTTTTAATTTATCATAAATGTCTAGTCTGCTGATAGCAATAAAACTCATTAGAGATCATTCTCCAAATATACAAAATGTAGCATAATTAATGATTGAGATCTTCAGATGGGGAAAATGCTGTTAGCATAGTGTGCTTTCAAAACTGACGTGGGTAAGATGAGATATTTCTGGTCTCTCTTTCTCTCTCTCTCTCTGTCTGTCTCTTTTTCTTGCCTTCCCAGTCTTCAATGCTGTTTGTTTAGACTGGGTTTTCTGGCCTTTAGAGGGATCTAAGAGCACATATATTCAACTTTGACAAACAACAAAATTACGATTCTTACACCTTATACGTATTCATTTAACACAAACAAGTGGACCTCATCTGGCCTTGCCGCTGCTGGAGGTGGATGGTTTTTAAAGGACATTTGAAACACCCATGCCTGTAGGAGACGAACAGAAAGCCACTTTCCCTCAGAGACGTCCCTGGGAGCTGCGAACACGTGACCTGACCCTGCCTGAAACGTGGGCCAGGTTGCATCAGGGGTTAAGCTCGGTCCAGGTAACAGGGAGGGGACTTGGCCAACCCTGGTGGACCCCGTATAATCCCAGCGAGCCCGAAGTGGAAGAGTGTGGCAGAAGCACTCTGAGTACGCTCACGAAGGTGGACCAGCCACCTTTGTTGACTTTGAAGGTGGAGGAAGGAGGCCCCAAGCTGAGGAATGTGAGGGCCTCTAAAGGTTGAGAACAAGCCCACCGAGTGGAATTCAGCTCAGCCCGCACCGTGAGTTCAGCCTGGTTGAAACCCGTGCCAACTTCCAACCTGTAGAACACCAAGATAATGAATCAGTTTTGTTTGGAGCCACGTAACTGTTACAGCAGCCCTGTGACACGAAGTCTTATGAGTGTGGCAGTGGTTAGCTTATTTTCTTCCCCATTTTCATGCAGTCTGGGCATGAAACAGTTTTTCTTTTACTTGGAATTTTTCCCTCTCTGAGACAAAAATGCCTTTGGCACCAAAATGGTTCTAGTACATTTAGTTTAAGAGACACACAATCTATTTTCTCCTTCCTTTTCTCTAAGATTATATGAAGAAATTGCGAATCATCAGTTATTAATCCCCTCTGCATTGATTTTGTGTTTCCTTATCCAGTTCTTTTGTTCGCAGTGGTTGTTGTTATTATCATTCTCTTTACTGTTAGCTTGCCCATCTAGCTATAGGACTTCTTGGCCCATCTTGTTAGATTCAGTGTGAACTTTCCAGTGTTACTCTGCTTTTATAATCATTCTACGTACTAGACCTCTCCTAAAGGGTTCCTGAAGATTCTTGTTCTTACTAAAATATTCTTAGTCTGAGATGTATGTGTACAGAAGCAGCACCAGATTGACTCCGTGTAGATCTGCTACTTCATCTCACATTGTTTTAGTGCAAGTCAGGCCTTAGAGGAGAAGTTCTGTGTAGCAAAACCATTACCTTGAGAATGTTTTCCATCATCTGTAGACTGCTAGGCAGATTTATTGTTGCTTTGTGTATCCACCCCAGTTGAGCTGCCTTTGGCGCAATTACTGTCTTTGGGTTAAGAATCAGATGAGAAATGGACTCGTGTTCTGAGGCAATGTCATATGAACATTTTGCATATGTGCAATCAAAACCTGTACACCACAAGCCCGGTGTAACTGAATCAGCCAGGTGTAACTCAGTTACATTCATGAAATAACTAAGCCTTCATTCATTCATTTAGCCCATAGGCCTTACGTGTCTGCTACTTCTCTGAGCAGAATGACCCATCTGCTTGTGTTCCTGACCCTTAAACCGCTTCCTTTTGTCATTCTCCTGTAAGTCACCAGCAGCGGGCCCGTGGGGAATAGTACCAAAGGGCAGATGCCTAACTCGCTAGTAGGTTGGAGGTGCTATAATGAACACCTAAACCAACCCAGTTTTCTTCTATTCAGGCAAGGCCACAGAGAAAAATATTTTTTGGCAGATCATGTGGGGCCCTTAGTCCTTTCCCAACCCCTGGTCACCCTAGGCACCAAGAGGTGATGGCTTCTGACTGCTCACCAGCCAGTGGCTTAAAGAACCTGATCAAGGGCACTTAAGTGACTTTTTTTTTTGGTACTGGGGATTGAACTCAGGACCTTGTGCAAGTGAGGCAGCAGAACCACTGAGCTAAATCCCTGGCCTTTAAGTGACATTTTGACAACTCCAGAAAGCAACGTCTCTCTCTCTCT
>NW_022900940.1:43672352-43702627 GCF_012274545.1 Fukomys damarensis | reverse complement strand
TCTCTCTCTCTCTCTCTCTCTCTCTCTCTCTCTCTCTCTCTCTCTCTCTCTCTCCCTCTCCCCTTTGTTGTTGTTGGTGTGTTTGTTTGTGTTTGCTTTGCCTTGTTTTTTGTAGTGGATATTGACATCAGGACCTTGCACTTGCTAGGCAGGCTTGGTGCCACTGAGCTAAATCCCCCACCCCTTTTGTTTTTGTTTTGGAATAGGGTTTGGCTAAGTAATCCAGGCTAGCCTTGAACTCCTGATCTTCCTGCTTCAGTCTCCTAAGACCTGTCTTATCAACAATCAGAGTGTTTTTCTGATCCGGGGTTATCGCTCAGTGGTAGACTCCTTGCCTGGCACAGGCAGAGGCTGTGCACACACAAACTAAAACTTGAATCCTTCCCTTCCTATGAATCTGTCATCAGAGAATTCTTCTTCCAGCAAATCAGCAGATGACCCGTCCTTGCCTAGATTGGTGCTGTGTTTGAGTCCTCCAAAGCTCATGTGTTGGAAATCAGTGAGACCCTTAGGACGTCATTCTGTCATGCAGGCTCTGCCCTTATGAATGCATTGTGGCCATTTTCTAGTGAGTGTGTTCATTGTAAAGCATTTTCAGTGTCCCTCCACTCTCTAGCCTATGGGACACCCCCACCATGTTAGAATGTAGTAGAAAGGCCCTCACCAGAAAATTCTCAATCTTGAATTCCCTAGCCTGCAGATCTAAAAGCCAGATAAACTTCTGCCCATGAAATGACCTAGTCTGTAGGGCAGTCATGTACCCCATAATAATGTTTCAGTCATCTACTGACTGCACTTATGGAAGTGAGAGGAGATGACATTGCCTGGTGACACTGTCGCCATTATTATTTTGGGCAAGTGCACTCTGTGCTCCTGGCACAATGATGAAATCACTTGACAACACAATACTCAATAGATATCCCATTCTTAAGGGACTCGTGATTGTACTCTGTCACAGCACCAAAAATGGGCTAACGTAATAGACGTCAGGAAAGTCAGTAAATGAGCTTGTAGGACTCAAAATGCTCAGCAGCCTGGTCATTGCTGCTTCCTCAGGTTTGTGAGCTTCAGCTCTGCTTCGGCTGAATTATGCACATTTACCAAGATATCTGTATGAAGGAAGTGGTCGCAAATGCTGTCTTTTCCGGGATGAGAGCGGTCTGCCTGTCAGTGTGCCAGAGCCCAGAGGTTGATGATCTCCAGGCTGGCATTCTGAATGATGAAGTAACATCTCGACATTGTTTTCAGTGTATCTTACCTGTTCAGCTTGCTCTGCTCCCTGCGTTCCTTCAGTTCCACCTTGAGGACCTTCCTCTGACCCTCAAGCCCGATGGCTCAGCTTCTCACCATAGATCTGCAGGCTCTTTGTTCCCTGAAGCGGTAATGCCTGATCCCCAGTTCTGTGTTTCACCCAAAGCCTGTGTGGCCTGATTAGTGGCAGGTTCCTTCAGAGCCAAGCATCAGAGCAGCCCATCAAAGACACACGTTTTATGTCTTGTCAACTCTCAGCTGTCCGAGACCTTGGCTTGTCACTCTTTGGTAGATAGCAAGGAAAGGGTTGTCACTTCGCTTCATTGGTCATTTCAAGAGGCTCCTTTCCCTCCAATTACTCATGAGTGTCAGAAGAAGAAAGACAACGCTGGAGAGGTATAATGTGTTCCAGCACTTCAAAGGTGATTACTTTTTCTTCCCATCAATCATGTAAAGAAAATTCTCCTGCTCACTTGATAATCCTATTTTTCCTTTGAAGAAGAGAAGCTGTCTTGCTACCAAACGAGCCATTGAATTAGCACTGTCATTACTGACTTTTGAACTCATTAGGCCTTATTTAGTATTCCCAAACTGTAGTAAGGTCTGAAAAGTAATTTCTCCAGTGATGGTATGAAAGGAGGGAATGACAGTTTTGCAGGAAACAAATTGCAGATTGAGTTTTCAGATTTCCAGGCTGACAAGCCATGCGGTCTTTTTGGTTAGGTAGTTAATGAAAGGTTAACTTTGCTTTGCTTTGCAAATTAAATGCTATAGCACTGTGTAGATCACTGGTGTGTGTGTGTGTGTGTGTGTGTGTGTGTGTGTGTGCGCGCGCAAGTGCACGTGTGTGTGAGTGTGCACGTGCCTGCATGGGGCAGGACAGATGGTCAGATTTTCTTTACAAGTGACATTTTGCCTCTATTTCAAGAAGGCACCCTCACTTTTTGCATTATGAATTAAGAGTTCATAGAAGTAAAACGTTTAGAACAGTGCATGGTTTGCAGTAGCTCCCTGTAAGCACTGGGTGCTATTAGTATTGTTATCATTATTCAAGTCATTTTAATTCGTGTACTTTTGCCATTGTCCTGGTATCTCTGGGGGGCTCTGAGGTTTTAATTATTGTGTTTCCCCCAAAGTTTGTGTTGAAACTTAATCCCCAGTGCAATATTACTAAGAGATACCACTTGTGAGGTGATGATCAGGAGGGATCTGCTTGCATAAATGCAAAGGTTCTTTTATAAAAGGGCTGGAGGAAACTAGGCAAATCAGTGTTTTTTGTTTTTCTACTTGCTGCTATGTGAGGACACATGGCATTTGTCCTCTTGGGAGAATGCAGCAACAGGGCACCATCTTGGGAGTCGAAGGGAGCCTTCACCAAACACTGAGTGCTATGTTTTGATCTTGACTGCCAGCTTTTGAAGGCGTGAGGAGCAAATGCTTGTCAAATATCCATCCTTCATAAATTACTCACTCTTTGGTATTTTTTACGGCAGCACCAAAGGACCAAGAAATTAGATACGCCTTTACCTGTCCTGTAATCTAATGAGACTGATTTATTTTTCTTGGTAGTGGAAAACTTGCCTTTATCATTTAGATTTGTGACTCAGAAGACCATCTGTAAAAATAAATAGATATTTAGTACAAGTATGGAATGGTGCCTTAAGGAACCCAAGCAAAGGATCTGGCGGGGCCTTTGGAGGAACTAGATTCAAAACCCATAGAAAGCTGGACGGAAAGACCTATCCTCGGTCGTCTTCTCTCTGCACATTTGCATCTTTGTGTTTTCTCCCTGAAGCCCTTTGTCTGCCTCTGTTTATTTCATGTAACAGAACATGGAAGCCTACATCTCTTGAGATAATCCACTGTAAAATCCAGACCACTCTGTTTTCCTTTCTGTTCTGCAAATCTGAGGAAGGGGTGCTGGTCTGTCTGGAGACAAATGTCCATGCCGGCTGTCACTCATTGTACAGATATGGTCACAGGGAGCTTATTCCTTTGGAAAGGGCAAGCCCATTCCAGAGAAGGTGGTGGATGGACATCTCAGAAGAGGGTGCTTCCCATATGTGGAAGAGAAGACACGGTTCCTGCCTTTGGCATTTTATTATGGAAACTGTGAACAGGAGAGGTTGGACAGTGAGATGATAACATCCTAATTCTCGGAGTGTGAAAAGAGCAGGCAAGACCAACGCAGAAAGCTAGCCAAGGAAAGCTTCTAAATGCCTTGCATCATTGAATTTCTATTTCAATCTCTTTAAAGCAGCTGTTGTGATTGCATATTCATAGTGGCTTCAAGGTTTCTGAGTAGATGATGAGCGAGGTGCAACATACCTGTGTGCTGAGTCTAACCTTCTTATCCTGCGTGCTCCTGTCGTTCCCCATATTTCTGCATTCTCTGCCAAAGATTTTATGCTGCAGGAATAATGGGTATGGGATTCAACAAGCATTGTAGTGCAGGAAAGAATGAGGCCACATCTCCTTCTTATGTGTTGTTTGTCGCTATTGCAATTTTAGCTTTTCTTGTGCAATTATTTGGTCAATGTCTGTTTCTTCCTTAGAGTGTAACACCTCACAGTGTCTTCATACATAGTCTAGCTTCTGGCAGACAAGAAGTGCTTCCTGTATATATGGAATGAATGAATGTTAGACAGTAGAAACCCCAAAAGCTCCGCTGGAAACCAGAGGAAATGAATTAATAAAAGTTTTTCTGCTTTTATAAGATTGCAAACTGATTATTTTTCTTAATTTTATTTTTAATTGACAGAATTACTATTTGCTCACTTTAAAAATTCAGAGACTACACAAGAGTGTTAAAAGATAAAACTATCTTCTCTTCCCACTCCAAATTCCATTTTGCGGAAGTTTACAGACTAAGTAACCCTGTTCCAAAATGTGTGGGACCAGAACTATGTCAGATTCAGTTTTCAGATTTGGAATACTTGATTTGACTTTACTAGTTGAGCTTTCCTAATCCATTAATAAAATAATCTGAAAAGTCCCAAAATCTGAAGGTTTATGAGTATCGTATCTATGTCCCCAAAGTTTCAGATTATGGAACATTTCTTATTTCAGATTTTTGGATTAAAGATGCTTATCTCTTCTCATACAACATTTATACACACAGAGTGGTTTGTTTTAAAAAGTGATAATGCTGTAAGCAACATGTTTTTTTTTTTTTTCCAGTTTCTACATGGTGGACATTTTTCTTGTTAGTACTCTCCAGTCACTGCAGAGAGGACCAAAGATTGAATTTCATGTGGGGAGACAGCAGCTTACCAAAAGTCCACCACAGCTCTACCTTTTACTTTCAGTAGCTCCCTACCTTTTCCCTGAAGAAAATCTCAGCTAGATATGAGGAAAATGGCTTACAAATCAAATGTGGCCCTCTACCTGTTTTTCTAAATAAAGTTTTATTGCCACACAGTCACATTCATATGTTTCTGCATTGTTTAGGAAGGCTCAATGCTATAATAGCAGAGTTGAGTTGCTGACACAGAGAACATATGTCCTGCAAAAAGTATAATACATGCTTCCTGGCCCTTAAAATAAAGTTTGCTTACTCCGCCATGGGCTGTGAGGGGCCAGCCTATCTCAGTCTTGTTGGCCCAGGTAGGACTCAATATCAAAGAACACGGTAGACTCAGCCAGTTTGTGGAGACTCCAAAATTGTTTAGCGTTTATAGATACTGCAGTTTCTGCCTTTCTTTGGCAGATATTCGACGGAGGATTCAGGTAACTGGAAAGGAGACAGAGAAGATGCCTGGTGTGTATGGTTGTTGTTGCTACAGTTTCTCTAATTAGGATCCTGTTTACACTTGTGACAAAAATACACACGTCTCTACATATTCCCCACATCTGTTCATTTAAAGGAGTTTTCCTAGTTTATTACCAGGTAGTTCATAAACCACAACATGATGAAGCCACAGCCCGTGTTTGTTACTATCCCCCAGTAAGTAGCACAGCATGCATGGTGCATGGTCTTGGATTTCCTGTTGGAATCCATCCATGGTAGGTATTTGCATAGGACAGCCTGCCATCCCTGTGAAGATGTAAGTGACCAGCCAGTATGTTCCATGAGCAGAGCGTTGTCCCCAACAGAGAGCACGTAGACTGGACAGAGGTTTAGTAGACTTCAGAGCTGTCGGGGTTGGTCGTGGGCAGGAGGGAATGGGAGGCTGAGGGGTGGCAAAGCCTTGAACTCCCTGTGAGATGGGAGTCAGCCATAAAACAGGAACTTGGATTTCATGAACAGCCTGAATCTCGACTTTTAATATGCAGAAATAGCCTAAGCATGGTTTAAAATGTAAGTCCCAAGACCTCTGATCCAGACACTGAGGTTTCCTGGACGTGGCTGGGGGCCCAGGAAAATGTTAGGTAAATAAACCCCTCAGATGATTGTGAGAGAACCATTTCCTAGACCCAAGCTGGAGAGCCACTGCATTCCTAGAAAGATACCTCGCTACAGATTTCCCTCTCCTTACACAGCACGGACCTTGACAGAGATGTGTGCATGGACTCTGCCCATGTCACACCTGCATGTCGCCGCACTCGGGAGGGAGGCTGGAACCCTTGCCTTCCTCACTTTCCTGGCAAGGCCCTAAGTCCTCTCGAAAACACTTGCACCTAAGACCACCCCTGGACTCAAATTTGGGTCATCAGAAACTGTGCCCTTGGTTAATGAGTGACACCATTGTCCTTCTGGTGTTATTTCCTCCCTCTCCCCTTCCTTTCTTCCTGGGATATTCTAACAGAGTGGAGAATCCTCCTTATTTGACTTTTGTCAGGAATCTTCCATAGCATTTCCAAGCAGGTTCAGGCAGCCTGTCAGCTTCATGCGGCTCCGAGCCATATCTTTCTTCTTCTTCGTCTCTGGCATAGTGCAGTGTCTGTAAATAAGGAAGGGCTCAGGAAATGTCTGATAAAGAGTGAGTAAATAAACAGCATAGATGAAAGAAGCAGACAGAGCAATCTCAGAAATTTTGCTAGCAGATAAGGAGAGCTGTGCAGCTGTTGTACTATGGTTACTTACCTGAAACCAAGTCTTTCTGCCTTAGAATTTTACACACTTGATTTGAAATGTGTTTCTTTTAAGTCTGAACTTGGGTCGTATAGTTTTCTCCTAGCAAATGCCCCTGTACCCTAAAGACAGTGCTTAATCCTAAACGTTATCAAACAAGTAAGCAAGAAGTGGATTTTCTAAGATCACAGAAAGTATCTTAGGAAAATAATTCTTGAGCTACATGTATCTTACTAGGTTAGTGTTTATCCTCTGTGACCTATGTTGTTTTTATTTTTATTTATTTGCTGGATCTATATTTTCAACTCCCAACTCATGGGAAATCACATTGAAATAACAACGTCCCCTCCTTCAAAATTACATATCTTAGAATTAACCTGGTTGGAGTTGTCAGTATTCAACCTTAAAATAATGACAGAAAATGATAGTTGTTGATGTTTAAAACACTCTGAAATGGAAAAATTCTACAATTGGCCTTTTCACTAACCATTTAGTAGTTGGCATAATACTGTTTGACACCCTTGGACCTCCTTTTAGCTGTCGTCCTGTTCCCTTATGGACTTGATGCTTTTCCGTCAGAGCCCTCCTGGGTCTGGCACAGGCTGTAGCCCCGGTTGCCTGGCAGGTTAGTGTGAGTCGGGGACGATCTGAAAACTTGGCACTCGGTGAAACGGCTAAGAGCTCACCGCTCATTTCCTTCCCACTCATCTTTTTTATTCGGTTGGGACTAATATTTTTCGAAATAAAACCAAACTGGAAATACCAGGGGAGAAGATTGGAGGCTCTTGGAAGTGGGTAGCACGGATGGCTGAGGCAGAAAAGGAGGGAGGCCGAGGATACAAAGGGCAGGAAGAAAAGGCTGGAGCAAGAACAGCTGGCAGGAGCAGGGAGGAGGGAGGCTTGCAGAAGGAAAAACTATTTTCAACTATTTTGAGACTGCTTTCAAAGTGAAAAATGAAGCCTGCTCCCAAGAAGTCCTCTTCGGAAGAAGCCCCGCCCACGGACGCTTTTGTGTGTCTTCTGCAATTGCGTGGACTTTTTTGAAGGCTCCTTTTTGAAGGCTGCGAGGAGCCTATGTCCCCGCTCCTGCCCCAGCCCACGTGTGCTCCGGAAAGCAACACCCTCTGGGGGCCTCGCTCTGGCTTTGATCCCCAAAGCAAGGGCAGGTGGGCTTCTCCACGCTGAGGAGTCTGGTCCTGGGCTGTGAGCGTTGTCTAGCATCTTTTGGTCTCCTCCCAAGCCCTGTGAAACCTTGTTTTCTCCACTTCAGGAAGAAGGTGCTGAGCATCTTAGGGGACAAGTAATTTGTTCAGTGGTACATCTGGGAGTGGAGCTCAGGTGGATCTCTCTGTCCCTCTGTCACCCGTCCCTCTGTCTCTGTCTCTGTCCCCCCTTACCTTTTAATTCTGAAATAATTTTAAATTTCCAAAACTATGTCAGAAGCATAATTTAAAAAATCCTATGTCCTCCACCATTCCCACTTACGTCTTCTTAGTCTGTCTCTGAATGTGCACATACAGCATTCCTGCGTGTGCAGGTAAGTTTTTTCCTTATGTGTTTGAAAACCAGCTGCAAACCCAATGTCCCTTTGCTTCTTGGGGAAGCAAAATATCTTAATGTCTAGCATCTTAAGAGAAAAACATTCACTTACAGAAGAAACTGTACCGTTACTCACCTGGGAGTTTAACACTGATATAAAAGACTCCTTCTGACCAGCAGGCCCTACTGAATGCTGCCAGTGTCTTTTCTTTTCTTTTTTTCTGGTTCCTGATGCAGGTCACCATTTGCATGTGGTCGTCTTGTCTCTTGCTGTCCTTTAATCTCAGATTTGCTTCATCTTTTATGATCTTGACATTTTTGAAAACCACGAGCCTATTGCTTTCCACAATGCTCCTTAATTTGGCTTTGTCCGATGAGATGTTGCTTCATGATTAGAATCAGTTTTGCATTTCTGGCAGAAATATCACAGGGTGCTGTATCTTTCTTAGCACATTATATCAGGAGCTACGTGATGTTCGTTTGGCTAATACTGGTGATGGTTGTTGATTTTGATCACATGGTTAATGTATCTGCCAGGTTTCTCCATCTCAAAAATAACTTTTTAAGTTTTGAATTAAAAAATATCTAATGAAGAGATACTTTTAGAAAATTTAAATATCTTGTTTGTTCTTATCATTCTATACCCCTTTTGTTCAAACATTCACTTGTGCTTGTAAACTGAACCGATTAGTATTATGATGACGGTCAAATGATGATCTTTTAATTTAATCATTCCTTATTATTTTTATTATCAATTTTATCAGTACATTTTATGCATGCAATATAATGACACTCATCATGGGGAATTTGCACCTTGACATAATCCATCTTGGTGCTTATTTTTTCCCCATTCCCTGCCCTTTCTTCAACCCCTCCACCCTCCCTTTAAAAAGACTTTGCTTCCATTTTTTTCATATTCTCATATTAATTCCTTTCCCTTCTTTCCTTTCCCCTACCCTGCCCACTTCCCTTCCCCTTTGCGCCTTTTCTTCCTATTTCACGTTACCTGTTACACCTTTTAGTCCTTATTTACACTTTCAGGTTTTTTTTGAAATTCTACTGCCATCCTTTCCTTCTAAAAATAAATTGTATTGTGTATACTTGGGGTTGGCAGCATGATATTATAGAAAATGTAGCAGTAGCAGAACAGTTATAATAGTGAAGCTAATTAACATTACCTTCATCTAATGGCTGCTTACCTTTTGTCAAAAGAGAAGCTAGTAACTGATTTTACAGAACTCCTTAGTACAGTATAAGTTTATGAACTATGTGCCTCATGTTGCTTATTATTCTCTAGATTTGCTCATTTTACATGCCTGGTACCTTCTATTCTTTCTCCCTGTTTATTCATTTTTCGTATTAATGTGACTGATCAGTTAGTATCATTATTTGGTTTTTCTAAATTTCCTCAGTGTAGCCAGGGGGCTGCTTCTTTCTGGTTCATGTGTCCTTGTGTCACACCCCGTCCTTTTTCCAGCCATTTCATATTTTCCGGCACATCTTATGCCTTCCCTGTCTGCTCTGAGGAGTCATCCATTCTCTGAGAAGCCCTGGCTCCTTTCCGGTATTGGAGAGCAGAGTCCAGCAGCGGGCTGAGGGTGTCAGCTGTGCTCGCGGCCGTGGGAGCTCCCTGGGCTGCGGGGATATCTGCGAGCCTGTTTATACTCACACTGCATCTATTTCTGTGTCTTTTAGTTTGCTCATTAAATCCTGTGCATTTGTGATGAGTCCCTAAATCCTGTAATAAATCCTCCAGGCTGTTCTTCTTCGGCCTGAAATAGATACTCTGAGGTCCTTGAATGATTTTTACTTGTCATTATTTTCAGCAACACTTCTCTTTGGAATGCATTATTTTTCTTTCTTTGCGGAAAAATATATTTCTTTTATCTGTTTTATTTAACCAGTTATTCATTACAAATAAATCACCAGCACATAAATATAAAAACCAAGAAAATCACAAAACAGAGCTTAATGTTTTGCCTTAAATTATCTTCGCTTATTGTCTTATAAGGAAGGGGGAATGAATTTCCCTCCCACATTTAACCATGCATCATGTTAGTGACTGTCTGATGTTCTGTGCTTGATTTAATAGTAAAACGTAGTGTTTGATTTTTTTTCTCATAACTAGGATTGGCTTAACGGTTTCAATAGTGTTTATTTATTTTCCTCCTCATAATTAATGTTGAGAATAATTATTTTACTACTAGGAGCCCCGTGCCGCTCTGCTACCACCTCACAGCGCCATGTCATCTGTGACATTTAGAAATGATTGCCCTTCATCTGTGTTGTCTGCACATGCATGCGTTGTTACTCACACTGCCCAAAAAAGAAGGGGAGAAGGAGGAAAAGATCAAGAATAAATTCTCTGGAAAGCTTTGGTCGAGTCTCATTACCTCGTTAAGGAAAAAAAAAATGTTCCCACTCCTTCCACAGGAACATAGAACGAGCGTATGAAGAAAATATGAATCATTTTCTAACTTGGCTGTTTAAAGCAAAAGAAATAGTCTTTTCTGAGTTTCTGACTTAACATTAAAGCAGCGGACTTCATTCTGAATATTTTGAATATTTATGGTGCTTGATGTTTGGACTTTTTAAAAGGTCATTTGAAAATGAAGTCACTTTCCTTTTAAAGTAGAAGGTGAACATGAAAAAGGAAAGAGCTTTTAATGAAACCCATGATGTCTGTTCTCACAAAAGGTCTTGGTTTCCTGTAGTAATTGCACTGCTTAATGGCTTTCCTTACGTGAGGTGATCGAGTCCTGGCGTATGAAGTGTTTCCGCCCAGGGATCGGGAAGCTTCTGTGGCACTGGCAGGCATAGTTACCAGGCACTTTTGCTTCAGCCCAGCGGCCCTCTGCAGATTAAGCAGATCAGCAGTGTTTGCTCACAATATGTAACACGCACGTTTGTTTGGCTAAGACATGTTACTTGCTAATGATAAGGCACCGATAGAAAGGGTACTAAATACAGGTGAGGACTCCGCCTGAAGGATTCGGAAGTGTGGTGGGAACATTAGGGGAAGAGCGTGTGCTGGGCTTCAGGACCAAGACCGTTTTCTTGGCATCTTTGTGTTTTGTGTAGCACCTGAGCTGTGCTATAGGAAATGCAAGTCCTTCAAGATGATCCGTGGTGAAAGTGTTCTTTGGTCATATTAGTCTGAGGAAGTGTTCCATGCCACATCTACTGGCTCTTAGAATTTCACACTGGGCTTTTAAAAACTAAAGTCCATGGGAAGGCTGATAGTAAAGAAATCTGTTCAACCTCTTTAACCCTATGATTTCTAAACTTGGGACCATTGCTTTGCAAAATATCACTTTAGACAAACCGCTTTGAGTAATACGGAATTAAATTTAATTGGATTCTTGGAGTTGGACTGAATAATGTTTAAATGGTATGGGTGAGGGCTTATTAAGTGACCTACTTCAAAATCCCACTTCTTTTTTAAGATTCTTGGTCCAGTGCTGTTACTACTGCTTACATTTGTGAATCTTGATGGAGGAGCTATTCTCTTGCAGTTGTTTACTTTCTACTACACATGGAGTCCTAGCCTCCTAAATGGAGTGATTGGTTATGCTGTCAATTCTCATGACAGCCTGTCTCACAAGCCCAAAGGCCCAAAGTTCGATCCCCAGTACCAAAAAAGAGAAAAAGAGCTGTGGTTCTCATGGCATTCAGACTGTTTCATAGGTGACTTATCGGTTATGGTGTAGAATGTGCCTTTGTTTACTGCATAAGACAGACACTTGTAGCTGTTTCTGGTCATAAGCACATTGGTTCTAAATCTTGTTACGATTTTTGATGTTTTGTTGGTGACATTCTAAATGGTAACACGTTCTTCCTTGAATCCAGATGAAATAAATTTTGGTTAAGTTTGCCAGAGTGCTCTCCAAAAAAAAGAGAAAGAGCTGTGGTTCTCATGGCATTCAGACTGTTTCATAGGTGACTTATCGGTTATGGTGTAGAATGTGCCTTTGTTTACTGCATAAGACAGACACTTGTAGCTGTTTCTGGTCATAAGCACATTGGTTCTAAATCTTGTTACGATTTTTGATGTTTTGTTGGTGACATTCTAAATGGTAACACGTTCTTCCTTGAATCCAGATGAAATAAATTTTGGTTAAGTTTGCCAGAGTGCTCATCCGTTCATTTTCATTTCTTCATGTCTTACATCAAGTAGGAGATGAAGCATCAAGGGTGCTAAGAGGATAGACTCAGTGGTTCCAGTTAACAAGCCAACTCATCCAGCCAAAGACTGTTGAGAACCCTAAATCTTCCATGAATAGATCTTCTGGGAAAGTGAGATGATGCGAGTAGGAAAAGAGTGATTGAGTGTCAAACATGAATACGGTGGGGGAAATGCCAAGAAAACAAACTCCAGTGATTTCTACCAGTAAGAATCGCATGTTCTCATACTGAGTTCCAGCACCCCACCCCAAGAATAATGAGCAGGAATACAGAAGCAGTAACACTATCACGTCTCTTATTCACAAACCTGGGCAGGTGTTGTGTTAAATACTTCTGAAGTAGAGGTTCATATCTGAAATCCAGCCATTTGTTGAAAGGGTGAATGAATAAATAAGTTTTGATTTGTGTGTATCCCTATAGGGGGAAGAAGACCTTTCAGTGGTCTGTAGACACAAAGGTTAATGGAAAACATCTTGTCTCAAAAAAGTCTATGACATAATATGGGAGAGAAGATTGGGTAGGAAGGTAGAGAACTGGCATGGAAACGATGGCTCTAAGGAAGTTTAGAAACAAGGGAAATTTTCCAGTAAGGGTAGTAAGGGTAGTCAGTGACTACGTCAACCAAATTGGAAAAGAAGTTTAAACCTTTGTATGGGTGCATCAGTTAACTGTTTAACCACTCTGGTGGGTAACAACCATCCCCAAAATGTGGTGGCTTAAAATATTCATTTATTCTGACTCGCATCTGTGCATCAGAGTGGCTTGTCCTGAATCTAGGCTATGTGCTAGACCCACGTATTTCATACTCTGCAGGAGTTAGCAGAAGCCAAGGTAACTTCCTCATGGTAAAGAGCAAGAATGCAAATCTCATTTCAAGATCCTGATGAATTCACATCCCTTAACATACCAAAGTCCAAGTCAATCGCAGGCTGAGGAAATATACTCCTCTCAAGGAGGAGTATGTCCTTCGGGGAGAGGAAGGAGAAAGCTTGAATTTTTGGTCAAACAAACAAACAAAAGCAATGTGATATGTCTTCATGGAGAATGCATCAAAATTTCTGTACAGGTGGAAAATTAGTTGGGAAGTGACAGGATTTAGACCCTAATGGGGAGACTGAGGTTGTATGCCAGCAGCCTGAATTCCAGCCAAAGAGATGTAGTGATTTTTTTATGGTGATTGAAGGCACACAAGATCTTCCAGAAACATGGACACTGAGAATGCCTCTCAGATTGCTTAGTTGGATAATTCATCTTTTGAGAAAACAGGTTTAGTTGAAGAATGAAGGCAGTAGCCATATTGCTAAGGGGTTGAAGAGTAGTGAAGTAGAGACCATTGGTATCCATATTACTTCTGAAGTCATCGAGGGCAGGAGAGAAAGGGGATTTTAAAATGAGGAAGAGCAAAATAAGAGAGGTAAAGTGTGCTATGTGGGCTTATATTCAAACAAGAAAGATTCCGAGGCTGGTGATGTCCCAAGACACTAAGCCCTAGACAATGAAAACAGAACCGTTGTCCTGGTGTTTTGGAAAGTAGTTGGGAAATATAATCGAGTAAGGCAACACATCTTCAAACAGCTGTGTCATACACAAGTTTGTAGATCTGACAGACTGAAGGAGTCGCAGCACTTTTGAATATTGAGAAGATCACCCCTACTACTTAATATGCTCACGGGAACTTATTTTCAGACATTAGGTGGGGGCACAATATTTACCTGTGCAGTTAACAAGCAACTTACGAACACAGGCAGTCACTTGAGTTGTTAATTAATGTTTAATTTTTTAATTGCTCACACCTGCAGACATTTCCCCCCATAGGAAAGAAGACCTAATTTCAACCCAGGGTGATAGGAGTTAGGATGGATCTTCATCCATAAATCTCTAGTCATCACAACTTGCCTGTACTCTCAGGGCCTTAGTGACATAAGGCAGCCCTGTGGTGTGGGTATTTTGGCCAGGAGCTGAGAATAGGGCACATTAGTGTGGGGCCCGGAGGTGACAGTGCAGCATCTCTTCTCAAGGACCAGCCACTGCAGCTAGGAAAGGGTGACACAAACAGACGAGGTAAGAGCACTGAGAGGGTGGAACGTGCTGGTTTTACTGGCTTGGAGCTGTGACCCAGGATAGTACAGAAGATGTGGAACGCTGTACGCTGACGGGGTGGAGAGCTCAAGGACCACTCCAGTCTGCCTGGTAGGAAGCTCGGCTCATGTGTTTACTAGCTCTGTGACACTGGTCAAGTCTTCACTCTCTCTAAGTATAACCTGGAGGTGACAGTGGCCGCCCCTCTGAGTGACTGGAAAGAGTGAGTTGATTGTGAAACATGCGCCACAGTGCTAGGCACGTGAGAAGCATGCGCAGACTCTTCCGTATTCCTATTCTTCTTTTTGTTCTTGCTGTGGGTGGTGGTTTGTCATCATTGGCTTGGTTGTTTTTTGTTTCTTTTACTTCATTAAAGTATTGTTTGCTTAAGATTTAGAGGTGATGACAGCCACCTAACAGGATCCATTGTGTGACGTCTTGAATATTAGCATCAAATTACCTAGGAAGATTCTTTTCTAGCCATTGTCAATATGATGAGCTGTCCTCACAAATGACAGATTGGAGTAGCATGCCAGCGGCCACTTTGATTTATTCCTTTTAAAGCAAAAATGTTGCTCTGTGGGAGCAGCTCTAGGGTGGTCACACCGAGGCCTGTGACACCCTTAGCTTCTCTTCCTCCACCCTTCTCTCCCCTCCCGATCTCATCCTTCCCTGTGAGCGTCTCACCTCTTGCTTTTCCTTCCCTTTATTATTTACATTTGTTATCAGCGGAAGGTCAGATCGAGGAGCCAGGGCTCCCTTCCGGATAGGAGACTCTGTTGTCCCTTTTGCAGTCTGGCCCACGTGGCTGTAGGTTGTAAAGAGATAGCATTAATCAAATCTTCTTTGCAGCTGCCATGTAAGCTGTGTTTGGAAGGGTGAATAGCAGTCAGATATGCAAAAGGAGTCATCCAGGTAAAGGACAGTACAAGCACAGAGTTGCAGACGTGGGGATGTACTTTAACAGCGGAATGAAAAGGCCAGTACTGGTATGGTTGTGTTGTCCACTAGAAATACTCTGCCAACAACACATGCCATTTTGTTTTGTCTGGTTCAACGTGATGAATAGAAGACAGATGAAATCATTTTCAGCCAGTCACTGTTATAATACACGCTCTCGAAAATAGTATTGTTAACCTGTAAACAATGTAGAAAAATTAAAATAATTCGTCCACAGCCCGGTATAAAGTATCTGAAATCTGGTCTGTGCGTCACACGTCTGCGTCACCCCAGTGTGGACCAGCCACGACTCAGAGGCTCGCTCCATGGCTCCTGGCTGCTTTAGAGACCGAGCAGATCTCAGATGTGGGAAGGGTGGGAGAGAGCGGGGAGAGCAGGGAGACAGGCGCAAGCAGATGGAAGAGGGGTTTTGCTGGCCACGGCAAAGCCTACATTCAGGCTCACAAGAGAGTTCTCTTATAAAGGGAGGGGAGCCAGTGTGTAAACTATAACTCGGCTTCCTGCTGTTGCATGAGAAGTCCTGAAGGAATTTCTCCTCCTTCCTTCCCCACAGGACAGCACATAGCTGTACTTTAACTGAATCCTTTGAAAGTACGAAAATGCCATCCAGCCACTTAGAATGAAGGTGTTAAGGAATTTCCTGAAAATGCCTACAGTAAAACTAGAGAGCAAAGCCAGCGTAGCCCTGGTGTAGCAGCCTTCTGTCTCGTGGAATGGACCTTCGCTGCCTCAGACCAACTGGGCGTGTTCCGTGTACTTCTGGCCATGCAACACCTCTGCACAGTGGGAGCCCATGGCCAGCATCTAAATGAATATAAAGATGAATCTAGACGAATGTGAAGAATACCTTGGTTGGCTTTCCTTCAGCCGCCCACCTGTGGTCATAGGTACATGTGGAGTTGATCGGGTATCAAGTGATGACAGCCCCCCCCATGAAAGCTGTCTGATAATCAGGCTTTGGTTCCTTCTGTCATTCACCAAAACTCTGGCATGTTAAGTGTGCTCATTAAATATTTGTGGAAAGAACTGGTGGATAAAGGAGCAATTCTGCTTTGGACAGCAGCAATAGCCTACGTGCTTTTAGAAGCAGTCACTGCAGTGGGGGTAGCACAGCGAGAAACACAGTCCACTCCCCTGTTGTAACTGCCTGGGCATAGCTGCTTCAGAACACCAAGAGTCTTTAAATTATAGATGCCTTCCCCTCCCCTCTCTTCCCCTCCTCTCTCCTCCTCCTTGGTGGGTCAATTCTTGAAGGCGAGGTTGGACCCGGACAATTCTGGAAGCTGTTCCACAGTAGAATCGCACCGTCCTGTCCGAGGGAACAGGAAGCAGTGGGAACGTGCAGGAGGAACCTCCAGAATGGCCTCGAGGACAAGCTGAGAAGGTCAGGAGCAGGAAGAAAAGTATGTTGGGCAGAGGACAATTTTGATATGATAAATTCATATTATTTTGCCCCTGCATTCTAATCACTGGTCTCTAAGGACACTGTGCCCGTGAGGGTGCTCAGGAGGGTGTAGACTCCGTTACGCGTGTAAAGCATTATTATTTCATGGATTCTATGTGAGGAAACCTAAGCTGAGTGAAGCGAGAGCAGAATGCATATTGGATAGGCAGAGAAAGCGCCCGTAGCACGCGCTCTTTCTGTGACAAGGAACCTTGCAGAAGCCCAGCAAACCGCTCCCTCCGCCACAGTGCCTGGAATGTTGGCGCTAGCTGCATTATTTAGTATAACAATAACGGTTCCTCTGAAACTCTAAAATATGTGTCTCGTATACTATCTGGGACCAGCGACATGAGAGTCTAAGTCACACGTGGAGATACTGACAGAGCGGTCTGATGAGCAGGACCTGATAACTAAGTACGTAAATAACTTCCCAAAAAATCCCAATTTCTCTCAAACTCACTGGACCAGCCTGAGAATAGGACACTCCTAAGTACCACTGGTAATTTTATTCTGAGGGTCAAGATAAAAAGGGGAAAAGAGGTGAGAAATGAGCTTTATAAATAAACCCGACTCTGATTTACATTTTAATGTAAACAGTGATGTCCCATCAAGGTCACCCCAACCCCTACACAGCTGGTTACTGTGTGAGTTTGTGCACAATCCCCCAAGCTGGTCCAGAGTGTGTCGGTGTGTGGCCTCTTGTCACTTAGGAATGAGTGCAGAGTGCGGAACAGAAAACCTGCCAACCAGTGGCTTAAACAAACAAGGGTGTGTCTTCCAGGGTAACAAGGAGTCCCTCCTGCAGGTAGGCAGCACCTATCCTGCTGACTCTTTGGACTGGTTCTTTTGCAGGAGAAAAAGATACGGCACCAGCAGCTCCCACTCCTTTTGGTAGAAAAGCACACCACTTTCCACAAGATTTTTGCTTACCTCTCATTCGCAAGAGTTCCACTGTGATCACCACACTTGTCTACAGGTGTCCTGAGAGAGCAATTACAATGCCATAGAATAGGAGGGAGGGCATAAAGGGTTGGGAAGGGCAGTGGATCTTCCAGTTTCGTTTTGTTGATAAAAGAAGTGAGATTGAGGATAGATTAATTCTCCTAATGACATAGTTAGGTGACACCTCAGGTGGTAGCCAGGCTGAGATTCATTCCACTGCTGGATTATGCCAAAGACCTTTCTCTTGACCATTAAGCATTCTAATATATTATGTTTCCTTGAATCAAGCCATATATGTAATACACGTATTTATAGTTCTCATTTTTAAAAACTTTCCAGCTTGGTTTTGGAAAGTCCTGTCTTTTGTCAGTTGACCGTTCTCTGCCTATTTTATACCTGTAGAAAAACATCTCAGAGGCAGAACTGAGATGTGACTCCAGGATGAGCACCATTCCTCTCCTGGCTTTGAGTGCTGTTGTGTTGTGTTAGAGTCCTACCTCTACCGTGGCTGGCCTGTGACATGGACTACAGTGTCATATCTTTGTGTTTCTTTGTATGCAGTAAGAGGAGCTTGGCATCACCCAGGGGCTTTCTAGATGCAGTCGATGAGGCAATACCTTCAAAATGTCTAACTCTCACATTAGTCAGTGTATTCATTGATAACTATTTGAGAAAGTAGTTAAAAGGTAAAGGAGGCAAATGCAAAAATAACCTAAAATGAAATTGTTCAAATGTGAATGTCCTCATGTGGATTTCCTTCATTTCTGGTGAGCGTTTGTGTGTGTGTGTGTGTGTGTGTGTGTGTGTGTGTGTGTGTATGTGTCTGTGTGTGTGTGTGTGTGTGTGTTTCTGCTTTCGCAGCCATGAAATGAGCAGCTCTCTGCTATGTTTGCCATGACATTTCTGCCTTGCCACAGACTTAAAAGCAATGGAGCTAGCTGAACAAGGACTGAAACCATGAGCCCAAATAAACCTTTCTTCCTCTTTTAAATTGTTTTTCTCTGATATTTTGTCACAGGAAAAAAAAAAAGCTACCACAGAGCCTTTCGAATATTTGCTTAATGGCATGGTATTGTATACTTTCTTTATATCTTACTTCTTTTGAATCATAGTATGTTTTGCTTGAAGAGTGGATCATTTGTCATACTGTATATACTGTTTAATATTGATAAGCTAAACAGCATTTAACCCAGATGCAGTTAAATAAGTTCCATCCAGTGTTTGTTTGTGGTGATTGGGATCGAACCTTAGGACTTTTGCATGCTCGGCAAGCTCTGTACCGCTGAGGCACAGCCCAGCCTCAGTTTTAATTTTGGTTTGCAATGCTAGGAAGTACACACTTGGATGTGACCTATTCTTGTAAGGATCTGTAAAGCAAATTCATAGCAGTTTGTGAATTGGCCACTCTGATAAGGGATTGTCAAATGCCTCAAAGCTTGTGGAAAATTTTCCCAAAGACCAGATGGAAGAAACATCTTATTTTGATCTCTTTTCTCCAGTTTTATTTTTTGTCTTTCAACAGCATTTCTCAACAGTCTGAATGACATTATCTGTCAGGTGGACTTTATTGATTTGATGATCTGAGATTCTTCTTGTCTGAAGAGAAAAAAAAATGAGCTGTGGAGAACATAGTAAATCATGTTCTGGCAGCCCTAACCAATGAGAATTTGGCGGGGCTGTTTTTTTCTAATTCATGAATGCTCACAATGCTGTGGTGCTGTGTATAGGGCCCATCACTTTCTTTAAGTGCTATGATGATTGCTTTTGCTTACATTTAATCACAACAAATAATTGTCAAAAATAATTATATCACCACAGAGACAGTCCTGTAAACCACGTATCACTGGAGCCCTCCTTGCGCTATGGAGATCTACACAGTTCATGAGAATGTAAATTCACACCCCTCGCCCCGTTGTGATGGTATGTTTTGGCTTTTCCTAGTTTCTGTGTCTAAGTATGTTGTCGTGCTTTTGCCCTTCCTCATTACTTTGTACAGTTTGCCCAGACTTAGCCATAACAGTTTCCTAATAGTCCCATTCTAGCATTTTCTTTTCTTTCTTTAGTTTGGCAGCAAATTAAAAGAGAAGAGAAGTCTCACTTTGGACTACTTCTTACATCCGTATCCTGGCTGCCTCTTCTGCCCCTTAATCTTTTTTTCCCAGGAGAACAGTTTAGTCTCTTTCTTTGAAGCTTTTCTTGCCACCGATATCTGTGCCTTCTACTGTGTGACTCTGGGATGGTTGCCAGGTATGTTTTCCCAGGTATGTTCTCCCAAAGAATTTTTAAACTAAATTTAAAAACCAAGAACTCCATTTCATTACTTTATTTCATTATTATTTATATTTATTATTATTTCATTACTCCATTTCATTATTCTTTTATTCAGGTTGAGAGCATATTCTTTAAAAAAAAAAAAAAAAATTTCCAAAGGTGCTTTCACATTTGCTTTGTTGGAATGCCTTTTAGGATAAATCTAGTACTCCAGCAGAAAAAGGAACATGATCTTTGAGGAAAGGGAGACCTGGAATTAAATTCAAGCTGTGTCCTTTACTCAGTGTTAAAGTAACTTAACCTTTGAACTATTTTCTTAAAATAATCTAAAATTATTGGAGGTTCTACCTTTGTGCTTTTATTCATCTGAGATACTTTGCAAAATCTTGTTTTATACAGGCTTCAAACTCCAACCTGGAAATGGATAGTTTTCTGTATCACACCTATATTTATTTTAAATAACTGAAGCCCAAGGCAATAGTTTAAAATAATTTAACAGTCAAATAACTACATAAGTTAGTATTTTAAAACAAAAGTAGGACAGTGATAATTGAATGTCTTAAAAATATAACTTGGGAAAAGAACTACTATTTACAATTTGTAGGTTGCTAAAGAGATCATTCAGAAAGGTGAACAGTCAGGACATTCTCTTCCAGAAAAAGCTCAAGCAGGAGTGCAAGCAGAATCACAGCTTCTGTTTAAAGTTACAGGATCAAGAAAACCTGAAATAAATATTAGAAAGCTTCCCTACAGTCATGCCCCAGAAATAGTCATCCAGTTGTTTTTTTCACGACATGATTTTCCTTCATGGGCAAAGTTGCGTTCCCAACTTGGTCACTGCATTTGACCCATGGGCACACAGTGGTGAGTTAGAAGCAGAACTAGTACCTCGAGCAAGGCCTTGGATTTGGGAGTTCTGCCTCAGCCAGTGTTCCTAAACCCTACAGAGGACAGATAAAGCAATGGGCTTTAATAAGGTCATGTGTCTATGAAACTGGAGGACAAATGGACTCACCATTCGTGAACAGGGAATTCTTAATCGATTTCTTTTAAACATTAGAAATGATAAACATCAAGTATCTAGTGTAGTGCTCGGAAAATAGGAAGTGCTCAGAAAATAGGGGTGTTGGACAACAACTCTACCCTCATTCTAAATACAAATTCTGGGGCTGGGGATTTAGCTCAGTGGTTCGGTGGCCTGCCTTGCAAGCGCAAGGACCCGAGTTCAATCCCTGGCACTCCCCCCGCTGCAAAAAAATAAATACAAATTCTGAGTTACAGCTTCTGTTAATTCTGCCCTAGTCATATGAGGGTTATTTTGCTCAGTTTGGATGAACATAATGAACTGGTAAGGTGCAGATCTCTTGATATTCGTGGCTCTGGGCTTTGATTGCTGGTGGTTCAGCCCTTGGTGTTACAGCTTTAATGTTACAGCTCTTGGTGGTGCCAGGACACCACTATTAGTTCCTCATTAGATGAGACTTGTAACCCCTCTGGTGACTTTCTGAAACTCTTCCATCTGCTGCCGCTGCCTTTTGGAAGCTATCCCCAGCTTACCACATGACCTTGCTGGTCACCATCAGTCTACTGTGGTCTCTGCTAGTTGACATAGGTCTCTACTGGTCACTGCCAGTCACCACTGTTTTCTGCCAATGCCTGGAAATCTTCAGAGCTAGCAGCCCTTCTTATTGCCAGTTTATTTTTGGGGGGTCTCCTTGATCCACTCTCCAAGATAAGAATCACTAGTAGGCAGTGGGCCTCACAAGCCCAACTTCACTGTGGGCTGTGCTATAGCACAGGGGCAAGGTGCTAGAAGGGAGCCCTGCTGGACTGACCTGAGGTGTGAGGAGTACTGGTTATGTGGAGGGGGAGAAGGCCCATGCGTGTCACTTGTCTGTACATGGGAGGACCTATTTGACGAGTTTCAGAGCAATGACTGAGGGAGCAGATCACCTGGAGGTTATAGGGAGGAGTAATCAGGAGTGTTTGCAGGGCCGGGTCATCTGGAATAGGTCTTTATTTCAAGCCTAAGTGGCTGAGTGAAATACCTTCTTGCGTGGCCATGGCACCTCTGGGACTGCCTGGGCTCTTATGGCCATGGCCCAGTCTGACTGGTGCTTCATTGACAGCACCCACGTTTCCTCAGAACCAGTTAGAACTGTGACTGCTACTGCTTTCCAGGTGTTTCTAGGACCGTTGATCGTGACCCTTTGGACCTGGAGGGTTTCAGGGATGTCAGCAGTGGTCCCCATACACTTTCCAGTCATTGCCCTGTTGGTGCATTTCCCAGCTGCTCATCAGAGAAGAGGCCGCAGTGCCTGGAGCTGAGAGCCAAACTACTTTTCCTGTCAGCGTGGTCTGCAGCATGCTGCTGAGCAGTTCCAGAGGTGGTGGGAAGACCTTGGGAGTAGTTCCCTCGGCCACCCTGAAAGAGGCGAGGAGGCGGGAAATGAAGGGGCATGGGAGCTGCCACTGGCTCAGAGCCCCTCTGGGAAGGGTTGGGCCAGGTTTCCTTTTTTCTCTAATTTCCATAGCAGCGAGCACATACCCATTCTAGTGCTCCTTGTTTTAGTATTTACTCTTTTATTGGGGTGGGGGGATTGAACTCAGGACCTCGTACTTGTGAGGCAGACGTGGTACCACTGAGGTAAATCTCCGGCCCTAACACCTCCTCTTCTGATGCCTACAGATCAGGGCCTCAGAAGGCCCTGTCCAATTTTGTTGTTGACTGCTCAGCAGAAACTCACTACTTAGAATCACTGTTTCTTAAACTGGCATTTTATCGATTGGTGGATCTTTAGGCTGAAATTTACCTCCCTCCTACCTTTGTGGTGAGAACCTACAGAAACAAAAATTTAATCTTTCTGAAATGTTTGATTTCTTCCCTGGATGCTGCACTTGGTGTGAGGTTTCTTTATTGTGACGTGAGACATCTATCATTTTAGTACTCTAGCAGTGTTTCTCATCACTTGCTCTTTTCCAGGTTGCCTTTTGTAAGTCTCTCTTTCCTTTCACATGAATTCTCGCTGTTCTTCGAGTTGAAATCCATCTCTGGCATCATAATTGCCCTTATAGCTGTGTGATTTCCCCTGTCTGCTTTCCTTCCATATGATATATTCACCCTATTTGAAAGAAAATATCATTTGTTTGCTAGCATGTGATGTGAATAACAGTGAAATGTTTGTTTAAAATTAATGCTTTGAGCAAAAGATTCTGTTTATTTGACATGCAATATTTTAATATTTAACATACTATGATGTAAAACTTGTGGATGAAAAATTTCCTGGTGTGATCTGGTTGCCTAACAATTTACATTCAGCTGCAATATTTTATTTGCTATAATTATTCACTGACAAAATAGAGAATACAAATGCAAAAATACAAAATGCTCTCAGTTTGCTTTTTATTTTAAAATGTGGAAAAAGCCTTTATTCTTAAGTGAAAGAACATTAAAAAAGGAAAGGTAGCTCATTTGGATATCCATCTCTAGATTCCAACCAGAAATGTTTCCAGAGGGTTTGTAAGAGGCCCGCTGACATGGACTGGAGGTTGTGGGCGGGGCCCGGAACCATCTCCGCCCACCTCTTACTGCAGAAGCTCAGTGTGATTCCTATGGTTCCTTTTTCCACGTGGCAGCTCTAGACTGCTCTTAAGCCCTTGAAGTGCTTTACATGAAAGGTAGAAATCCACTGGGCCCTTGTTAGGATATGCCCAACCCTGGCACTCCTTCCTCCTCCTATTATTTTCAATCTTGAAAGCCACAGGTTTCAATGGGATCTGGGGTCTGAGTGGAGTGTGACAGCCAACACTTAGGCATTGTGTGTGCTGACCAGTAGCTCTTCCTTTAATTTCCAGCAAGGTGAGGAAAAGCCCTTCCTGCATTCAGAGATAGGAGCACTCATGTTTCAAGTCCTTGGCTCCTCCACACCGCCTTCATTTCCAGTTTGAAAACTGAAAATAATTTCTCTTTCAGAGATTCCCAGTAGGGTTGCCACAATACAGTCTACCAAGAAGAAATTAATAGAAAAAATGGAAACAAGATTTTTTTATGATTAAATTAAACAAGAACTCTCCAATCAAATCAAAACAAAACAAAACATTAATTTTGGCATCATACTTGGGGCAAAACCTTGTACTACACTTTTAAAACTTGAAAATGGCTAAGACAATTTTATGTTGAATTCTTATAGTTCAAAATGTTGTTTTTCTCCTAATAAGCTACTTTTTTCCCAAATGACATTCAGGTTTCATCTAACTTATTCGAAGTTAATAGTATACTTTTAGGACAAACTGGAAAATCATTTGCCAAGGAAGCCATTGTGCATTCCAGGATTTCTGACCATAAAGTAGTTAGTGGAAAAACATTAATTATTGTATAAACCCTGTGTTGTCAGAATTTTGGGAAACTTCTTAGAAGTTCATATGTATTAAATGATACGTAGTAGAAGGATATTTTTTCAATCAATCAATAATCCAGAATTTAGTGACCCTTAGTCCCCAAATTGTTTTTATGATTTAAATTCATTTTGACTTAATTTTTAGATAGCTAAAGGGCTGATTCTTGAGTTGAAATATTCCTTTTCAGAGAAACCCTTTTTATATAGCATGAAGATGGAGTTCAGAAAATATTTTAGAATTCTAGTCATATTTTCTAGAATGCTCTTATTTTTTATAATTCCAAAGATATTGAGTTATATTAGGGCTAATACATCACTTGTCTACTGCAGTATTTCTGCCAGTAATAAGGAATCGGATCACTATTCATTTTTTTGCATGCATCTAGGCATGTTTCCCTTGAAAAGAAAAGGATACAGTACCATAGGCCCGATACAACACCTTGTGATATGGCCATTGTAGGAGGTCCTGTTGAAGCTAGACTCTCTTACATTTAACAGATGACCAGGAATGCTTCATGAAGGGAAGGGAAACTTATTGTAAAGCCACATGGAATCTTGAACTGGAAGTGGAAATCTACCAAGAACTTAGGAAGATTTAGGTGGCCCTCATGAGACTCATGGTCACAGGAAATCTCTACTGTTGTCTCCTTTGTACCCAGTTTGTTTTCTTGACTCCAGTGCTTTCAAACGATCAGCTTGGACTTGACCGCTCTGGTTTCTACCCTGAGGTCTTCACCTAAGCCCTTGTTGCTTGCTCTTTGCCACCCAGTTCTCATTTCTAAGAGCAATTACATTTTTTTTGTTGTAATATCCAACACTGCTGTTTCTTACTGTGAGGGACTTTACAACTCAGTCATGTTATTTTATTCCTCGCAGACCTGGAGGCATCCTCAGAATCTGCCTTGAAATTCTGTGCTTAGTTTTTGGTCAGTGGGCTAGAGTTGACCTGTTTGACACGGATAACCTTTTGGGTCTCTTTAAAACTAAGAGCTAACCCAGCATGGTGGCACATACCTGTAATCTCAGGACTCGGGAGGGTGAGGCAGGAGGATCGCTGTGAGTTGGAGACCAGCCTGGGCTACACAATGAGTTCCAGGTCAGTCTCAACTGCGTAGTGAGACCCTGTCTCAAAAAACAAACAAACAAAACAAAACAAAAGTAATAAGAGCTTTGGAATCAGGCCATATGTGGCTTCCAGAGAAGGGAAAAACAAGAAATATTTGTTTATGGTACTAAGATGTACATAACATAAAATTTACCATTCTAATCACTATTCATGGGTCGATCATTGGCACTGAATACCTTCTTAAAATGTTCAACCATCGACACTGTCAGTTTCCAGAACTTTCTGTCATCCCTAACAGAAACACTATACCCAGCATGTAGGAACTCTTTCTTCCCTCTTTCTTCTTGACCCTCAGCTCCTTTTGTACCTTCCTGGTTCAGTGAGTTTGATTATGGTGAACTATATGAATGGAGTCATGCACTACTATATCTTTTTATGCCTGCCTCACTTGCCTTAGCCTCATATTTCCTTGGTTCACCCATGTTGTAACATGTTGGAATTTTATTCCTTTTTAAGGCTAAATAATATTCCTTGTACGGATATATGTGATATATACATTTTGTTTATGGAGGGAAAAGCTCTTTAAGCTGGGCTTTCGAGAGAAGAAAAGGTATGTCAGTGTTGGTTCTCAGCTCGGAAGGGTCTGAATCCAATGACCAGGTAGCCTCCTCATAGCCCTTCCTCATATTCCATTTACAAGTAGTGCGACCCTTGAGATTTAGGGTTTTTACTTTCACTCCTCTAACTTCGTTGCTGTCTCTTGTGTGGACTTAATAATACCTCTTAAACTCTGTTCTAGTGTTTCTGTGAGGTAATACATAGGATGTACCTGGCATGGCACATGGTGGGTGTTAAGAAAGTGAGTTTCATTTCCTCCCTTATATCCTATTCTCCCGTCCCAGGAGCTCCCACTCGTAACAAAGGTGAAGAAAGACAGAGTATTGGGTGTCTGTCAGGCAGGGATGGCAAGATCCTCAGACCAGGAGTCCCGCGGTGTCTCTGCCCTTCTCTATCTGTCCTGTGGCCTGGGGGCAGCTGAGTTCCCTGACCTAGTAGATCTCAGGAATGGACAAGAAATACACTTTCCTGTCTATGCTGTGAGACACCTTCTCCTCAGGGAAAGTGTCTGCCTCTCTTTCAAACTGCTTTTACTATTTCCCGTGAAAAAATATTTTTCATGGTGATGAAAAGCAATTTCTGTCTTCCTGCCGATCCAGCAAAGAATCTTTGAGAGATGCTTGTGCTTTCCTGGTATGAGGGTGTAAAATCTGCAGGACATGGAGATGGGCAGTGGCATAATTTCAGCGGCTGGCAAGGGGGCTGGTTGGAAACGCACCTTCCTCATCCTTCGTGTGAACCTGAAATGAGTGCTCTGTGCTTTGCTGAGGGGGCAGGTCAAACTTAGAGGGGCGTGGAGGATTGTGGGGAGGTTCTGCTCTTCCTGAAAACAGTGAGGGAGGGCAGAGCAGTGGGCAGAGCTAAAATGAGCACTGGACCCGCCCTCTCCCCAGTCCCCTTCCAGTTCATTAAATAGTAGTTTTCTGGCAGAAAACCTCTTAGTTCCAAATAAATCTATAATAATAGAACCAGAATCAAACAAGCTTTCTAGTCTACTCCAAAATTTCTGGAGAAATTCTTTGTGAAACCCATTGTCTCCGTGTGTCTCTGAAGAGCTGTAGCCAAGTGCACCAGAAAGGCAGAGCTGTGCCCTGACCTCCCATTGCACTCAGCCTTGGGAAGCCCTGTGTGGGGAAGTTCCCTGGTGTATTAGCGCTGGTGGGGACCTGTCCCCAGGCACCTTCCTGACACTGAGTGTGTGGAGGGGACATCTTGAGTTCCTTTGGGAAGATACTGAATGAGACTTGGTTTTATATGGAGTGGCCTTTTCAGACCCTAAGACTGTTGTTTCCTCTGTGGTATCTGGACCTTATCCAACAACTCAGTCTGGGACAGCTGACCAGAATGTTTCTGAGGCCTTAGAAGCTACTAGTTCAGCATCTTCCAAGCTGCCTTGGGAAGGTCTGTGGTGCATGGCGGTGAGTTTATATAAGCCTCTGCATCAAGTTGAAGTTGGACTTCTGCTCCTAGAAGCACTAGCTGTGTGACTTTGGACTGATCATTTCACCAGTCTGAGCCAAAGTCGCTTCTCTGTGAAATGGCAACAAGCCTGCCCCTTCAGGGTGTTGGTCTCTGAGTCTGACTTAAGTAACAGCTGTTGCTAAATGTCCTACATGGTACTTACCATGTAGCAAGCACCCAGAAAGTGTTGGTTCCTACTCCTCTTTCACTCCTGTGCTGCAGTATAACTTCTCTTGGTACTAATATTAAGACAATCAGGTTCAGTATAGCACATTTTTTATGACACAGGTATTGACTAGAAGCCCCGGGAATAAATCTAAGAATCAGAAAGAAGGAAAAAGTCTGTCACCATCCCCATCTCTCCATTGGCATCTTTTTGCTTTCTCTAGTTAAAGGCTTTCCTAGTGAAGTATTTTTTCTTTCTCCATATGCGTTACACTTGGATATGCATTTTCATGTGTGCTGAAGTATGGGCAAGTGACTAGGGGAGCTCCACTCTCAATGTCACATCCTCTTGCTATAAGGTGGAGCTTACAGTGAACCTGTCAATGCCCTCTGCAGTTGCCTGACCTTGTGCTAGAGCAATTCCACATCCGGAAGACAGGTGCACTGCATGGCCACGCTGAGGCGTGGTGAAAAGCTAGGCTGCTCCTCTGCAGAATGGGCAGAGCTTCTTCCACTGTGTGGATCATTGAAAGTTCTAGAAAGTTCGCCATTGCTGGATTCTATTCTTCTTTTAATTCTTCAGAAAATTATATAGTAACAAGATATTTATTTTTCTTATGTTGGAGTGCTACCTTTTCTGGTCAAAGACAGACAGAAGACACACACGTGGGCGCGCGCACACACACACACACACACACACACACACACGTGCATATTGCCTTAATATCAGTAGGAGTTTGAAATGTGAAGCAGGTATTCCTACTGTATTGGTTCCTGAGTGAGACAAATAAGCAAACACACAGATTTCTCGCCAGTGACAAGTCATGAGCTGGCTTTGTTGTTGGGGAGGCTATGGGTGGAATTTAAATATTCCTACCCAAAGATTGAGCAGGAAAGGAGATCCAAAGTTACCAACGACAATAACAACCAGCACCCACAAAAGAGGGCAGGTGGCTGTTGCTCAGTATTATCTTTAGGGAAAATGACACATGGCTGTCAGATACTGGGTGCTCCTTTCATCATTAAGTAACTGTACAGCTCTGTATTACTGCAGACCTAAACCCCTGTCCGGAAGTGTTCATAGCGTCAGAGCTGAATCTCTATTTGAAGCAGCAGAATCACAGGGCGCATTTACATTCCTTCTTCCATGTGTCAATCTAAACATTTTTTCCCCAGCCGAACATAATAAATTATTTCAGTGCACATATTTTCTGGGCTATTTTTTTTTAAAGTTTGCAGCTAATTTTGTACTCTGTAACCTTTCTTCTTTTGTTTTTGTGTTACTGTTTCTTTCCAGTAATTGTTTGCAAACTTGTCATTTGGTTCTAAAAAGAAATTTGAATTGAATCCAAAACTTTAAAAATTCTATGATTAAAGAGTCTAAATATTCATATGTAGAGTTATTATCAAATTAAACTTGCTCTATGCCTTTAGTAGCATAAATATAGCAATTTTTTCAGTGATTGAACAAAATCATTAAATGTGTTCTCCTTTCAGTTATGCCTGCCCCCATTAATCCTCTGAGAAATACAGTGCTTGTGGTTTGCAACTAGTGTGTACGAAATGCCTACTTAGAGTGCCGCTGTGGATATATGTATTTTACATTGCATATTTGAGACTTTTAACCCTGTCAACATGATATAAGACTGATTTAGAAAAGACCAGAGGAGATGAAATGATGGAGTTAAAGGATGAAAGAAATGATGTAGGGAACTAAAGCATAACCAGAGTGGCTTAGCACGGCTTAGCTATAACTGCTAAGAAAACAGAAAAGGAGGAGGCTATTGTCCGGTGATTGGTTTGATTTTCCCCCACTCTTTACATACCTTGAGAGAATTTTCCCAAGGCATCACGTGGACTAGAGTCTTACCACCTTTCTGCCCTATGGCCGTCCATCTTCCCTGGCGCATGCGCGGAGCTGTCCCTGTGAGGCAGTGCGTGCGTTCTGCTTTACGCAGCTCACGCGCTGAGGAACGGTCACGTGGGAAGGCCCAACGCATGGCGTAGAGACACTAGAGAGAACGTTAACATGGGAACCCCATTCTTTGATAAGGATTTGTTGAGATGCTCATGTGTGACAGGCAGAATGGTGATTGCTGAGGAGAAAAGGGTGCAAAAGGAAGAAATTCTTGACATAACAGTGAGGGCAACAGTAAGAAGTCATACAATAGCTACAGATGGCATATATATTTTAGTAATAATTAGGATAGCTCATTTTAGATGGTGTGGTTAGGGAAGATCTTCTAAGAAGGTGGTATCTAAAGATGAAAAGGAGACAGCCACACCAACGATGAAGGGAAGCAAACATTGCCAGCACAGAGAAGCCGCAGAGCCCAAGGCACTGAGAAAGGAAGGAGCTTGGTGTCCACATCCTCAGGGAAGTCACGAGGCTGGGCTAAGGCTGGCCACGCAGCATGAAGTCAGGTCTCAGGAGGATTGCAATTTAAGTGTCTTGGACTGTCCGACTCAAATTGAAATGCAAGGTACCCAGTAAACTTTGACTTTTGACAAACAACAAGTACTTTGTTAGTATAATTATGACCCCAAATTCTCCAAAATCTGAAACTTTTGAGTGTTGGCATGATGCCAAAACTGGAACATTTCACACTATGAGATTTTGTGTAATGCACAAAATTATTAAAAATATTGCACAAAATTACCTTCTTAGGTTATGTGTAGGAGGTGTATATGAAATATAAATGAATTTTGTGTTTAGACTTCGATCCTATTCCCAAGATATCTCATTACACACATGCAAATGTTCCAAAATCTGAAACTGTTCTGGTCTGCATAAGGGATACACTATGTTTTGCACAGGGCAGGCTTACAGGTAAAAAAAAAAAAAAAAAAAAAAAAAAAAAAAAACATAAAAAAAATAAAAAA
>NW_022900940.1:43632356-43672337 GCF_012274545.1 Fukomys damarensis | reverse complement strand
AAAAAAAAAAAAAAAAAAAAAAAAAAAAAAAAAAAAGCTTAACTGAAAGTTAAACTGTGCTGATGTCCTGTATTTTATCTGGCAATCGTCGATGGAAAGTCACTGGAGGCTATACATGGGGAAGCAATGTGATCTGATTTATGTTTTGAAAAATCAAGTGGCTTTATTTCCTCACTCCATGTTTCAGCTGCTGCTTCTTGATCCCCAGGAGAAGAAGCAGAAAGGGAACTCTAGTGATTTCCCTGTGTTAAGGACAGAGTGGTTTCCAGAGTCCCTCTTTTCCTTCCTACTGTTTTTAGATGAGCTGCCAACTGTAAAATAAAAAACTTAGATTAAATTTAGTGGAATTTGGGGAGCAAAAAACAGTTTATAGATCTGGAAACTCTCAGAACCGGAAGAGGTGCAGAGAGTTCTGCTTCACAGGGTGAGCCCCCGCATTGACAGAAAGTGTCTGGAAGTGAGGTGCACAAATAGCTGGACTGGTTGTGGCATGGTCGGATGGGTGGGTAGCCTGTCATTGGCTGGAGCTTGGCTGCTGTGATTGGCTCAGGCTCAGGTAGTTGTCAGGAGAGATAGACTCCTAAATTAGACTTTTGGTTCTTTACACAATAAGTTAGGCTGCGTCGGGGTTTAAATTAGAAGAAACCTCTAGCTAAATTTGGTTTAATACTACTCATCTTTTGGGGCTCAGTCTCAACACAGTTCCTACCCAGAAACCCATCTGTCCTCCCAACTCCAAAGACCCTATCTGGTAGCCTTCTCTTATGCAGCTCGGGTTCCCCCATTGTTGAGCAGTGGATTCTTGTCATGTATCACAACTGCTTGTCATCTGTCTTCCTCAGCAGACTGCGAACCCTCTGAGGGCCCAAGGAAGGGCGTCTCTCCTCTTGTCGGTTACCCGGCGTCTATCTCAGGGTCTGAAACAATGGAGGTGCTCGCATGGATGGAGTAACCCTCATCTCTTTAGTGTGGCCTCTGGACCAGTGAGTCAGTGAGTTCTATGTGGCAAACTTTGGACATGTCCACTGCTAAGGAGCTTATTTATTGAGCGCTTCAAGCTGCCAGGTAATATGAAAAAACTTGGAGACTTCTGAATCTCGGTCAGTGTCCTCAACGAGCCTATATACTGGTTGAGAATCTGAGGTAACACAGAAAAATGAGGAAAACCATTAAAACCACTAGAAATGTACTGAAGTATTTGAAGAGCTGGTACAGTTAGGATACTCAGTGATTCTTAGCCTGGCTTCCACGGCCTGACTACATAAGGACACATGAAAGGGCTTGGAGGAGAGGTCAGTGACCCCCTGAACTTCTGTGGGTGAGACAGTGTACAGCTTTGGTCACGTGGGAGAGTAATAACTGCCCAAAGTGTTGGCAGCCTTCCTTGCCAAGTGCTTTAGAGATTCATGATGGACTGAAGTATCCAACATGGAAAGAAAATCTGTAAGCCAGCAATGGAAAAGCGGACATTTCTGCGGTAGAATTTCTAAAGTAATGGTAATAGTTGAGCAGCTTACTTGCATCATATTAAAGATTTGTGTGCAGTGAAGGAAGCCATGGAAAAACAAACAAAGAATAAACTGAAAGAAAGTATCGTACATGTGTGTAATTGCTAACAGATTTATTCTCTTGATATACTGTTTCTGCTAATTTGTACACAAAAGTTATGAAATAAAAAATTTTAGCGTGCAAATGGTGGGCCTGGATAGTTTACAGAAGGGAAAACTTGAATATCTAACGTGTATTTGAAAGAGATTTTCTCCCTCAGTATTTGAAGACAGCAATATTTAAATGAGGTATGCTTCTCAGTAGCCAACAGATTGGCTGTAGAGAAAGGAAAGAAAAGGTAAGAGGACAGCATTGCCAAGAAGGCACAAAAATTGGACTTGTGCAGATTGTTTGGCAGGGCAAAGCATTGACCAGCGAACGGAAAACCAGATGTATGGCTGGCGCTTCTTGTAGATGCTTGTAGCAATCGGAAGGAATTAAAACCGAGACCAGCATGGTCCAATAGAGATATGATAATGGGCCACGAGTGTAATTTAAACAATTTTGGCAACCACACTCAAAACCACAAAAGAAGGCCAACTTTACTTTTTTTTACAAAAATGAAGAGAAATGTTTCTTTTAATTTCATGTTTTATTTAGTCTATATATGATATACTTTCAATATATCATCAGCTAATAATAAATATTATTAGTGATATATTTTACATTTCTTTGGCATTATCTGCAGTACCTGGTGTGTGTCTTATAATACAACAAAATCTCAGATCAAATGCTGACTTTCCTTTGGAAATAACTGAAGCATATTTAAGTTTCATGGAGCATGCACCTGAAAAACAAAGATTCGTGAACTCAAGGTATTTAAAAAACACTTAATAGTGTTCTAATAATTTTGAAAAGGTAACAGCTTTTACAATATGCTGAGGTTAAGGATTCATTTTCTCATTTTCACTGGCTCCTTTTCAGTGGCCACAGGTGGACAGTGACCACTATATTGGACAGAGCTTGGATTTAGAGCTACATGTAGTTATGCAAGTAGGTTTCAAAAGCATAATAGTGAAAGACAAAATAAGGGTTAGAATGAGATCTACAGTAAAATAATATATATATAACATATATTTAAAACTCCATTACTTTATATTTTTCACAAAACACACACATGTATAACTAAATACATGAAAGTATTTGAGAAGACTACGCCTATGTCTGAAAGGTGAAGTAACACAGGATCATAAGAGTAAATCAAAGAAAATGTAGTATATGTACCCGGTGGAGTACAACTCAGCCATCAAGAGAGACAAATCTGAGTCATCTGTAGGACAGTGGATGCACCTTGAGATAAGTGACATAAATCAGACAGAGAGGGGTAAATATGCCATGGTTTCTCTTATCTAAGAAACCGAGGAATAAATGCTTAAAAAGAAAAGATGATGGGAACCAAGGAAGTAGACTTTGTGGACATGAGAAGGAATCCACGTCGGGGCCGTCGGAGGGAGAGGAAGGCAGGGGTGGTAAGGATCACGAAACGACATGCATGCCTACCATCTCCCACGACGAACGCGTTCAGTAAGGGTTCACTATGCGTCACAGGTGCGGACTAATAAAAACGGGGAGGAAGTTAGGGCACAGGTGCACTGAGGCCACGCATCTTACTCGGTGTTGAGCATTCAGGGTCCAAACAAAAAGCAATGAGAATTAGCTCTGCTGAAAACAGCGGTACAATTGGAATCTGGAAGCAGAATTATGACTTCTTGAACACATTTTTAAATAGTCTACCCTGCAGTTCTTTCTAAAACAGCAAACACAAGCATGTGGCTATTGCCAAACACAGATGATGTCACCCCTGGCTGTCACCGTGAGCAGACTCGGAGGACATGTGCCCGAGGCCTCTCCCTTCTCTGGTGGACAGGGTCTGTAAAGAACAGGTCTGAGGACCTCCTCAAAGTGAAGGAATCCACAGTGAGGCCTGAGGCCCAATACCCGACATGCCTGCTATTCTCCCTCAGTTGTGTTCTGTAGGACAGTACCATGCCACTGTTATGGGGTGACGTATGATCTCTGGTAAATTCATGTGAAATTCTAAACCCTCCTTCCTCAGAATATTAATGTATGTAGGGGGAAGGCCTAATCCAATCCTATGGCTATGCTTTTAAGAAAAGGAAATTAGGATGCACAAAGAGACCGGACGGGTATACGCAGAGAGAAAAGAATGTCTACATGGCCAGGAGAGAGGGCTGAGGAGAAAACAAACCTGTCACATCTTCCTCCTTGGACTTTTAGCCTCCCGAACAGTTAGAGAGTAACCCTATATTTAAGCCACCCAGTCTGTGAGATTTTGTTATGGCATTTTACCTGAACTAACATACCTAACACCTAAAAATATAGCGCATAGCTTGAGAGGCAGTTCAACGGTAAAGAGTGTCACTCTGGAACCAGGGAGAGTAGGTTGAAATCTACTTTGGCAGTTATGAGCCTAGAGTCTGAGTGCCTTTCTTTCTGGTCTGTGAAATGGGGAACCAGTCATACCTGTGTCATGGGGCGACTGGGAAGCTTAGATAGAGAAGGGATATAATTGCTGAATAGGTGTCAGATATCTCCTTATTAGGATTGAGTGCCATGTTCTGGCTGTTCCGGTTCCGCAGCCCACACACCAGGAACTTGACAACGAGGGGGCCCCGACATACTAGTTCATGCCAGGTGCGGTCTTAAGAATAATAAACAAAGAGATAGCTTTGTGAACTGTTGTGTGATTCCCCATTGTTTTTGATAGGACGAGCTCCAACACTATGGCTTTCCATTAATTGCTGGTGCTCCCAAATTGAACACGATTTGAGTTTATTTTCAACCTTAACACTGCCAGTGTGTCTGTGAATAATTAAATGGGCATGTGGTGGTATCCCTGAGGAGCTAAACGGAGCAGTTCGAATGAGCACCCACCTCTACAGCATGGTGTGGGGCCACCGGCCTTGGAGAGCGGCAGCATTATAATCACGTGGGTGGTGATTTGTCACACCATTTAATTTGTTTTTCCTTCTAAAATGAATTCAGAGCAGAAACAGCCTTCACGAGCTGGAAGACAGTACGACTATACACCGACTGTCGTCTCTTGGGAAATATTACTGTAATGTGCCTGTACTTTAAAATGCAGCCGATTCCTAGCAAATGTCACCGTGTGAAGGCAGTCTCCTCGGTGTTTTTAAATTGGTTACCTTCACCCATTAAGCTCTAGTGGATAAAAGCGGGCACTTAATATTCAGTGGGTATGCTGAGACTATCCTTCTTTGTATGCTCAATTTCCTAAAATCACATAACCTTTTGTTATCTTGTAATACATAAAAGGGATGGTTGGAGTCGAGAAAACTATTTACTATGTCAGATAAACAAGTCACAAAATTCCATTTAAAGTACTTACGCCCTGCATGGCACTGCACCTCGGAGGGAACTCTTGCATTAGCTTGGGCTGAGTTCTTTTCATGTTTCTCAAGGAAGTCTGATTTTAAAACAATGCTTTCCCAGTCACACCACCTAGGAACATGACTGGATTTCTTGGGTGATTTCCTTTTTCCATTCCCTCTATGCTTTTCTGTTTTTCTATGTCAGGATGTTTCTCATTCATGTGTCTTTCTGGGGCCAGAGGCTGTTTGTCTTTTTGGTTTTTCCCCTTAAATTTGTGAACAAGTCCTGGTGTCCGTGGAGGCGGAGGAGTAACTGGATCGCCTAGAGACAGCGATGTATACCTTAGCCAGCTGCAGCGCAAGCCTCTGCCATCAGCTCGCGGAGCCCTCCTCAGCTCCAGTCCGAACACCCCGGAAGCAGGCAGACCCCGCGGCTCTGTCCCTGCTCCTCATGACACGGACAGACACGTCCAGGTTGCCTGTGCTTGCTGAACTGAAACCCCCTTGAGTACCTTGCGCTACCTGAAGTCAACATTTATTTAATTCTGCAGAAGAGTCAAGCTGGTCGTATGTGAAATGGTTAGAGCTTTAAAAAAAAATAGCCACTGGGAGGTAGTAAAAGATGCATAGGAAAACCAGCTTCTTTAAGTAATTCTTTTGTGTTGAATACCTCTTTACTCATATGACCCAGCGTCTGCCTAGACTTATTCACACATGAAATGCTAGGTAGAAGTATAAGGCAACTCCATCGACACTTCTAAAACTTCAAGCTTACCATGAACGATAGAAGAAATAGATTTTAGAACAGCATAGGGTTCACTGGCACCAGAAGTTCAGATTGGAGGATTTTAAAAATATATAGTTTCTCTCTTAACCATTTTAAGATGCACACATCAGAAGTTTTTTAAGTTCATTCACGATATTGTGCAGCAGATCTCCCGGACTTTTCCATTTTGCCTACTAAGACTCATGTGCTCATGATCCAGCAAGTTCCCGTCTTCTTATTTTTCCTTGTCTCCCCTCCCTTCCTCACTTCCTTCTGTTTTCTTGTGATGGCCAATGTGGAAAGCCAAGGAAAGTGCAGACTTACGGATACAGTGACATCAGTTTTCCAGTGTCTGACTGTTGGCGTTCTAAGTGAGGGTGATGTCCAGCAGGATGACTATTTGGTGACCTGAACACACCTCTTGGGGGCTCACAGTGGTTCACAGAGCCTGGCACAGGAACTCAGCATCTCAGGATCTACCAGATTTCTCACACCACCTTCATTTCAACGATCTGAGAAGAAGATAAGGTGACCTAAGATAGGAATCTATGTTTTTGATTATTTACCATTTAGAAGAAAGCTTATAGCAATGGTAGGAGACATAGGATCAGGATTTGAGTCTCATTTTCATCGTTTGCATAATTTGTGGCCACGTGCCAGGAAGACCCTGTGAGCTCCTCGTTTTTATGTGGTAGATCGATTTCTGGGGCCTGTACTGCGATGTTGTTGTTTTGCTCTTCATCTTCTACTGCTCTGCTTTGCCTTACCCCATCACAGCCACTTCCAGAGAGAGGCTTAGCTGAGGAATGCTGGCCGTCAGGAGGACAGTGGGGAATATGTGCTTTGCATCGTGTGGCAGAGCTGAAGCTTGGGCAGTCCTCCGCAGAGATTCACTGAATGCTGTCCCGAGGTTTCTACCCACCTTGGCAGTGCTCTGTCCTGCTTAGAATGTGGCTTAGAATGTGCCACCAAACTTTCTTTGATGCCAGTTGTAAAGTTGAATTGAGGAATAGCAAATTATAAGTCTGATTCATAAAAGTCAGCTCATCCATCAGAATGTGTTTGTTCTCCCCATGCTTTTGTGTTTTGAGGTTTGCTTGGTTGTAAATTTCACCTGCACTATAAACAGCACAGGTAATCTGTTCGGGAGTGAACTTTTTAGCGAAAGTCAAAGGAAAAAAATCAATTTAGCTGGTTTTGACTTATAACAGTTAAAAGAAAAATTGAAAGTATTGGATTTTGGATAAGTACTTTTGCTTCACAGTTTGAGGGTTGAGTGGCTGTTAAAATATCGCTCATTAAATTGGCTTGTGATTTGGATTATTCTGCTTTACTATTTTGAAACTGTAAAATCAACCAAGTAATGAAGTGGGCTGCACATGGTGTGTTTCATGTGAAGGGCCATCAGGCTCTTCGGCACATCCCCTGTGGATCAAGTGGCTCAGACCTTTGAATACGGCGTGTCACCGGAGCGGGCAAGAGAAAAGCTTTGTATTTCTAAGCAGTGCCTGATTTGTTGCTAAAGGACTAGCATTAGTCATAGGATTTGAGGGGTAGAGATAAACATTCATGGCATACACAACACATACATGTACACGTGTGTGTGTACAAGGGGTCCGACAGTTTGTCAACAGTTCTGGGGATGAAAGAGGCACTAGTGCGGCCTAAGGGCATGGGGTTCATTTTCTGGACAGTGTGATTCACATTTCACTTTCTCTGCGTGTCGTTAACTGGTGGCTGTCCCAGGGCGCTTCATCTTTTCAAGTCTCCGTTTTCTCATCTATAGATTGAGGCTAATACTTTCAGTCTCATCTTGTGAAAATGGCCCAAAACTCTATGGGGAATGTCGCTATCACAGTGCCAGAAACAGGTAAGAATCGGGAAAGCGAGCGATAGCATCACTTACCGTCAACAGGATGAGTGGCTCGCCATGTTATTTGTTTACATAGGATTTTTAGAGAACGATTATCATGGGAAAATCTCTCTGCTTCTGTGACTGATGAGGTCACTTTGTGTCTGGTGAGCTGTGTGCCATGGCTGCCACCATGGAGGAGCCCTGCCTCTGCTGCCCACGCAGATACTCTCGCACCTCCAGGCGGCTACTCCAGTTAGTCCAGTTCCCCAGCACACTGGGGATGGTACAGCAAGGAGGCGAATTCGTGAGCACAGGGGTTCATCTTCTTTCTTTTGGGCCTCATCTTACCATAGCTCTGGCATAGGATAGGTGCTTAGTCAGGACCGCAGTCAGACGTGAAACCTATGATCATTAGTTCAGGATTCTTTCATCCGTCAGAAAAATGTACAGCAGTCGATAGTGTCTTTCCTCTCAGACAAATGACTTCTTAAAAGTCAGATTTTTATGGGGCCTTGGTGTGAACTGAATGGTTTTCTGTCAAAAGGTGTATGTTGGAGCCCAGTGTGGTGGCACATGCCTGTAATCCCGGCATTCTGGGAGTGTGAGGCCAGAGCATCGAAAAAGAGCAGTGTGGACAGTTCAGTGGCTTAGTGAGACCCTGTCTCAAAACTTAAAAATTCAAAAAAGTACTGAGAACATAGCTCAGTGTGAAGGTCCTGGGTTTAGTCTTAATCTCCCCCGCATATATATGGTTCATATATATGCATATATATGGTGTATATATATGCATATATATATATATATATGTGTGTGTGTGTGTGTGTGTGTGTGTGTGTGTGTGTGTGTGTGTGTTGCAGTTCATATACATGCATATATGTGTGTATATATCCTAAGGTTCTTTTATATATATGGTTATACATATATGGTTCACACAACACACATATGTATCTTCTAAGGTTCATATATGTTTGAACCCTTAGAACCTTAGGACGTACTTGGAGATAAGGTCTCTGCAGTGGTAATCAAGTGAAAATGGAGCCATTAGGGTGACTGATCCAGTATAACTTGTGTCCTTATGGAAGGGAGATTTGGACAGATACATCAGAGACAGACGGAGGGAAGACACTGGAAGAATGAGGGAAGATCTGGGACTCTGTCAGCCACAGAGAGAGGGAGGCCTGGAAAAGATCCTCCCCTGTAACTCTGGGAAGAAGCCCTGCCCACCCCTGGACAGTGGGCTTGGGCACCCCCAACTGTGCCTGTTGTCTAAGCCGCCCAGCTCACGGGGCTTTGTTATGGGAGTTCTAGCAGAGAATACAGCCCTGCAAAATACAGAGAGAGCTGGACTGTGGAGGAGAGAAAAAGGTACAATACCTGAGGTTACATTTTCTATTCAAAATGTTAGTTCAGTGTAGGTTTATTTGTAGCATGGTTTTTCAGTACTCAAAATAAGGGAAACAGGGAACTGCTTCTGATAAATTTCTAATGCCTTCTCCTGGGGGATTGATCGAGTACAAAGGGTTCAGAGTAGTCCTAAAAGAAATATCTGTCAGCCATCTGCAAGAGACATGTTTATATACACGTTCGGTAAATCTCAGTTCTCTGGCAAGCGAGAGCCTCTTCTGAGAAGATTCTGTAGGAAGGCGGCCATGATGGCAAAAGCATGGAAACAAGAAATACTATTTTTGACATATATATCTTTAAAACATCGACTTTCCCCCACAAAGCTAAACAAAATATTTTTCAGAAATAGAAATAAGAATTGTGAAAGAAAAACGTGGTACTTCTAGAAAAATGCTTTGAAGCCATTTTTAGTTGAGAATGAATAAATCTTATTTCCACAGGTCCTTCTTTTGACTTGTCCCAATACAAGTGAATTGTGGAAGGTCAAACGAGACTTTTTCTGGTACTGAGAAAGAAAACTGCTAAATGACTGTGAAAGTAATGATGAAAAAATTCAAAACCAACTTTCTTATGTGAGTTTCCTGTGAGTTCTCCCATGAGTTGGTGCTTTCTCCCCACGACAGCTTCTTCTCCCCTAAACCTGGTCCTTGCTGCTTGAGGGGAGAAGTCTGGGTTACTGAGGGTGTCACTGGGTTACTGAGATGCCAGAGTGTGCACAGACCCTCGGCTGGGGGAAGTGTGAATCCAGGGCCCTGGGCCTTCTCCACTAGCCTCAGGGTAAATAGGAGTGTGGCTAATTCCCTTGAGACTTTAAGAGGCTTGATTCTGTCACCGTGGCAGTCATTACTGTTCTGGACTTTACTGTACTGTGACATTTTACTGAAGAATAAACTGTTAGTATCTGAAAGAAGTCCTTGGCCTAACAGGAAATCATTAAAGAAACAGAATGAAAGGAGACTCAGAGTACTTCTGAGTTGTTTCTTTCTCCTCCTCGGGCAGCATGGGTTAGGAAAACTTGGAAAGTGTCTTGTGCCTTGTGCCTGAGACAGCAGAGAGTGTTTGCATCTGGTGTCTTCTCCCACAAAATCTGGAGAGGGGCTGAGAGTTTGGATGTGGGACACAGGAAATGTTTCATATTTTACGATTTAATTTTAGATGCATCCATAGTTTCTCTGTTGAGAGAAAGCCTTCAGAGATACGTTTTACATACATGTTCGATACCTGCAGTTTGTCTCCGTTGTGAATCTCCCTTCCTAGCTTTGAGGAAAGCATGGGTCTGATACTGTTTGTCCCTGATGCCGTTGGAGGCTGTAGGGTGGTTTGCCCCCCCCCCCGACCCTGAGTTGCACTGGAAAAGTGTAGCTCAGCTGCTCATGTTCATGAAAAGGAAATCCAGTCTTTCTTTGAATCTCAAAGAAACGAGAGCCAGTGAAATCCTCCCGGAGCCTCCCCAGCCTGATGGGTGAGCCTAGGCACCAGCTTCCCATCAGTGTGGCTTTCCCCTTCCACCTTTGCTTAATCTTTGCTTCCTCTCCCGCAGTCCCTGACTTGGCCTGCACAGTTCTGTCCGTGTGAGTCTTCTGAACTGATGCCACAGATCTTGAAGCACAAGACAGCCAGGAGCCAGGCTCGGGAGAAGGGGATGGAGCAAGGATGGGTGTGGGGAAGGCGGGCGAGGCTGACTGTGTGACATAACTTCCAGGATGGTAAAGGAAAATCAGGAAGAAAGGAGGTCACCTTTATGGGAGGCCTCCAGTTTCATATATGCTAACTTTGGCAGACTTGTTTCCATGTGTCAGGTTAGATGATTGCAGATTTCTGCTCACTATTTTGGAACTGCATATTCTGTTTTCTATTTTACTCCATAAATTAAAGAATGGTGAAACAATGACTCAGTACAAACTTGTGAACTCCAGTGATCTCTCCTGCTTTACACATGAAGATGTGTGACCTTGAAAAGTTACATACTTTGAAAAAGTTGAGATTTCCCTGCAGCGTCAGAACTATTTTCAACTCAGTAAATTCAGGTCTAAGATCTTCCATTACACTGCGTGGCCTAAGACACTGTCTTCATTACCACTGTCTCTTTGTAGGAGTATTGAATTCACCATGCACATCTGTTAGACCTGTTTTGCTTTTATGTTACTAAAAAATATTCCTATTTTAACAACAGAGTAGGAAAATAAAACAAATTCAAAGCAAGTCATTTAGTGTGACTTTATAGATTGAAAATTAGTGAGGGACCAGCTGCTGATTATTTATGCCCTATTAGCTTCTGTTTTCAAAACCTGCATTCTCTACACATTCCCTCTGTTACCGGATTATGGCAGATGGAGCCCTACACTGTGTCCCAAGCACCCACTGCCTTTACAAGTTTGTCTGTATGGTTTTTCAGTGAAAGCCTTGGGCCACAAGTAACCTTAGGCTAAATCTTAGGGTATGAGCATTAAAGTTGAGCTGCTCACAGAAGGAGAGAGGGTTCTCAGTTCTCTGTCAGCTTGGCCTATCTCCCTTGTTCCCGATGGAAGATTTCTCAGAATAGAGCTTAATATCCCCTGGCCAGGTGAGCGGAGCCAGAGAAGCTGACTGTCATCAGCAAGGTCGCAGAATTATTCGTGACCCAGGAAGGTTGAGAAGTCCACTTAGAACATTTTATACTGCCTCAATAAAGAGCAATTGAACAGAGTTGCAAGTGTAAGCTTTATTCGGTCCGACCTTTACTAAGAGTTTTGCTTCTGGGACTGCAGCTCTGTGAGAAAGTCGCTGTTATTACCCCCACTCTGTGGAATGTGATACTGAAACAGAAAACGCTTAACAGTAGACACCTAAAGTCACGTGGCCAGAGCCATCTCTTAAACAGTGTTTCTATTTTCTCACTCTCTTGGCTTCCCATTTAACACCACAAATTCTCTCTCATTTACTTATATATCTCACATAACTGTTGCTCAGTGTCCTTCTCAGTCCATTCCCTTGCCCTATACTACGGAATGGTGGTTCCCAGAATTCTTTCCTCCCTGACACCCACATTGAATACCTCCACCTGTAGGATGCTGCTGAAGGTCACTCAAAATTGCCTGGGTTTGTATGAGTCCTAGTACATAGACTGGAACTGGACTCCTCTCAGAACAGCTGGCGGTGTTCCTTACACCTAATTTCACCACCCAGTCACAGTGCTTAACAATCACTAGGGCGTGATGGCGTGTGTCATGGACTTCCGGTAGTCTGAGAGTATCCTTTTGGCTGCCACCTTAGAGTCTGAGGCAGCAGAATTTAATCTGCATTACCCTAGTGTAAATCAAGTAGCTCCTCCTGGCTGTACCCTGAGCTTTCTCTTCTCACAGCTGGTCTGGAGGACATATTTGCTCTTTGGAGATCTCCAGAGAACTGAATGTCCGAACAGATATGATTTATTCTGGCAGTGCTTTTTGTCTCACTTGTCTCCACTGCCTTATACAGTATTTGACTCACAGGAGATACCTAGTAGATGTGGCAGTTTGGTTACTCTTCTCCCCTTGCAGATAATACAGCTAATTGCTTCTCTGGATGTAAGTGACCTAGTGTAGCAGATTGGATTTTCCAAAGGTGTGACAACATCACACCATGTCCCATCCTATACACACTCTGTACAGTGTGCCATGTCTACTCTGTCATCAAACGTAAAGTGTACTTTCTTTCCACGTGAATCTGGGTAGACCTTGTGAATGCCTTGGCCAGTAGAATGTGAAAGAAATAACGCAGTGTGAGTTTTAAGACTGGGTCTTAAAGGAACTATGGCTTTATTTGGCTGTCTGTCTCTCCCTCCCTCTCTCTCTCTCTCAGCCAAGTCTTCCCAGCTCAGTTCCAGACACACACTGAAAACAGCCTTCAGGATGACCCAAATCTGAGCCACGGAGTGAGTACAACCTTACGAAAAATCCAGAGACCGAATCTCCTGGCTAACATACTCTGAAATCCCTGACCCACAAAGCCATGAAAGATAGTACATGATTATTTACATCACTGAGTTTTAGAATAGTGTGCTACACAGCATTAGGTAACTGGAACTACAAGCATTACAGGATGTATATTTCATTTTTCATATAAAAATTTGATTATTGTTCTGTTTTGGCTTTGTGATCTTTATTTTGTACCATGGTAGCTGTTTCTCAAAGAATATTAAATTTTTTCCTATTGCTTTCTTCTGCTGTATTGGAACATTCTAATATAAATTCTTTATCAGCAGCAAGCAGCTTTTTCAGCTTAAATATGTATTCCTTTCATTTGTCACCAAAATTTCTCCCTTAAGAACAGTTGGAGCAGCATTCCAGGTATTTAAGGTTTTTGTACCTTAATCAAAGCATAGTAGAGGAAACCAACTGTTGAACTATAGAGTATTTCATGGATGTTGAGATAAGATTAAAATAAAAGGAAAATGTATGAGAAACTGTCTGCAGGCATCTCTGAAAATATTGTTTAAAGATACTTCTCTTATTTTGACAAATTTCTAGAGAATGTTTATATTTGAGGTTGGTATTATCAGACTCTTAGAAAAGTATGCATTATTATTCATAATATAGTGGGTTTGACAGATTCTGAATGAATTACAACAGTGGTTGACATTTGTAAATAGTCATATTTTACTCCCACTGTATTCTATTGAGTCAGGTAAGAGAGATTTGAGTCAGATCAATGACTATGGCACATAAAATAATAAACTCTTTCAAAAACATAACAGTATAAATTATGTGTGCTTGTGGCAGTAGTTGGGAAAATAAACATAAAAGTCCAAAATAGTATAGTTTGGAAACCTAATAATCTATCAGCTATTAGAATCACAGGCAAGATGTCATTACTCTGAAATATAACAAGGTTGAAAAGTGTTTGGATGTGTTTTCCTTCACATGAACCAAATGAGTTCGTTGATTATCTGGATTATAGATCAACTGGAGTGAGACTTCCTACTGCCTCTTTGGTGAATAATAAAACATATACTGTGTGTGTTTGTGTGTGTGTTTGCATACCTATTCATAAAGAGTTTAACATGTAAATAACAAGGGCATGTGATAAAAAAATTGGATTAGTTAAATGGAAGTTAAGGGCAGTAAGATCAAGAGTGAGGTTAAGAATTCCTGTTGTTAGGTCTCATAGATGGTGTTTTAATGGTGATGACTGGAAGATTTTCCCAATCCATGATTTGGCATACTTTCTCTTTCTTTTCTCTTCTCATGATGGAACCAAACTCGTTACACTAGAGGTGATTGCTCCTGCACCTGCACCAAGGAGTGGTAGAGATGGTGAAGGCACTGATATTTTGGAGTGACGGGGACAGTACTGAAGAGATTAAAGCTTTAAATTGCTGGCGCTTATTCTGTGGAAAATAAACTGAGCCCTAAATTCAGAGTTCCGAGGTAAGGGTAAGTGGCATGGTAACTGGGAGTCACGTGTGTTCTGGTTACATTTCTGCCAGCCTTTGGAACAGAGCTGTAGAAAGGCAAGGGATGCCTTCTGAGCAAGGGCTAGATGGAAGAGAAATGCAAACATTGCTTGGTTTAGGATGCTAGGATTATGGGCTCATTTTTATTTCGTCTTTATGATCATTTTAATGTTGTTTTAAGTATCTTTATGATATAAATAAGAAAAAATAAAAAAGGTTTGTTACTTATTGGATATTACTGGCCTCTGGGGTTTTTGAGGTCTTTGGAGAGGAGACTGTCATTATGCAGACAGGTTTATTCAATCATTCAAGCAATATTTACCTGGCAAGGCATTGTGGGAAACAGAATCCCAATGGAGACACTGTTCTTTCAGAGTTGGAAGGGCCTTAAGAAATAAAATAACATGCTCTGTGTATTAACCACATGAATGGTTTTATTATAACAAAAGGAACTGGGGTGTCTTTGAGGACAGAGTACACTCTCACTTAGACTGGGAAGAATGGTAACAGTTGGTAACCATGGAGACAAAAAGTCTGATCGAGTTAGCTATATATTTTCAGTTCTTTCTCCTTTCAGGCATGTGGTAGAATCACATGGCTTAAGGTTTGGTAGAACCACATGCCTGGGTATTACAATGAATTGTGTCACTTTGGATTTCTGATACAAGATCCCTCTGGCCTGGCTTCTAACAGCGTTTGAGCTGAGAGTTGAACCCTCGGCTTGGGAGCCTCGAGTAACCAAGGAGGGTAGAGCTGCCCCAGCGGCCAACTGTGGACAGGTAGCAGCCCAGAAGTAAATATTTTTGCTACAAACTTCTGAAATTTGGGGGCTGCCTCTTATCCTGTCAACACTGAGATTAATCTAATGATGTACAGTGAAAAGATATTCAGAGTAAAAAACAGTATTAAGTGAGGTAATGAGGAAATATTAGCAAATTAATTTCGGTTGGAGCCTGGGAATGTCAGTGAGAATGTTGACAAACATGGCTAGAAAGAGATCTGGGACCTACGAAGGCAAGCCTAGAACTCTGGACTAATGGTTAGAAAAGAACAACTCTTGAAGGCATAGCAGGGCCTTGCCCTTAATTCAGTTTACCATCCATGTTTCAGTCGCAACCTGAAAGTATGTAAACTTATATTCAAAGGAGAGACCTCTCTAAAACATTTTGGCCAATTTAAAAAAATAGTTAAAGTCTAACAACAAAATAATAAAAACATAGTAAAAATACATTGATGATGAAATATCCAAGGCAATAATTGTTCTCCACAGAGCAGCCATTGTGTGAAATCAGTGTAGCTGTCTGACTTTGCTTCTTCTCCCCTGGGCACGGTGGGTCTGCTTTCTGGGCGTAGTGCGGTACTCGGGGAGGATTCGGTGCTAGGCACAGTTGTATTCCCCTGAGGAGAATTTCTCTCCCACGACTAGGTGGCTTGATCTTCTGCGTCAGGTTTCTATTGTTAGGTGTTATGTATTTCTCCAGAGCATGGTGAATATGTGTTAAGCTTTATAAAATATTTGAAGAGACATTAAGAAAAATACATCCTGTATGAACAAGATGGCAATGATAATACAATTAGAATTGAATCTGAGATTGGTGAGGGAAATTTAGTTTGATTTGCATCAAACAAGCTCAATTCTATGAGTGGCTGGTAAAGGTAAATCTAATTTCTGAAGTTCTTGAACATTCTCATTTCTAAGCAAGGCTTTAATATCATTTGAATGCAGTTTTTTACATATGAATTAATATAATAAATGTCAATGTTGAATAGAATAAGGTCACATTTTACTACTTTGACCAGAAGTGTAATCTTCCAAGATTCAATTTTATTACTATTATAACAGTCATACTGGATAAGGTCACCAATATTTCTTTCCAAATGATATGATATATGACGACAGCCTTTATACCAACTTTAGTTTTTACAATTTGGATTTATATCCTGAAACATGTTGACAAAGATATACCATGGACCTTTTCTGGTCAAGTGGCAGCCTGGAGAAGATGTTTCCTTCTAATTTATGAGAAATTTGAAAATGGATAAATGGAGCCATTGAAATGTAGCATTTTCTTGATCATATCATCCCCTTGCCAAGTGATAATGAAATTCTTGTGACGTTTTAGTCTTCTACTTGAGAGGAAAAGGTGATGTTTAAAGACTCATCAGGACATGAAAGCCAGAACTGCTCTCCGCTCCCTGGCCAAGTATGAGGCAGCCACCTTTTGAGTGGCGTGTTCATTGAGTTCGAAGAGCTCTGGGCTAGCAGCGGTGGCAAAAGGCAACTAGCAAAACACTTACCTGAACCCTCTTCCGCTACAGTCTGGACCAGGCACCAACTTCCACTTGCGCATTTCCGGGGGCGCCAACAGCGGTGCCTGCCTGTGACTCAGGAAGATTAGATGAGGGAGGTCTGAAATGTGCTTGGGACTGAGTTTGGCTCATTATATGGGCTCAATAAACATAGGCTGTTGCTGTTACTGTTATAAATATTCAGTAGGCAACTACCTCACAAGACAGTGTAATTTCATCTTTCCAGAACTCTCTTTTAAAAGTCTTGCTTTTAAAAAATAAAATAAAATAAAAGTTTTCCTTTTATATTGAATCCAAAGTTATCTATGTATTTTTTCTGCTTGACTACTTTTGACTTTGGGGAACATAAATGAGAACAATGATGCCAGTATTGGCTAAAATATAAGGCAATTCTTAAAAATAGTTTTTTTCCTCTGCTCTGCACCCATGAAATTATGTCCTTCAAAACAATGGAAATTTCCTAGTGTTGCTACAATACCATTTTTGTGTCAAACAAAATAGTGTTTTCTTGATATTATGTTGATTATTCCTCATTTCTTAATATCAAGGACTCAAATGAGACATGCATATTATATTTGGCTATTATTTTGGTAATTTATAGTTGGATATTTTTATGCCTTTGGTTTCTTTAAATTAATTTGTCCTATAGACAGATTTGTATACTGTGGATCAATCTGTTTGCTTTCCGTGGTATTATTTCACTTGTTTCTCTATTTTTTGTGTTTGGTGAAAATACATTAGCTCTGAAGTGGGCTGTCTAGTAGGACACAAGGAAACTGGCTGCATAATTTAAATGAAATGAAATTTAAAATTCGGTTGTGAATTTGCTTTCTCTTCACATCAACAGCAGCTAGCAGCTACAGTGTTGAGGAGTGCAAATAAGATCTCCATCATGGTAGAAAATTGTATGAGACAGCTGTGGTCTAAGGATCGACTATTTCCACACCAGCTTGTCCGGCAGTGCTGTGTATCTCGCATCACATGGGGTGTGAAGAAGCACAGGGTCTGGATGTGCCGCTCTGTGGGCCTGAAATTGATCAGTAGCCTTAGACAGTGACAGCCTGATCATCCACTGTAAAGTTCTCCATCCCACTTTATCTAAAGCAAGAGTTCTTTCAGCAGTTACAGAGATCTGTATACCTTGTCTCCCACAAATGTTTTTAAATGAGAAAAGTTAAGTATATGGAAACACAAAGGAAATTGATCAGGTAACAGTTATCTCAATATTAAAGGACAAATTTTGATATAGAAAATATGCACTGTGCCAGGGATTTAGCTCAGTGGTTCTGCCACCGCCTCGCAACCACAAAAACCTGAGTTTGATCCCCAGTGCCAAAAAAAAAATATGCATTTCTTTATTAAACATTAAATAAGAACTAGTAGTAGATAGAATGGCTGCAATAATTTTGATATAGTAATAAGTAAATATTTCAAGATATTTGCAACAACAAATTTCATATATATTTATTTATTTCATATATTAAAAAAATACGATTTATACTTGGAGAGACTCATGGTAACTGCTGTTATTGCTACTGTGGCCTATTGCTTACATTAGTGATTTAAGGGGATGCAAACTTTCAGTTAGGAATTAGTAAAAATAAGTACACGTTTTCCCCATTCCTGCTGATTTATTCTGTTTATTCTATCCAGCACCTTCCACTAAGAATCTTTGAGACCCCTAGGTTGAAAACTTCTGTTGTAAACCCTAAGCTACTCATTAATAATCTTGTGTGAATCCATTATTTCATTAGGAATTGGAAATGGTGGGGATTTTGTTGTTTCATTTTTGTTTTTGTAACTCTGTTATCTCTTTTCCTTGTGGAACTGGAATTCTTTTAATAACTTTCCATTGCTAGTGCTGTTTAGTTACCTTGAAATACAGTTCAAATAGGATAAATAATACCCATTTTGCAGGTGAGATAACTGATAGCCAAAGAGCTCATTTGCCCAGTGATAAATAGTTTAAAAAAATGATGGAAACCCAAATGAGTCCAGATCTGGCCATTCTGCAGTCTACATGCCCGACTAAAATTCTGCCTGACCATTTACTAGCTGGTTATCCGGCATCTTCCCGGCTTCCTAGTTTGGCAGCCGGCTCATTCTTTCCTCATTGCCATGGTGTTTGATTTTTGTCAGACGGCTGATTCTGTTTGTGAATGTGCTTCATGCTGCCCCTAGTGGCTACTCAAGTTGAGAAGACTCCATAAGTGGTCCTACCAAAAAGATCAGAGTAAGAAATCCCTTCCCTTAACTCAATGCCAGGCTTGCATTCCAGTCTGAGGTATGATGTGTTTTGTGGAGACATTTCTCTGTTAACTCATCTTGATCTTATTCTGAACAAAAATTCCTAAGCTGTTCTCACACATGCTGCTGTGGAGTATTCATTAATTAATCAAAGTAATTCATTTCAACCATCATTCACTCAAATAATAATCTGCCTGGATAGGCATTTATTCAAAACATCCAACCACCTACCTATTGACTCACCCATTCAGTGTTCAGCAAGAGCACTGTGTCCAAGACACCAGGCTAGGGAACGCTTGAGAACCGGAGCCCTGAATCCTGCTGTCCTTTCAGTTTGCATTCTAAATAGGAACTAAACAAGCATACACGAGTACTACAGTTCTAGAATCTGCTACAGGCGATGAAGTATACAAATGGAGGAGAAGTAGTGGAAAGGGTTACTTTAGATGTTGTTGACAAGTCTACTAAGTAGACACGTCTCACCTGAAGTGAGACCCTCACCTAGGCTTCAGGCATGGATGAGAGGTAGCCTCTGTTTTTAAAGAGTTTTGGAGGCTGATCAGACACCCAATCACCTGACCAAGGGTACAGAGGCAGGATTAAAAAAGACAAGACAAGATCTTAATGCATAAGTGGGGGACCCCAGGTGGTCAAAGCTCTTATCAGGCTAAGACACTGTCTCCTGGAGCTTGCCACTATTTACTGAATGTATAGCTTCTAGAAAGTGTAAGGATGGTGCAGGGAACAGCAATGTGGAAAACACTGACAGGAGCAGGTTCCTAGCAACAAGGGAACGAAACATTCTAGCAAGAACAGCTCATAGATTAATGAGAAATTGTTTTTTTTCCCCCATAGAATAATTATAGAGAAAACTCTATTGGAGTTTTCTGTACAAGTTATGCTGCCCTTAGCTGTACTGTTTGTCTTGCTATCTAAGACATCATGGCATCACAGATCACTAAGGCCTCTGCTGCGACCCGTGGTGTCAGGAGTTCTTCCTTTCCCACACCCACACCCCAGCTGCTGACTCTTCAGTCAACCATTGTGGGCTTATAGACAGACTCAGACTTTTAATATGAAAAGCCGATTCATAAATTTGTAGCTTGCTCAAGGTGATCTCCATCAAAGAGCTTTTGGACTATCGCAGGTGACGTACAATAGAAAGGGCCTATAGGAAAACATTGTGAAGGGTAACTATGTCTGCATCCCCACATTTCCCAAAAGAACAGTCTGGACAAAGCTTCTGCTTGTTATTGATCATCCATTTGGAATGGGAGTTACAAATGATATTGGTGTTACACATTTCATTATTCCCTCCACTTATCCAAGGTACAAGAGAACATTTGATGAGGAAAACTTACTGCTTAACAGCCAGATTTGACAGTATATTCAGGGGTCAGGAAGCATGGTAATGTTCAATTCCCAGATAAGCTGCGTTGGGTAAAAAGAATAGAATGCTGACTTTGTTTTTCGGTAGTAGATTAAGAGAATGCAGGCGTGTATGACACTAGGTACACCCTTCCTGAGGAGAGTGCTGTATAAAAACATCTGCTCAAGTCACTTTGAGTCCTTGGTTTCCTTCCCCCACTCCTCTGTTGTTACTGAGATGTACATCAAACATGACACCAGCTCTTGGCACAGGTTTTTACCTATAATACCTCAGACATATATTTGATTTTTTTCTACCCAGTATTTTATTTTATTTTTTTTTCTACCCAATATTTTAAAACATTTTTTTTAATTTTATTGAGTTTATTGGTACATTTTAGGGATACAGTACAGTTACATTCATTGTTGGGATCATGTACCTTTACATGGCAAGTCTTGATTCTCATTTTTTCCCCTTACCTCTGCCCTCCCTTCACCTCCTCCTCCCCTCCCCATCTACAAACACTTTATTTTCATCTTTTCATTCTCTCACATTTTTTTTCTTTTCCCTTTTTGTTCTTCCCCTACCCATCACAACTTCCCTGCACCTTTAGCTCCTTTCTTCAAATTTCTAAATGTCAGTAATCTTATTAGAATCTTATGCATTGTTGCAAAATATTCACACCAGGGAAACTATTTGGTATTTACACATGTGTGACTTATTTATTTCACTTAGGAGTATATCTTCAATATGTATCCATTTTCCTATGAATGAATCTATTCTCTCGCTCTTTATGGCTGAGTAATATTCCATTTTATAGAAAAACCACAACTTCTTTATCCAGTTTCCAACGGATGGGCAAATAGGTTGTTTCCAAGATTTAGCAATTACAAACTGTGCCGCTATAAACATGGGTGCACATACTTCTCTGTGATATGATTCTTTTAGTTCTCTTGGAAAGATACCCAACAGAGGGATGGCTGGGTCAAATGGAACCTCCAGTCCAAGCTCTTTGAGGTATCTCCATATTGATTTCCATAGTGGTTGCACTAGTCTGCACTCCCACCAACAATGGAGGAGGGTTCCTTTCTCCCCACAACCCCACCAACATTTGTTATTGTGTGATTTCTTTATAGCAGCCATTCTTTGTGGGGTGAGGTGGAATCTCAGTGTTGTTTTCATCTGCATCTCTCGAATGACCAGTGATGTGGAACATTTTTTCATATATTTTCTTGCTGCTTTTACTTCTTTGTATGAGAAATGTCTGTTCATTTCAGATGCCCATTTTTGAATCGGGTCTTTATATTTGGGGGGATTGATTGTTTTGAGTTCTTTATATATCCTTGATAATAGTCCTTTGTCTGAGGTACAGCTGGTAAAAATTTTTTCCCACATTGTAGATTGTCTCTTAGTTCTGCTAATGGTTTAAAACAAATTTTAAGTAGGGGCAGCCCTTTACTCTGTGAAGCATGACCAAAAAGTACAGTGAACATTTAAAAACATTTAATTCGTTACAGTAAAGATACATTGCCATTGACACCCTTGCAAAGTCTCCCCTTCCCTTTGAAGGTGCTTTAGTCCTTCATACTTGCCATGTCCTGAAGTCCTCTTTCGTGAGTGTCGTTATTACACTTTTCCAGGCCTCAGTGTCCTGAATTGGTTCAAAAGTTTTATCTTTCACCATCGTTTTGCTTTGGGGATGAGTCAGTAGTTGCATGATGGCAGATCTGGTGAAAGGTGGTTAGGACACAGTGTAATGTTTTTTATTTGACAGAAAATCGTCATAAACTTATGACCAGTGAGGGATGATCAAAACAGGGTGGGTGTGTAAATTTTTTCAAAACATGTATTACAATAAAAGACACATTGCCATTGATCCCCCTTGAAATACTCGAACTACTTCCCCTCACTTTGAAAACCACTTATCCCATTATTCTAAGTGATGTGACTTTTAGAGCCCTCCTTTAAGAATTTAAGCATTCACTGTATCCTTCAATCACCCTCTGTATAAAAATGACCACTGAAGCTCAAACCATGCGATGTTAACTTAATAATCAACAGGAGAAAACAGGAGTGCTTCATGACCTTTAAAATTTTTGTAAAGACATCAAAAAGCTCTCTGACTATCACTTATAAGAGTATAAGAGCATGACAAATTAGGAAAACCAGTACTTATGCGGTACTCTGGAATATAAAACATCAGAACCATTGAGACTTGGAGTGCTTTTCCTTGCCAGCTCTTATCCAGAGTTGCTTGAGCAGCGTTTACCTTCTTTTTCTCATCCTGCACTTAATGATCCAGCCTGAGCATCCTCCCTTTGCCTTGGCCAGCTGTCACACTCCTGTCAGGTTTGGATCTCCTTCCAACATTTTATTCTCTGTGCTTTCAACGTTGTGAAGCATGAAGTTTTTAAAGTTGATTTTTTTTTTTTTTTGCTAGTGCACTTCCTCTGGTACAGCTCTCCCCTTTCTTCATAGCTACTCGGCTTATTTCTGTCAACATACTCGGTGACTTTGGCCTCATTAAGCTCCTCTTACTACCTGCTGGGATCTTTTGAACAGCCTTAGAGTCTGCAGTCCCACAGTGAGCTATTTCTTCATTTATGTTCAATTTGAAGTTCATGTCCACTTGTGTTCCTTTGTTGTACTTTTTAAAAAAATCAGTTTCCTCTTTTCATTATTCTTTCCAGTGAAATGTCAGGTACCTTTACCATTGGTAGACTGGGACCAACACAGCTACAGATTTTACTGGCTGTGTGTGACTGAGTACTAGATACTGGATACTCAGTGACCAGTCTCTCATAGGCTTTGAAAGAAGTGATGTATTTGGTTACTATTCATCATGCACATCCGTTATCTGCCTAATAATTTGGGAGTTGAAGGAGAGCCAGTAGTGGAGTTTGACTTGATGCACTTATTCTGAGTTAATATACCATGTAACACAAATCTGAACCATGCTGTTGGGGAACTAATGTTGTTTAATGAAACTATCGTTTAGTTAAAACTGAAATTTGTGCATATTGGAGCTGTTGTAAGATCTGCCTGTAGTTGCCAGAAATTAGATGTGAGAGTTACACATAGCAATGCAGATTTCCAGTTTCTCTGGGGACCAGCCAGTAGTTGAGTAGCAGCTGCCATCTTGGGCTCTTGTCTCCCTATTTGTCTCAGACCCTGCCACTCCCTGGTGCAGGCCATTTGTGGCACCCATTACTGGAGTGTTCGGTGCAGTAGCTAATAGATCAAGGTGGTTAACAGCTTATAAAATTTAAAGTTTAAAATCAATCAAAATGAAATACAACTAAAATTCAGTTCTTCGGCCACACTAACCACATTTTGACTGTCCATAGCCACATGCAGCTATGGGCCACCACACTGGACAGCACTGGATACGAAACATTTCCGTCATTACAGCAAGTCGCAAGAGGAAACACTGCCCTGCTAGTGATCTAGGCAGCTAAATTATTGCGGGTCTAGGACCATCAATAACTCTGAGAACGTAAAATGCTTACCCCCCAATGTGAGTGACTTTTCTTTTCTCCTCCATAAACTAAGTAGAACAAGATGAGATTCTGAGTGATAGTATCTTTTCAGGGAGAATCCTTGTCGTTCCCATACCAAAGCATCGCTGCGTGAGATTTCTCTACTCTGTGGTGCAGTATTTGAGATTGTAGTCTGCGGGAAGAGCATTTAGTCTCAATTAACAATCTTTCAACACTTGTTTTAGCAAAAAGTGCAGTGATTTATGCAGTTTGTGCTTTCTTTTCTGTAGTGATGGCAAAGGTGGCAGAATGGTAGGATGTTGGTGAGGAGATAGTGGTCCAGTGTCTGAGTCTCCATGACAGAGGACTGCTGGCACCGAGGGTGGGTTTTTCATAGCTCAGTATATTGAGAAAGTAGGGGTGAATTTTAAGAAACTTCCAGAGGAATGACAGTCTTAAGTTGCCAGAAAAATCTGTTTTATTTTCTGCTTTCTCTTTCTTTACATATGCTTCCATATTTTATTTCACTTATAAACAAAATGGAATTCAAATATGTCAAAGCATTTTGGCTTTTTTATAACTGTGTTTTTTAAAAAATTCATGAAGTTAGAATTGGAGAGCGAAAAGAGATACTAGAAAGATAACTAATTCCTAGACTTTGCTGCCAGTGATGCTTAGGTTATATGGGGGAAGGAAAATGCAGGCAGGGGACCGGAGGATAGAATGGAGGTGCATGGATGAGTGGAATATGGAAACACAGGTGTGGAGGTTTCCGTATGCAGCGGATCGAAGCCTAGGGCCTCAATAATAACACTGATGTGAATGAGACCACATTTAAACCACACCTTCACATAATGGTTGCAAAGAGGATTATGCTGAGTAGAGAGAGGAAGCCTTTAATGGGATTCGTTTCTACTGACTCTTTTAAGTTTTCAGCGTTTATTTTATGACACGAAATATTATTTGGGGGAGAACCCTTAATACACCCTAATGAGTTAGGTACAGATATTAATTCAACTTTAAGAAGAGGACAGCAGGCTAAGGGGATTTGAAGAAGAAAGCACAGTTTCGAAGAATAAATTTCTTAATCAGAATCCTAAATTAGTGAGCCTGTTTCTTATAGCATGTTTTCCTCTCCCTCTCCTCTTTCCCTTCCCCTCCCCCCCCCCTCTCTTTTTCCCAACAGTCTTGCTAAGCACTAAATTGCCCAGGCTGGGCTCAGGCTCCCAGAGCGCTGAGATTCTAGGTGTGACCACCATGCCCACTTCGCTCTCATAGTTCTGAAGACATCATGGCCTCTCTGTCATTGACAGTTGTCTTTACTAGGAAAAACTTTTACACAGATGGAAAGAACCATTTCTCCCCCTTTAACAAGCCTTAGAAATTTACTGATAAAGGCTGAGCTTTATTTGCACAGAAGTCACTAGCTGGACAGAATCTGCTTCTTTTTTTTCCACCGGAGATTGAACTCGGGTCCTTGTGCTTGCAAGGCAGGCCACCAAACCACTCAGTTAAATCCCCGGCAAAATCTGCTTCTTGACACTCTGGCTATAGAACTCACTGCTTTTCTTTTCTCTTTCTTTCTCTTTTCTTTTTGATGAATCCCTTCTTTGTTTTTAGCGGCTGCCTAATTAACTTATTCTGTACTGGTAGTTGCCACAGTGACCTTGGCTGCCTTTTGCTTCCTGTTTTGGAAACATTTAGAGTTTTGTTTCTGGTAGCATTTTATTGTTGTAAATGATCTCGCCGATCCTATGATTTCCAGTGGATCACACAGTCATAGCAATGGGTCCAGCTGTCTTTTGTTGTAAGAGCCATGTCTCAAATCATCCCCTACTGAATCAGATGAAAATAACTTTACTGTTAACGCCATTAAAAATCATGTTTGTCTTCTGTGAAGGTTCATCCTTGGGAATTACAGTACACGCTAGATACAGAGTAAAAGTTTCTCTTTTTCTTCAGTAGTACATCTATTAGACTCTAAGTCAGAATGAACAAAGATCTGAGCCTGTTTTGAATAGTTCTTGGGGGGGGCGAATTTACAAGTAAAGAGTGTTTTTTTCACTTGTTTTCAGTGATGGAGATTGAACCCAGGGCCTCGTGCATGCTGAGCACTTGCTCTGCCCCTGAACCACTTCCTAGCCAGAAACATTTTTCAGGAGGAGAACTTCATGATTCAAATTGGTTAGTCGTGGTTGGAATTTGGATACTACTGAAGAATTGTTTTTGAAAACTCTGCACAATAGGCAAACAAGAAGTGTGTGCACACACATGCAGGTGTGCGTGTAAGCACACACACGTCATTTTGCAAACATTGTTAGGAAATTCACAGACGCCCTGGAACCCCTCTGCATACCTAAATTAAGAAAGTCAGTTTTTGCTGTTTCTGGAAATTTGTAAATTCAAAAAGCAAAGGTCTGTTAATGGCGAGCTACAAGAAACTACTCCCTCCTTATCTCTTAAATTATATATTTCTCTATCCGCCTTTTCACGCCAAGGCCCTGGATTCTGGTTTGCTCATCCTCTCTCCTTAACCCATCAGTAAGTCTTACTGCTTACGTCTGAGATTCTCTGTGGTGCCACTGCCGCCAGCACGGCCTGGGCCTGCTTTGTGTCTCTCACCTACAGCAGAGTCCTCAGTGGCCTGCAGCTCTCACCTTGCTTGGCCTGAGTCTTCTGACACATGTTTGAGGGATCTTTCTAAGACAGAACCTCCACTCCCCTCCATGGAAGGGCCTTGGTGGGTCCCACACGCGTGGAGAGTAAACCCAGACAGCCGCCCCGACCAGGACTGTAGAGGGCTTGTGCCTTCTCCTGATGTTCTGTCCACCTGGGCCAAGCTCATCCCGGGCTTAAGAGCTTCACTTAGGGTTTTCTTCCCCTTGTGTTATTGCATCTTAGCTTTTTCATGTCAACCCTTGTCTCTCTCCCAAGAGTTACTATATTTTGATGTGTTGTCTTCTTTTGAGTCCGTCTGGTAGAATGTACACCTTTGGAAGTGAAGGGATTCACATACCTGGTTGTGATACATTCTCACCATCTTCCACACTACTTACCAGGTACCAGGCTCTTCCATTAAATGAATATATGAAAAACATAAAAAGTTTTCAAAAGTGTTGAGCTTTATAGATCTTTATCAGTAATTCATTCAAAAATTCATTCATTAAACACCTGTTAAATACCTCTTTCTATGAAATATTCTCACATCACTTCTTTTAGCTTGCTAGCTCAAGGAGGATTGAATTTTCTGATGGAAGGTGAGCATTGTTTCAGATTCTGTGAGCAAGCCAAATTAGCATAATTAAGGCTCTCATTTTTTAAAATAAAGGATTTTTCTATCAACATTAATATTTTTCACAGATGAGATTTCACCGTTGTTTTAAAACATATAAAACAATGGTATCTTCAGATCTTTCTAAGATTCTTGAGTTAATGGTCCATGGTTTTCTATTTAGAAGGTATGAACTTTGTCCTTTGGTGTGTGAAGGAAAGGTCCACTTGTATTTTTTTTCCAATGATTTAAGCTTAATCTGTTTTAGATTAAGAAGCAAGAACTCAGCTCTTCTTTTATTTTCTCTGTTTGGATAGGATTAAATGCATTGTCTTAGTTAATTTTCTCGTTGTTGAGACAAAATACTAGATACCACAAGTTAAAGGAAGAAAGGTTTATTTAGCTCACAGTCTGTGGAAATTTCAGTCCATAGTTGGCTGGCTCCAAGGCAGGATGACATAGCACAGGGGCATCACAGAGAAGAAATATTTCATGGTATGTCAGGCAGAAGGCAGCAAGTAGCAGCAAGAAGCAGCAGAGGTAGCAGCGAGCCTGCCTGCCCTCTCTCACTTTATGGTTTATTGAGGTTGTAAGCCTTTTGGTTGGTGCCACCTCTACCTGGGTGAGGCTTCCATTGTCCACACCCTTAGTCCCAATATCACACCCTCGTTCCACAGCCACATGCCCTGAAACCCCCCACCTATGACCATTTGAGGCTTTGGGAATGTCTAGACACAAGCCATCACATGCCCTTTTCTTATTTAACTTCAACTCATGTTGAGGATGAATTGGTTTACTGACTTCTTAAGAAACCATAATTTCTGGAAATTGTGAAGAAATCAGTTATGAGAAAGAAATATGTCCAAGATTAAGCAATGAATAAAGCTGCATGTTCTTTATTCTTTCCCCCAAGAGATTATTGGTCATCCTCTGTTAGGCTGCATGTGTGAGCCCTAGGATGCTAGTCCTCCTGTCTCTCCCCAGAAGGTGCTGTCTCCTGGATACATTGCCTTGGTCTTCTTTCCCTGTGACTGCTCCCTTCCTGTCTGTTTTCTATCTCACATTTATGGTGTGGTTGCCCATTGCCTTCAGGTGGTATCTGAGCTATGATGTGTAGGTGGTTTCCTTGGCTTCAGAAACTGGAGATGTTGGTGGCTCTTGAGTGGAATGAGAAAGCCTGAAGTTGGGAGTGCGTCTCTTTTTCAGGACCCAATTAAGCTTGCACTGGAAGAACCCTAACTATGTGGGAGTTGGAGCTGCATCCCATACCGGCCTCCCTGTGGACACAGAGGCTCAGGGCCTTGTCTTCTCTAATACTGGTGAAATGAAAGTATGTGCATGGTAGTTTGCTGTTAAACTATTTATATGTTTTCTAGAAGAGCCCCTATGAATTATAAGCGCTTAGCATTGCTTTCTTATTTATACTAGACTAAAAAGCTATTTTACAGAGTTTTTGAAATGATTTTCATACTGCAGCATATTATCTGTATTTTTTAAATCCCTCATTGTGGATGATCCTTAAATAGTATTTTCAGCTGCTAAATGTACTTTATTTGTTCTGTGACAATACTCCTGCAACTCTTAACCCATGAGAGCATTTTTATAACATTTTCGTATTGGCATGTTTCCATTCCAGTGTTTATACATCATGGACAGACACTTTTGAGTGACAGTTAATTTTCCTTTTCAGTATTCTCCTAACTGGAATTATCTAAATCCCACACACTTCTGTCTATCTCTAGGACAATAACAATAATAATAGATTTTCATAATAGTTACCCAGAGACATTGCAAGACCCAGAAATGACTCCTATATCATTAAGAAAGGGGGAGAGGGAGTCCTTGAGAAAATATTTTTATTACTTTATAATTGAAGAATGGCAGATACTTGGCACGCATGCTAATATTCTTCCCTCCCTCTTGGCAGCCGAAACTAATAAATTCTCCTATTCTTCTCTCCTGATCCCTATCAGGGCCTCAGAAACCTCTTTATATGCTGTTCTAAGCAGCTACTACAGGTTAGTTGGCATCAGCAAAAGAAATAAAAGCTGTTTAGCAATATATTCACTCTAGTCACTGTGCTTCTGATGAGCAGAGCCCCTGTCACCCCACAGTACAGAGCCCAGGTTGTTTGGGCAGTCACCATGTCACAACACTGCCAGTGATCTTGGAGACATCAAGCAAGATATGTGGCCTCATTCTGGTAGATGGGGTCTCCAGACCGGACGTGACAGATAGCATTTTGCTCACATCTGTTTGATCTAAATTCCTTGAGCTTCACTCAGGTACAAGGATCTAGAAGGCAGAATCCCCCATGTGCCTGGAGGTGGTAGTAACTGGAACTGTTTGGCACGCAGCATGAATGACTGCCATACCCTACAGGATGTATTCTATTGCTCAGGTTCTCAGCAGATACCTTGTGTATGTTTTTATCAGTACATGCTTGCCGTACATAAGGACTATATACATAGTGGGTAGGTGGCACCTGGATATGACATGTCTTAATTATTTTATGTCCCTGTCCCCTCCTTCATCCTTCACCTCTTGGTCCCCTTTCCATTTAGTTGTACCTTTGCACAGAGAACTTTTGCCGAGGATGTAGCTCGGTGGTGCCACACATGCCTGGTACATACGAGGTCCTGAGTTTGATCCCTGGTACCAGAAGAGGAAAAAAAAAAAGTAGAGAAGTTCTTTAGCTGTCTCTGTTTCTGGAAATGATGCCCAGAGAACGTCTTCTGGGGAATTTGTCCTGTACAGTGTTCTTCAAGTTATAACAATTACTAAGTTAGATGATAATTTTATAGTTAAATACATTTGAGAAATGCCACATGGTATTTTTTTTAAATTCAGGATGCACATTGTTGTATTAAATATCTTGATTGATATTGAAGAAAGCTAGTTTACTTCATTAGATCCACTGTTTTTTCAATCTTCTTTGAGCCACAAAATTTTCTGCGCACGCATATGTGTGTTTGTGTGTGTGTGTGTGTGTGTTGTCTGTCTAATAATACCTCTTGGAACTAGTATTTTACTACTGGGTAGTAAATACTGCAATGTGTACATGAAGACTACTAAAACCTTGAGATATAGTGAAATACTGTGAGCAATAATACCATATCATGGGCAGAATTTTCACTTGGTAGGTATTTTGCCTTGGACAGGTAGTTTAACTTTTTTGACCTTATCGTCTACTAAATCTAGAAAAATGTTACGTGTGTGGGTGCTGTTATCTACCTAAGTGGGTTATTAATTATTACTAGGACATTGTTGGCAATAAATATATGTGCTTATTTTTCTTCCTCTTCTGATACTGTTTCTTTCCCATTGATTTCATTTAATGTAAACATAATTTTTCCTAATATGATCCTTATATATCATATATCAATCAATATAAGGTTCCTTTGCCTTGAAAAAGTCCCAGAAAAAATATGTGAAATTCACATCAAAGATTCTATATCACAGTGCTACTAGGCTGTACAGTCTGGATAAGATAAAAGGAACAGAAAGAAGCTTGTCACTTGCTTGCTTTGCTAGCATCTGCCCATCATTGTTTGTTTTTCCTCTGTGATGCCCCTCTGCTGCGCCGCCCTGTCTTGGAGCCAGCCAACTATGGACTGAAACCTTAACAAACTGTAAGCCAAATAAACCTTCCCCCTTTAACTTTGGATGTCTGGTATTTTGTCTTAGCAATGTTCCCATTTTCTTCTTCTGTGAATGTGATTCTCACCTTTGAAACTCTAGATCACTGTGGTTTTGAGGGTAGCTCAGGTACCAGTGCCCAACAAGGTAACCTGGCAAGTCTTCTCCCAGATAACCAAGGACTCACTGTGTCTTTGGCCCAATGGATTCCCCAGGGTAAACCATGACATATGAGATATTTGTGAGATGCTTGCCTTGAAACTCAGCCATGAGCAAAGTACTATCATTATCTTAATCACACTGTTCTGGGATTTATCGTATTCTGGAAATCAGATTTGCTTAAATTACATGCATGCCATTTGTTTCTATAATTGATGAATATCCACAGACTTTTCACTGGGTTACAGAAATGTTAATATCCAGTGAAGAAAGGTGTGACTCAAACTGGTGGGATGCTTCTTCAGAAATGTATTTTTTAATTTGAGGGGTAATATTTCTAGTTTTTTGATATAAAAGTTTACTGAAATACCTCATTGTGAAGAGAAAATTACTTTTTGAGGGGCTACCTACTTTGATTCAAAGTTCTGCAGCTATGCTATTTAAATCAAATAAATAGAATCTCTTAAAAATAGCTGAAAGGATATTCTGTTTGTGTTTTGAAGTGACATTAAGAATTATTTTAAACATTTGCAAGGACTAGGAGTATTTGTTAGAGCAAAATGAATTATACTGGGTCTGCAGAAGTCTGTAATGGAAACTAAGAAATTCTTGCTTACTGTTAGACTACATGCAGATCTACAGTAGAGATGAATGCAGACTCTTCCTCAATTCAGAAGAATGGCTAATTCTATATCGTATGATTTAATATTACCTTATTACATATTCATGTATATTCATGCTAATAACCTCATCAAAATCAATGATATTTGAAGATTTGATTTATTTCAGTGACTTTTACATTCCAAATCCCTAGAATAGATCAGATATAGAAAAATAGATGGAGGTAATTCTAAGCAATTCTGAGAATAATATTCTGCTGTCATATTTAATTAATCAGCACATAGCCATTTCCTTGTCATGACTCTATATTTAAATATTTCATATTTGTTATGGAAATGCTTTTAAATTTTAAAAAATCACCAGTTATTGTCTTTGATGAGCAAAATTTGAACTTATCAAATTTATTTTGAATAAAAATGTAGGGACATAATGAAAGTTTATCATCACTATGCCATCTCACCCTCTTTTTTTTTTTTTTTTTTTTTTTTGCCAGTACTGGGAATTGAGCTCAGGGCCTTCACACTGACCTACATCTCCAGCCCTTTTTGATTTTGAGACAGGGTCTTGGTAAGTCGCTAAGTTTCCCAGGCTAGGTTCCAACGTGATTTGTCTGCCTCAGCCTCCCTGAATGAATGCTGGGATTAGAGACATGGGCCACTGAGATTCTCACTTTGTAGCGTCTCATTGTGCTCTCACTCCAAAGGCATTTTTAATTGATTTTGTGGGTCAGAAAGCAGGATAAGAGGCCCCAGAAATGGCTTATGGGCCTCATGTCATATGCACACCCTGATTGGTGGTGACTCCCCAGAGCTTGCTACTGACAAGGACTCTAGGACCCTGCGATTCTAGAGGAGAACTCTGGTTGGCTAATAACACTTGCCACAGTTTGTCTGCATTGGCAAACAGTGGCAGAGGGGTCATGTTTTGCTGTCTTGTATGTGATGGCTTGAGTTTTAGTCTCAGTTGTTCTACTAACTGTGTGACTTTAAACAATTAATGCTTCTAACGTGATTGTATTCATGGGATGATAAAAGTATTAGAACAGATCATATTTAAGGTTCATCCTGACTTAAAGTACATAGCTGCATACACTTACTAGAATATTTAGGACAGCTTGGATGCTTGCTCATTTTTACAAAATCCCCACAACTTTTTTCAAAATTAGTAACTGTTTCAGATATTTACAATAACAACCCAATATGTCACACCTTCCAATGCCTATAGCCCTTTTCCGTATGATCTTTTTCCCATTCTTATAAGATGTAATTTGCTTTTCTACCTTGAACTCGGGGTGCCTTTGATTTCCTTTGACCAATAAATGTGAAAGAAATTAAGCCTCGGGGGACCTTAGAGAGTGTACATCTGGATTGTGAGTAATAGCAGGTAGAGAGGAGGAGAGAAAGGAACCAGCTGGGCCCAGTCCCCTGTCTAAGTCCCATAAGCAGTTGCATAAATGCAATAAAATCGCAAAATCCACCCACAGTTTCATGATAGGAAAACAGCTCACAGTTGTTTTAAGCCACTATGTTTTGGGGTGGGTTATCATGTAGCAGTACATAACTGATAGAGGAATTGGAAGGCAGTAAGTGGCTCTGTTGGATTTCGAAGGTCTGAGATGACCTCTACGAATTGATACTGGACATCAGCTGAGGAGTCTTTGTTCTTTTCCACATTGCCTCTTATTCCCCAGTAGACTGTACTTTTTTAATACTGTACTTGGTCTATAGATTTTGAAAGGGTAAAAATCATTCATTGCATGGTTTCTTCAGGCTTCACCTTGCAAAATGCTATAGTGACAGTTCCTCCATCAAAGCAAGTGTGAGGACAGCCCAGCTTCAAGAGGGGAGGAAATAGACTGCATCTGTTGGTAGGAAGAGAGGAAAAGTCCCATAGCGATGGGATGTGGCGGGTGGGAGGGGTCCTTGTGGTCACAACTGCAAATAAACAGCCACGTGAACTTGCCTAGCAGGAAGATCCCATTCAGTCTTTCTTTCATTGCCTGTGTCTTGAGTGAGCTGGGTGTCAGCAGGAGGATCACGTAGGGCTTGCCATGTTGTCAGACCACTTTAAAGTGGTAAAAACACCTCAGGTATACGTGTCCAAAGGCACAGAGAACCGTCAGTTCAAGTCTGATGGTGGCTGTGGAAAGGAAGAGGCATTGGTAAGTTACTCGTCATCTGTCCTGATGTAAGGAAGTTGGTGATTGCCAATAATTGTGCTGTTCAACAAGCAGAGAGCCAGTGTGTCCGATAACCTGGCCGGCCGACAGGCATCAACTGCAATATCTCATCTTCCTCAGGAGTCTGGTGCCTGAGAAGTACCAACGTGCCCATGAAGAAACCCAAAGTCAGGATCAGAAAAGGGCCAAAATAGAGGCCCTGCCTCCCCCTTCCCTTCTTGTGGCGTGGCCCCTCGTGAGAGGTGATTCTGTTGTTCTTGCAGCTCTCTCAGGTTGAGGGCACACTTAGTACAAAGCACGGAGGCCTCTTTGCACGGTGGGATTGTATAGCTCATACACTTTCTGTGTCCAAGAAGAAGTGTTCCTCAAGCCGTTAGCAGTTTTGCACAAGATCTTCATGTTTTACGCATCCTCTTATTCTTTTCTGTGAAGAGAGAGCCTATGACTGTAGGGCACCCTTTTACTAAGTGGCGAAGCAGAGTCTGGGACATGAGAGCTATTTTTAAAAACCTATTTTTAAAAATGCCATCATAGCATTATCATTAAATAAATAACGGTACATGTATCCATGAAACATTGATTTTTGACTATGGGAGAATCAATCGCCTGACAACTTTTCTTGAAGTTACCATAAGTTGCTAAATCATTTTCAAGGACAGACTTGGGTCCAAATTTGAAGAAATGGCTCTAAGTTTAGAAAATTGAAGTGTAAGACCAGACTGGAAAGTTTATCTGACACCTTGAGGTAGAGGTGGATCTGGCCTCCTCTCCGCTCCCACGGCATTCTGTGCTGTTTCTATCAATAGTGATCATGTCTGTGAGGTAGCAATCTATTTACAGAGCATAGCAGTTGGGACATCAGAGGCAAGCTCTTCAGAGTCCCCAGCTCTGTCCCTATCCACCGTGGCATCCCATGTCACGGCCTACACCCTGGACACAAAGGAAGGTCTAGTTATGGGATGGGCAGACAGGTAGCCTGTCACCTGGCCTACTGGTTAAGTCATGTTCCCCCTCATAAATCCAATTTAAATCTCATCTGCTCTCAGAATTCTTTTTTGATCTTCCTGTACTGTGAGGAGTGTTTGTCAACTGTTAAGACATGAATTTTAACTATTGCTCTTCTCTTCCCTTAAAAATGTTATTTCCAGATAGATCTCTCTACTCTAGATTATAGGGAAAGACCGGGTCTTACCTTGGTAACCCCTTTTATAGGTTTCACATGTGACAACTATGGGACAAAACGTGTTAAGATCAACTGACTAATAGACTTCTTTGAACGCAAAAGAAAATATGTCTTTGTAGGGTAGGTATAATATGGAATTTACCAAGTAACAAGGCCTAAGAGCCTCCAAATTAAATTATTCTGCATCTGTGATATTCTCTTAAAACAAAAGGCATATAGACAGTAGCAGTAGAATTGCAAGAGCTATCTGTTGTTCTTCAAAATTAATTTGCTTTCCCCAAACTGTTTCTCTGTAAGCATCATGCAGCAATGACACTTACCATCTTCTGCCAATACCGTGTATTCTCCCAAGGCTTATGCACTTACTGTGAGAACATACTTGCTTCTTAGGAGAATTTATAAGTAGCATGCTGTCTGCCTGCTCTTATGTGTTTACCAAGCATATTTTGGTTTTTCCAAGAAGAAGTGGCAGAAACTCCTATTGTGGGTTTGATCAGAAATAATCATGAGGGGCCGGGGATTTAGCTCAGTGGTTCTGCCGCCTGCCTTGAAAGCACAAGGACCTGAGTTCAATCCCCGGTACACACACACACACACACACACACACACACACACACACACACACACAAAATAATAATAATCATGATCTATTTATGTGATGTCCACACTACAACCTGTTTGCTGGGGTTGTGATTAAGTTTTAAAACCATCAGTAGGACTACCTAGGGTCCTTACAATGGGCTTCCTGGCACTGGTATTTTTCATACTCACTGAAAATTTCAAAGATAATACAACGATTTTGGTCCAGTGTACTATTTAAAGAAAACATCATGGTCTTCACCCCCTAGAAAGAGGAATAGGCTTCCAAAGATGTTTGGTTTCTTTCAATTTCCTCTTTGCTGATTTCTTAGATGGCTGTCAAGCCAGTCCGGTTGGCAGTCAAGATTATCAGTCACAAGCAGCAGTCAAGACAGCCCACTCCTGTGGGGCTTACTCGTTTGGATATATCCTTACCCACACAGCAAGCTCGAGACTGGTGTCCGAGGCCATGGGAAGGGTCAAATCCAGTGTTGTAGGAGAGTAACGGGGTAGAAATATATAGTGGTGGGTACGGAATGCTTCCTGGATGGATTGAAATTGGGATCTGAAAGACAAGAAGAAAGCGGCCACGTGAAAATCCTAGGGAAGTGAGTTCTAGGCAGACACCAGCCAGAGCACAGGTTATGAAGGACTAAGAAGGAGACGAATCATTTGCAGAAGAGAAGATGCAGCAGGTTTGTGCAAGGAAGACTTGGGAACAAGGGACACCCGGGAGGTGGGCGGGCCGCAGGCATGGAGCCTGTGGGAAGATGGAGGCATAAACTCTTTTTGGATCTGGCTTTAAAGAATCTGAGGGAAGATGGTTGATCCTGCTGTTTGAGACTGAGTTAGCTTCTCAAGTGGGCCAAGGAAGGTGGTGGACAGTCTCTGTGCTGCTGGCCAGCTAGCCTCTGGTGCAGCAGCCAGGAGCTCCGACCCCCGTGCAGTCCTGTGGAGCCCACCTGCCCGCGTGGTCACGTCCCGGCTAAGCTGTTTTGCCTTCCTCTGAGCACCATCAAAGATGACGAGTACCCGTATGAACACATGCCCCTTGGCACCCCATCCATCGCACATAAGTCTGTATATGGCATGCACATAACGGACGACTGGGCTGTGGAGAGTGTGTCTGTCAGGGCAGTGCTACTCAAACGAACTGCTGAAGAATGCGGATCTGCTGAGAGTGCACTGAGCCTGCCTCCCTCTTCCCCTCAGCTGGTACCGCTGATGTGGCCAATAAAAGCAATACACGTGCCTGCGGGTGCGTATAAAAGCATCTGGAACTCTGCCATTTTCTCTTCATTCTATAAAGCTTTTAAGTCCTTAAATATTGGGTCGAGTCAGTCCTTAACATCAGACAAGCAAAACTGATAAACTTCAAGATTTCTTTTTTTTAACGTGGAAGAAAACTTTTGGATGTCACTGAAGTTCTACTGGACTCAGCAGTAGTCAGGCCCATCCCAGCCCCAGTGAGACGGTTTAAGTGAAATGTCCCCTTTCCCTACTCGGGTGCCTAGTACAGCAGTCGGGGATGCTGTTGGAAGCTAGTCTGGTTGTCATCTTGCTGTGTCTGCTGAAGTCAGAGTCTAAGGGGGGTATGAATTAAATCAGGGAAGAGAGAGGTGGGGAAGGTCCCTTTTAGCACAGAAAAAGCCACTCGGAGGGAGTGGAGGCTGGCAAGCTTCTAAAAGGAAATGAAAGGAAATTCTTCATTTCTAAACGGTTCATTGACCCATGATAATAAAGCAGCCCTGCCTGAGAAGGATAATTATCTCTTTAAGTATCGGATGCCCTGTGCGTGAAGGCCTCCCTTCTCCTCTCTTGAAAAATGAACTCAGATTAAGCAAATGCCCCTTTTCTTAGTTTACTGTTGTGGGAATTTCCTGATTATGAGCAGCGTTCTTCAGTTTTCCCGCTTTCTTTGCCCCTCTCATGGAAATCGGGCTTGCCTGGCTGATCTCAGTGCGTTTGCCCTGGGCCCTGAGTTCCACCAACACAGCGATGGGTGAAAGTGCTGGATACTCAGTGAGACTGGAAACTGTCGGATTGTAGTTTTATTTAGGCCCTTGCGCTGCTTAGCTCCAGGCAGAGATTCTTTCTTAAAACGGCGAGAAAAAAAATGGAATAAAGAAATAGAAAAGTTACGAGTGCTTTTTCTCCTGCTGGTATTTGAAAACTAAAAAAGTATTAATATGTTTTGCGTATACAAGCACGGATGATCTCTCTGACGGTTTGACGCCACAATTCTTCACCTTTACAGCGATGTGAAAATGCGCCTCTGTCATCATTCCGCTTTTCAGATTCGATAGAGTATCCGGAGAGTTACAATAGATATTCCTCACTGTATTTTAGCATAGGCTTTGTACCAAATCACCGTGCCCAGCTGCTCGTTAATGTGAGCGTCCCTGGCATGTTGAAGGTGAAATGGGCAGAGCTGTGATGTTTGAGGGGTGAGGTCTGTGAAGGGCGTTTGTGACTTGGGATATTTTCAGCTTGCACTGTCGTTTACTGGGACGCACCCCCATCCTAAGTTGAGCGTCTCTTTACACACGCACAGAGATGAGTGCATGCATATGTATGCTCTGAGTTCACATATAAAAAGGAACTGCAGTGTTCTTGATAGTGTAACAGTGAGTATTAATTGCTACAAATAGGTACTACGTTCTTTGTCTCTAGCGGCTGTTGCTTGGACTGATAATGTAGGTATGTTGCCTTTCCAGGTTGCAAAATACTGTGAGACGTTTTCCTTTGTATAAGCAGACACCTCTTTGCTGTGGATCACCTTCAGATGTTTTCGGGGATTCTGCACAATGGGTTTGAGGAACCCTTGTCATAAACGGCATAAACACATGGCAGATCTATTAGTTATACATGAGTCTCAGTGGGCATTTTCAGAACGTCTATGTCCCTTTTCAACATAAAGTCCGCTGTTATTGTATATTCACTGCATATTTCGATCTTTCTGCTAAAAAGTAAATTAAAATTTTAAACATGATGATCAACCTAGAGAAACCTGCATATTCCAACTGCTTCTCCTTCTGAGGGGGCAGAACTTTAGAACAGGGGTCAGGAGCTAATGGTCAGATGCTTCTTTCTTCTTGCTAGAATTTCTTCAGCTAGCGCTGCAGTCCCTCTGCACACTAATGCCCCTTTTCTGAACAGAAGCTCTTGTGTGCACTCAAGGCTCCTTTCAGAGCACAGCTAACCATGTTGGTAAGGTCTTTCCTTGGAGGGCAGGGGTTTAAGCAGAGCGTTCCTTAACAGTCCTCCTGCAGATGTCCTGGTGTGTCCACTGCGGCCAGTGGAGCGCTTCCACGAACTTCGTCCTGAAGAGGTGGCTGATTTGTTTCAGGTGACCCAGAGAGTCGGGACAGTGGTGGAGAGACATTTCCAAGGGACCTCTCTCACCTTTTCCATGCAGGTGTGTACACAGATGGCCAGAATGATTTTTCTCCCTTTTCAGATTCTGGTTGTGGGTTCAATATGCCAGACATCTTACCGGGAGGCAGCTGGGGCTTTCTGTAGATATGTAGTAGTAGAAAAAGATGTGAGTACTCTAGGGCAGCTCTAGTGGCCCTCAGCCCCAAGGGGAACTGTCTTCAGCACTGTTTACAAAGCAAGTGGGAATACTAGACGTGGGATTTAATGGGCACTAAGACATTCTAGGTCTCATGATGCACCTGGGGCCGGACAAGCCAGTTTCCTTCTGCTTGAGTACTGCATGGGCTCAAGTCCTGCCTGGATTCCTGGGGGGCAGCGTACACCAGTTCACTTGAGCCCACCCTCATGGGGACCACCTTCTCCCTGCCTGTCAGGCAAGCCACGGTGACCATCGTGGGTTGGCCCAAGCTGGATTGGATGACTGGGTATGACCCACTCTGCTGAAAGAAGCCAGTCTCAATCCCTGGAGATCTTTGATAGAGGCTGTGCTAATACTTTTAAGGTTAGGAGCAGGGAGCCCATGATAAATGATCAGCTAGGAGCTGAGTAAATTGAGAGTAAGTTACCATGAGCCCATGCAGATCCTCTAGGGAAAGTTCTGGGGTATCAGTGCACCTATCAAACCTTTTATGGCTCTGAAATGTAATGACTTTGTGCTTGCCCTCTGGAAGGAAACTTCCTGGATGTGAGGACTCTGTCCTGAGTCCTTTTGTTAAACTGAACGTTTGCTATCCTTCCTCTTCTGTCAGCTCTCTGCCTGGGTCTTCAGAGAAACTACGAAAGCAAACCAATGTCTTCAGGCCTTTGAAGGCTCAGATGAAAACTGCCCATCTGCTTAAAACAAAATGAAATGAAACACACAACCCTTTCTATGTGCTGTGTGTGAAACCATGTGAGTCACTTTCAAGCAGGTTGGTTAGTTTGAGGTGGATTTATTAAGCTTCTATTGTAGACTGACTTTCCAGAGAGAATCCATGAAAGCAGATGGGTGAGAACACTGGTTAGATCATGGCTACCAGAAATACCAGGACTACTTATCTAACATGACTCCCTGGAAAGTTAATTCCATACATAAAAGAACTGATTTGTATTTAACACTTAGAGTGCTTCATAAAAAACAGTACAGTGTTATCAAACTTTCTTTATACTATAACCCACAGTCATATAT
>NW_022900940.1:43583580-43632324 GCF_012274545.1 Fukomys damarensis | reverse complement strand
TATATAGTGTTTATTCCTTCCCTTAGATACCCCTACACAGATGAGGAAAACAGACTTTTATAAAACCACATTTACTTTGTGTATTCTTTTTGTCTTGATAGAATATATTTATTTTTAGTATCAGTTTCAACCTATTAAGTTTATTATGATGTTATTTCTCTATTTTTCAATATCAGATGCAACCTATAAAGTTGACTTCATGACCCACTGATGATGCGCTATCCCTTCTAGTTTGGAAAGCACTGATGGCCACGGTTCTGCTAAACCCTTGCAACAGCAGGAGAACAGTTCTCAGCCTATTGGTCAGGCTCTTAGAGGCAGGCAGATCTTGCTAAAGTCAGAGTGGTAATTCCCCGTGGGAAGATTTGGGTGTGGAGATGTTTCTTGTTCTGCTTTCCCAATCCCACTAAGCATCTGCTTCTGCTTTGTCTTATGGCTGCTGACCGGGAAAGTCCTCTCATTTTCAACAAAGATAGTAGTTTTTTTGGACTTCAGAAGCTGGGAGAGGAAAGCAGGATTAGCAAGAGGTCCAGCCACAGGGAACACTCTCTCCCTCACCAAGGTCAGGATAACCTGAAGGATCTTCCCACGCATCGTACCCCATAGTCTTGCTTAATGGATACCGGTTACAGCAGATTTCCTGAGTAGAGACTTAAAGGAGTCAGACATTAATTAAACCACCATGTCTGATTTAAAGATAACTGAGAGGTGTGATACTTCACCTCCCCAAACATTTTCAGCCTGCCTTTTAATGCAATTAAAACCGTAGCCAAGAGCAAAGAGCATGAAAAGTAGCAAGGGGGTTGGCTTGCTGGATAATTTAGATCATTTTTATATATAACTTCTCACGCGCAGGCAGAAAAGGAGAACTGTCTGGTCCCACACACTGGAAGTGAATGGTCCCCATGAGAATACTATAAATTAACACACAATGAAATTGGATCTGAATTATTAATGGCGATATTTCCAAATAATCAGGGGGTACCATCTATCTATTCTCACTCTGCTGTTTTCCCCCCCTCCTAGGATGGCCTTGAAGCTGGACAGACTGTGAAGGTGAGTGCTTATTATGTGCATACAGATTAATAAGGGGCAATTATGAGAACTAATAAAAAACCACAGCGAGTCATTGGCAGCACATTCTGTTTCACTGTGTTGTCTTCGAGGTCAGAGAGACCCTCGGCGTTAGAGCCATAAATCCTGGCATTATAAACTGTGCCAAACAATATGTTTCCCATTAGTTTACAAGACATTTCCTCTTCGTAGTAAAACCATGACTGCGTAAACCTGAAAATGGAAACTAAACCCAGAGGGCCGGAAGCACCCGGTGAAGTTGTAGGAGTTCCTGGGAGGCTGTGTCTAGGACAGAGCACATTGGATACATGTGGTCTTTGTGGGTCCCTCGTTAAGCCGGGGGTGTCTCTGACATACCTTCAGTTCTCTTCATGTCGGGTTTGCTTTTTCATTCTCCCAAGGGCAGGGACAGATGTTTTGGTGGCCGAGGTGGCCCTGAGTGACTGTTTCCCTGCCCTCCTGGCCTTGTGTTTCTCACTGTTCTTCTTCTACCCCTATAGTTACTCTCTGTTTTTTTTTTTTTTTTTAGTACCAAAATTCAGACCTAATTTAGCAGTGGAGCTAAAGTGGGGGGTGCTTTTAGGTGTGCTAGAGAGAAAAGGAGGATTTATTAGAATAGTCTCTGATTCCATAGTAAAAAGAAGACTGAAATCCTGGTTGATTCCAAAGCTGCATTTCACTACCTTTCATACAAATGCAAATTTCTATGTAGTTAGGTCCTGTGCATAAATCTTAGAAAAGGCAACTTTTTTTGGTGCTAGAAATCAAAAGCAAGTTGGACTGAGGTGCTAATGTTATACTTTTTTATGGGTTTTAAGACTGATTGCTGAGTGGATAGGACCAGACAATGCCAATGAAGGAACATGGGTCCTTTGTGGTTGTGATTGTGTATGGCTTTAACCCTGAACACAGCTCTTGTATGCCTGGAAAGCACCTTTGAGGAGTGATGTCTCTCAGAGGGACTGCCACCAATGGACCACAAAGTCCATGTGATAAAAGGACTAGTTCTCCAGTCTCTCAGACACATAACAGTGGAGAGGTGGACAGACGGACCCTCAGCTTCCCTCTAGCCCACTCTCTGCACCTCCTCGTTATTCTTCCAAATATGCAAGCGCTATAAAAGGATATAAAGCCCATGCCTTTTTTAAGGAAATGGATTCTTGAAATACAAAACCCAAATGCTTAAACTTAGTTACCACAGTTTTAAAACTTCAGTGTTCAAATGCAAATTCCAACCACACCAGATGAGCTTTATTGCTGTATCTATTTGATGGAATTCCTTCAACCATTGAAAGTGACAGCATAAAAGTAGAACTAGTAACATGGGAGAATGCACAAACCTTATTAAGTGGAATACACAGGTTGATAATATGCACATATTAAACACAGCTGAAATTTATATGAATAGATAGGTTATATGATCTCAAAATTCTAAAGGGAGACATTTAAAATATTTGCTGTGCAAGCAGGCTTGAATAAAGGCAGAAAGTAGATTACAGGGGAAGAGAAGGGAGTGGGGAGTGACTGCTAATAAGAACTTTTTTTGTGATGAAAATTATGTGGAAACAGAGTGGTGATAGTTGTACAACACTGTGAATCTACGAACGCTCATTGCATTATACTTCCCAAGTCTGAATTTACAGTTTTTATCCCTGCCTTGAAGTAATAATGTAAGACACATGGGAAGAAATAAACAAGCGTTGAGTCTAGCAGGGCTGTAAACTGTGGCTATAGAATTTGACTGTAATTTTAATGTTTAGGTTGGCTTTGGTGCAGTTTTATTCTTCACATATCACACTCACATGTTAATTGAGGGCAGCTTCTGTCACCACTATGATTGTTTAACTTACACTGTTTTTTTTTACCTTTTTATAAAACTTCAGTTTATCGGTACACATGTATAGCGCGTGCCTTCTAGGCTCCTCGTAGGAAGTTGGTACATACACATGCGTAACACATCCATCCCTTACCCCTCTTCTCCCTATGCCTCCCTCCGTCCCTCGATCCCCTTTCCCCTTAGAGAACAGTCTATCTGTCTACTTCCTATTAGCTTTTATTTTGCTCTTTATTTCCTTTAAAGTCAGCAAATTACATTATTTTGGGCACCTTTCAATTTTCACTTGCTTTTGACCTGATTGCAGAATTTACCCACGTGCACTAGCGGGGCCATGCCTGTCCGGTGCACAGTGACTACGAGATAAGCCATCACACACTCACCCCTCGTGGGCAATGAAGTTTGAAAATTGTCTAAGACAGATTCCTCTATGGAAAGGCACCTCATCTGTTTCATAAACTATGATTCTTTAAATTCACTTTGGTGATGAGTTAACAGCAAAACATTAATTATTAATTCACTGGATTTGGAGTTTTCTCCAAATTGAACCCAGGGCTACATTTCCACCGCTCCTCCTTTATTTTTCATGCTATTTTGAGACACATCTAGCTGCGTCACTCATTTGCCTAGATTGGGTTTGAGCATTCTTCTGCCTCGGCCTTCTAGAGCGCTGAGGTTACAGTCATGGGCGACCGCACCTGGCTGTCAGATGTTAAGTCTGCTAACAGAGAACGTTGCAGCTGGGACTTGGGAATCTTCGTTGTTAAGAATTCTTTGCTTAACAATGAACATTCTTTTACCCCATGAGTCCAGAATGCAGACATTCCCTGGCCTGCCTCGGTTTGTCTTGGTAACATGGTGAATGATGAGGGTCACGGAAGCAGGACTCCCGGCGCAGTGCTGTGGTCAGCAGCTCCTCTGGGAGCGGGACAGCGGCTTTGCATTCAGCCGTCGCATTCTGAGAAGCACGGCTCAGGACTGAGCGCGCTGTGTTTTGAAATTCACGCAGTTGCACATTTTGAAGCGGGGTTTATCAGCCTGCCGTGGATAGCGCACGACTGTTTGCTTCCTCTTCGCCTGTGTGTGATGTGCAGCGTCTGCCTGGTGCCTGGGCTCTGGTTTGTCTCAGGCCAGTAATAGCAGTGATGAGCCTGGGGAGGGTCTTTCCCCCGAAGCGACTGTTGTTTTCGGTAATGAAGGTGCACAGCCGACTGAGCCCCTGAACATGATGCCACTTCAGGCTTTTTGTTTTAGAGGCTTTTGATTCAGCTTTACAGAAACAAGGGTAGCCTGGCTTACTTGGTAAGGCACTAGCAGCAGGAAAAATGGAAATATCGAGGTAAAAGAGTGACTTTTTATTCCGCAGTTGATTGGTTAGCTCTCCTCCTTGGGTTTAACAGCGGTGGGATGCTGCCATCCACCAGGGGACTATTGCATGAGTAGTGCAGACTGGAGAAAGACTCTTTGCTCTCCGCCACGGAGCTCCACACAGCCCACTAAACCTCCTAATCCACCCCCTTCCTTATTTAATTTGTGTCAAGGCACTCTTCGCTGTTTTTAAACTAGTTTTGAGTTGGCTTATGTTTCTTTAGTCCCCTAGAATGTAAGTTTGCCAGGGACCTAATTCTGTGATTGTTTCTGATGGGGCTCAGAACTTGCTACCCTAAAATGTGGCACTTGGGCCTCCTGAGTATTTTGACACGAAGGAAATTAAGGAAACTACGGAAACAGGTCTCTGGTCTGGTCCCAACTTCCTCCCTTGAAGGAAGCCGTAAAAACATTGTCCCTTACTCCCTACCCTAAAAGTGGGCCATAAGACTCATGCCAGAAGGGCCCTGCCCTGTGCATACCTAGGGGCCAAGCAGACTGAACAGCAGGCTTTCCTGAATCAGCCCTTGGGCCTCCAGGCACGTTTGTTCATTTCTGACAGTCCATAAAAATGCAGTTTTCTTCTTACTTGGGTCTTCTTTTCTGAAGCCTCTCATGTCATATAAAACTCAAAATTATTGTGGTTATCTCTTGTTAATTTATGTATGCTTTTACAGGGATTTAGCTACAAACCTAGTGATGGGTAAAGAAAATGTATTACTTTTTCTCCCCTACTTTTGCTCTAACTTTTGTTTGGGGAGAAGAATGGAGAAGACAGGACTTTGCATGATAGAACAAGTCTTCCAAGTTTCTAACTTTAGTTAACAGGAAATATCATATGATGTGCATTTGTTTTCCAGTGAGCTGTCAGGAGTATGGGTTTCCTGAAATTTGTATCAAATATCTCCCCATTCCACACTTCACTGACAAAGGCGAAAATTTCTACCAATCACATTCCCGTATTATAATCCAAAAATGTAGTTCAAACAAATCAAACTATTAAGGCAATTTTCACCCCTTTAAGAGGCATACTGTTTAATAAGTATAGTATAAGCTATCCTTTTGGGCAGTTACTAAGCACATCTTTGGGTGGGAGGATGTTTTAGGTATATTAAAGAGAGAGATTTATGCTACGCAGTCAATCTGGAATCTCACAAGAACTACTTATAGAATATACTTACTTATACTCTTCTGTGTTTATGGTGCTTGAATGCCTTACCTAGAGATGTACTTTTATGATATTAAGGGGGAAGTGTCTCTTAATAACTTGAAACATTAGCAATTGCTTTTCAGATTGCTCTAGAAAATAAGAAAATTAGTTCTGTAAAGAAGTGTGATTTAAAAAAAAATTTTTAAAGCATCTGTTAACAAAATTTTTATGATCCTAGATCAGATCTTTCACATGACATCGAGGTTTGGCTATTTTTAAATTTCATGAACACAGAAGATTTTCGCTCCTAATGAAGTCCAATATTTGATACCCATTGGCATCAGTCGGAAGCTCTGTAGAAATATTAGCTCTGTAACTGACTGCCCAACTTTGGCCCAGCCTGTTAACCTCTTGGTGCATCTATTTCCTCATTTTTCAAGAGAGGAAACCCAGCCTATCATATTGAGAATAACCGACTTTGACAGTTCGTGTGTGCAGTGGAGCTCGGCTGGGATCGAGAAGCACGCGTGGAATCGGGAACCAGACCGCCTCAGTGCACAGCCCAGCCCCCCACACCACCTCTGGTGCCGTCTGTGTGTTTCTCAGTATCAGTCTTAACTTTAATTTTCTCCCCTGCAAAATGAGTGTACCCAGCAACCATAGTGTCTGCTGCCCTGCTGAGTTCACTGAATTAATACACATGGAATTTTCTCGCTGTTAATTACTGCCTTCCAAGTTAAAATCTTGAGAAAAGTTTCCTCTGATCGTAGGACTTGTGTGGCTTGAAAATCGTCTCTGAACTTATGATAGAAGTGACCACTCTAACATCCAGAAGTTTGCCTTTTTACTTTAGGAAAAGTACTGCCCCTCTGTCCAGGTAGATTCAGCCTCTGCCCCCATCTAGGTGCTTGTGAGCCAGTAATGGGTATGGATCAGCGGTGACCTTCACTGGTCCCTGAACGCTCACTCCTGTGTTGAATCCATAGGCCCGGTGTGGGCTTGGGGCTCTGTTGGCACAGAGGCCACAGAGATTTCAGTGTACGCTGCAGCCCATGCAAAACTACTCAAAAGGGCAATAAGAATCTGGTGTGGGATTGTCCTGCCATTGACACCACCCTCGTCCTCTCGTCGCAGACTGACTCCTTAGAGAGATGTGGGGTGAAAGCAGCAAACAAATCTTCCCAATGAAGGGACTTGGTTATTCATTATTTTCATCTGGAAAGAATTTTCAAGAGAATTTCAACTTGCCAGAGGACGTTTATCCTTTGATTAAAGCCAGAGTGAACCGTGCCTTGCCTGTTTCTAATGCATGGATTTATTGCCGGTAGAATTAGCATCTTCTCTTCTTGTAGAACTACCTTATAATTTGCATCCATTCCTGGAGTAAATCCAATTTGACTGAGCTCAGTAAACCAAAAACAATTGCAGTGCTCAGGGCTGGGTTTGGGAATACCTGTGGGAACGGAGTCCTTCAAGGGTGTTAAGGGTCCAAGTCCTTTGTCTTATAAGTGTCTCTGATTCCTCCTGCCCTTCCTGGTGATTTAAGAACAAGACCTTCAAGTCCTAGTTCTCCTAGCAAGAGAAGGGGCTGGGAGCCTGCTAATTGCCTTGGGAAATTTCTTCTCTCCTACTAAACCTGCAAGCTCTCACCTAAGTAAGTATCACAGCATTGAATTTTTACATTTCTAATCAGTTAACTTAGATTTTCTTGATGCCAGTTGGGTCAAAGGACTTAAGAAAAATTAACCAAGCCCCCAGTATTTTCCTGCTGAATTTTTTTTCCCAAGTAAATGGCAGCCAAGGCAGATGGGGTGGGGGGCAGCTCCAGCAGTGAGGATGGGAGAGTGGGAGGGCATTTAAAATACACCTATGAAGAGGGAGGAACTTTCACCTGCCCCCGTGTGACCCTGTGCAGGGTAACACTGGGTGTTCGCACTCATTTAAAAATTTGTAAAGTGAATAACTTAATGGTACCTTACCTCCTCCTAGTGTTGTGAGGACCAAATCAATGAATCAGCATACAGGTGTTTAAGTGTGTGTGGCATATAGTGGAGTCTCTAGAAGAGTTTGCTATTAGTTTCATACTTTTTATTTAATTCTCACTAGAACTTTCAAAGATGAGCCTTAATGTTCTATCCTTGAGGAAACCAAAGTTCCTAGAAAGTTATGTACATTAAAAGCACAACCCACCTCTTCCTTATATTATGCAGTCAACCTGTGTAAGACACAATCTCACTTCCACTCCATGGAGCGTGAACAGCCAAAAAGGCCTCCACGATGTTGGGTCCTATAGCCCAGTGAGGCTCCAGGAGCTCGACGGAGGAACAAGAAAGAAACCCAGGAAGGAACACACCAGGCTAGATGGTAAACAGACCTTTTATGGTCTGGCCAGACGGTACTCTCAGAACCAAGTAGCTGGCTCAGAGAGGCGCCAGCTCAGGGGCTAAGGTCCTTTTTATAGGGGGATAAAAAAGGGGGGTTAACATTTTAGGCTTGCAGGCAGGGGAAGGTCTGCTGATTTGAGATGGTGGTCAGCAGCCGCGTACTGGGGAGTCACATATTGATGAGTAACAGATACCACCTATAGGATGTTTCAAAGGTCACCAAGACATTCCGGAGGAGCAAACAGCTTGACAATTAACTTGGAGTCTCTCTGCCTAGAGCCATTAACTTACATGTTAATTTGGATCCGGACTTCAAACAATGCAAGATTGCCTTACATTCCTAGGCCAGGGTTAGAGCAAAGGTTGGGGCTATGGCTACAATGGGAGGGGGTTAGAGCACTGCCTCCTAGGCCCTTTGTTATTTAGCATGGGCTTGTAATTTAGGTCTTACACCTGTTCCTAAAACTACCTTATGTCTGTCCAATGCTCACAACCAGAGATGTTCAGACGTTCATGGAGAGGCTACGTGAATATTTTGTCAACTTTAACATCAGTTAATCTGTATCTTTTGCTCTGCTGGAATAATATTGACTTCCATCTAAAAATATCCAGATGACTCTCCTCATTTAGCTTAATATGCAGGTGAAGGTTAACTAATCTAAACATTGCTTTACTTTACCACTGTTTGTCAGTTTATGGCAGAATTACATGTTTTAGATGCTTAATTTTTCATTCGTGCTACCAAACAACCTCCCTCAGTAATTGGAGGCCGTGACATAAAGCAAAGTGGATATCTGGCTGTTTAATTTGTTTTGTGATCTTTTTACCATCAGTGTTTTATAGGATTTAGAAGCTGTCATTCATATCTCAGGCTCAGAGTTTGCGATTCCTATATAATCACTTTCAATTCAAATATACTGTGAAAGTCAGAGTGTTCTGTGGGCCCCTAAGTACTACATAAAGGTAAGGTATTATTTAGATACACCTTCTTACCTCTGTTGATGTAGTAATAAAGGCCAGTTACTATCATTATTTTGCTGTTATATACTAGATATTCAATAAATAATCATTGAAGGAATTATCCTCTCTCACCATTTTGCTGTGTGCATTTCAAGCCTAGGAAATAATGTATTGCATAAAACTCTCTAATCCTCCTGTAACAAGCTTTTTCTGATTTTGTTTTAAACCTATGACATCCATATCATTGGCTCAGCTAAATCACTAGTTCTATAAAAACAGGTAAAATAAACTTGGCCCAAGTAATCACATGACAATCACTCAGTACTTTTGCTTCTATGTCGGTGGCCACTGCTTTCTCAGTAGATGACCCCTTCACTACAATCCATACCCCATCATTTAATGTGGAATGGACCGTGAAAGCCCATACAATTATGCACGTTGTGATAGAAATTGGGCATTTCATCTGAAAAAGACCCAAATGTTATGAACTTTTACTTCAGGAATTATTAAAAGCAAGAAATGGTAAAATATAAGAGCAGGTTGCTTATGAATTTTAAAACATGGAGATCTATATCATGATTAGAGATGGGAACACAGCTTCTGCCAAGAGAGCTTGTGGGTGGAGGCCTTGGAAGAAATGCATTATGGGATGTGAGGAGTCCCTGGGGCCCTCAACTCTGTGACATTTCATTTTTAAACTAGGTAAAGTATACTTTGTTGTTGATTACATTTTAAAAGAAAAATATGGAGCTGTATGGATAGTTTTTATTTCACAAGGCCCCATCTGAAGAATTCTGCATTAGGAAATGAGTATTGAAATAATTTCCTTTTGCTTTATTATCTTTAGCATATAATTAGGTAACTCACACCTCCTGTATCCAGATCCCGGAAAATGGGGGTCATGAAATCTATTTTTGAAAAGCCCACAGTTCATGCTTACCCAGATTTATAAACTGCTGATTTATTCATTTATATGAATATATTTTAATTCTTGATCTAGATGACCTCATCTTGGTTCTTACTCCTATATTCATCCTGAATTATTCAGTCCCTTTCAGGGACTCCTCTTAGGCTTATATGCCAAGGCTATTAATAAAACAGTTTCAGGACCCAAAAGCAGCTGGAAAAGTAAGGGTTTGAAGACTGAGTCTGGGTCAGGTGGAACCAGTTTAATGAATAATAGACACAACATCCTAAGGAACCACAGACCCGGGAGAGTTAGAATAATGACCTTCCTAACGGACATTGGAGTGAAAAATATTGGGTTAGTGAGACTCTGTAATGGCTCTTGGGCAAACACAGTGAGAAATTCTACACCTCCCCCAGCCCGGGGGCTATGTCAGTGCTTGGAGAGGGTAGGTTTGAATTTTAACTTCAAGGGTCAGTACTATGCCTGTCTAATAGCAGATCCTTTCTCTGGAGAAGACACTTGTCCACCAGGATCAGGAAATAGGCTCATTTCTAAAGGGCTTCTGAATCACATTATTCCCAGACCTCAAAGGAAAGGGATAAAGAACAGTGGTATAGAGTCCTAGCTTCTTTCAGCATAAAGATAGTGTTGTTGGGTTTTGATAAAGTAAACTCTCCTTTTTCCCTTGGTAGTTTATTCTTTTAAATATGGTCTTCTTATTCCCATACTACCTGAAAAATAAATATAAAGTTGTTTAAGACGTTGACCTCACCTAAAGTGGTTTGGAAGAATAAACAACATTGAGTGAACGATGTGAACACACCAAATCTTCTTTCATGTCATGGTGTGATCCACTTATCCTAATGTCCACGCTCAGACCTCCCTCACACTCCAGAGTCTCACATATCCATAGCCGTTCCTTGAAAAACTATGTCCTTATCATGCTTTATTCTTGTGCTTTGAAAAATGACCCAATAGGGCCTTTCATGTGTGTTTCAAATCATCTGTTGGTCGTAAATGGTATAAGTTCCCAAACGTAATTAGGTTCTAGCGAGGTTGCTTTGGTGAAATGTTCAACCAGGGAAGGAACAAATGTGATTCCAAGCTCTGCTCTGCCAACCGATGGCCCCAGCTTCCAGTCCCAGAGGAAGCTCACTCTTCAGAAAGTGACTCAGAGAAGGGGGTGATTCAGAGAATCCCAGAAGGCCCTTTTAGCTGTGTGTGCTGCTCTATAAGTGCCACGTACCCATGTGTGAACACACACGTGTGCACGTACATGGGTGCGCGCGCACACACACACACACACAGCAGCCTTGAGTCTGCCTTTTATCTCATGTATATGGAAGCCCAGAGTGCTGTGAGGTGGCTGCTTCTGGTTCTGCACAGCTTTAGCCTCTGGTTGATGTTGAACATTTTCGCAGTGCCAGACAGATCCTGTTCCTGCCTCCCAGGACATGGCATCCTGCCTACTCTCACTTCCCTTTTCAGCGTCCATTCTTTAATTTATTCTTCTAGCAACTACTATGTGCCAAGTAATGTCATAGGCCCTGACAAGTGAGAAATATCCTCTGCCTCTCTCCTCTCCTCTCTTCTTCTCTCCTCTCCTCTCTCTGTCTCTCTCTTTCTCTGTCTCTCTCTTCCCTGTCCTCCTCCTCACCCCGTCTTCTTTCTCTTCTTTTTTATGCTACTAAGGATTGAACCCCTGGCTTTCACACTGACCTACGTTTCTAGCCTATTTATTTATTTATGATTTAGAGAAGAGCTTCACTAAGTTGCTCAGGCTGACCTTGAGCTAGCTGGGCATGGTGGTGCAGATCTATAATCCTAATAGTTTGGGAGCTGAGGCAGGATGATCAGAAGTTTGAGTCTAGACTGGGCAACTTAGCCATTTAGCAAGACTCTGTCCCAAAATACAAATAGAAAATGGTGCTTGGGATGTAACTCAGTGCAGAGGTCCTGGATTCAATCTCTAGTATCCCCCCACCCCAGCGAGAGGACTGAGTGTGTAGCTCAGTGGTAGAGTGTTTTCCTGGCATGCACAATGGCATGGGTTCAATCTGCAGCACGAAAATGAAATAATTGCCCAAGGCCTGGAAAATCATCCCTATTTAACCCGTTTAACTGGTAAGAAAACTGAGACTCAGGGAGGCTATGTAGTTTTCTTGGGGACCCCAGCTGGGTCTTTGCTTCCTGTACTCTTTCAACCCGTTAAAGAAGCTAGGCACGGTGGTACACACTTGTTATCTCGGCACTTTGGAGACCGGGGCAGGAAGATTGCCATAAATTCAGAGCCAGTCTGGGCTGCATGATGAGTTCAAGATCAACCTATAATACATAACCAGACACTATCTCCAAAAGCAAGCACAAAAAAGGCACATGACAGTATAATCCGCTGGAGTCTAATGACAGTCTTTTCAACAAATGAGCGGAGTGCCGATATTCACCGGTACATAGTAATTTCTTTCCCTGGCATTTATTGAGTGCCTGGAGCATGTGAGGTGCTTCCAGGCCCCAGGACACAGTAGAGGCTGAAGCAGTAAGGGAACAGCTCTCAGCTTAGTGCCTGTCCTCCCCCAACCTAATGAACAAACCAAACCTTCTAGTATTAGAAAGGCTGTCACAATGTGCTGTGAAAAGAATTAACGTGAGGAGATGGGCATTAGGGTGTTATACTGGTCAACTATCTCGTGCTGGGACGAAGTACCTGACACTCACAGCCGGGTTCATTTTCGCTCTCAGTTCAGGAGAGTCAGTCTGTGGTTGGCTGGCTCCGAGGCTTCGTGGTAGACGGGTATTGTGGGAGCAAAGCTTGCAGAGACAGAATATACGGCAAGAGTGTCAGCGAGTGATATATCCTCCGGAGGTTGTCCATGCGCCCCAGCCCCAGTGGGGGCCCTACCTCCTAGCGGCAAATTCAACTATGAAAGAAGGAGAGGCGTGATCCGCTGCTGAGCTCAACACCGCATCCCATCCCTGATGATCCAGTCTCCAGGGGCGCCTTTAATGCAGTCAAACCGCTAAGTAGGAGTAGGGAACACAGGCGGTGCGGCCCCTTTCGGTAGGGTGGTCAGGAAAGACACCTTGAAGAGGCAAGCTCTTCACAGAGACCAGTGTACTAAGGAACAACAGGGACACAGCCAGGTGAAGAGGATCGCTGTGCACAGCAGGAACAGGAGTGGGAATGGATTTCCCACATTTTGGAGAAAGAAGATGGCATGGCAGGCATTTTGAGTGGAAAGAGGAAGACTGGAGGGAGATAAGCTGGAAGAGGGGAGGGAGGGAACACGTCTACCAAACTGTACACTCCAGTAAGGACTTCTAATTCTCTATGAAATGTGTTTGATGTTTTAATCACATTCTAAAGGTAAATGATATTTCACACGTACTGAAAATATATCCCCTTAATTGATTTGATTTTTAAGTTTCCACTCACACTTTTCTAGAACGTGAATAATTAGTATCTTATATCTTTGACTGTTACTATGGTTGGCCCTGGCTTTCATCCTAAATTCCACCCTTATTTAGCAGCAAGGAGTCAGAAGAGGTCTGAATCTTTCTTTAGGTCCAGGTGCCAACTTTGTCTGATGAAAGCCAATGACTGGCAAGCTTCTGTAAAGGACGGGATAGTAAACATTTTAAGCTTTCAGAGCCAGATGGTCTCTGTCACAGTTATAACATTGCCCTTATAGCATAAAAGCAGCCATAGAGTTTATGTAAATGAATTTGCATAAATATGCATAGGTGTGCTCTGATAAAGCTTTATTTATAAGAAGATAGTAGGCTGAATTTGGCATGGGAGTATAGTTGGTCCACCTCTGATCTAAGGCAATTCTCTCTGCCACATTAGTTATATAATGAGTCCTTCCTTAAAGCTTTCGAATGTAGGCCTCAGTGACTTCAGGGCACACGGTCCCATCTTCGTGGATGGCTGTATGTATGGGCTGCGGGAAGGGACCTTGCTTCACTCCTGCTTGTGATCGAGAAAGCAGGTAGCCGGCAGCTGCAGGCAACCATTGTAATGATTTCTCAGACCGTTGACTGTTGACCGTTCACTATAGAATGAAGCAGATGACAGAACAGCAATGACAGGACAAAGTGGATGTTTAGTAACATCCCTGGGTGGTGGAATTAACCAGCCTCGAAGCTTGAATTACAGAACCTCTAGACTTTTTTTACTTAGGTGATCCTATCACGACCTCTATTGTTTAAACCAAACCCTGTTGACTTTTTCGGCCACTTCCAAGGGAAGACACGCTCAACCCTATCATATGCTCTGAAATATTCAGTTAGTGTTAATCTGTAGTATGCTTAACTGGCAGTTTGAGTAAACAATTTCTAAAGTGCTTCTGCACATCTGCAGTACAGATCAGATGCCAGTGTGCACCCGTGAGTGGAGCTGCAAATCAATGGCCCTAGAAGAAGAGCTTCACTTCCAACAGGCCACTTTGGTGCATGACCACACGGAGATACCATTAACTTTAATGATGGGAGTCGGGCATGGAGTGGGCCCTGGTAGTCCATTCTCCCTTCCCCTTAGCACTAAATCTCATCCTGAAGCTAATTCTTCAGGGTAGAGCATTTGCACCAATGCCATTCATTTCTTGGCCTTTATTAATATATGCAGGGTGCTGTCTCTCCCAGGAAGGGAGCGCTCAGAGAGCACATTAAAAAATGAATCCTCTGCCGCATTGTGGACAGTGAGAAAACTCCAGAGTCAGGGACATAGATAGATTATTATTGATTGCCGTAAGATCCACTAAAATCATAAATATGGCTCAAAACAATTACTGCAGCCACATTAGCAAATTATCAAATCCATAACTTGCTTTGGAGCCTGGCCTCAGAGATTTAAATAAAATGCCAGAGGGAGGAAAGTTGTATTTTAGGAATGTGACAACCAGGACTTGGATAGAGAAATTTATGATTTAATTTTCTGTGCAATCTAATTGAGAATAACTATTGGATTTCTAAAAAGTGAACTTTGATTAGGTTTAGGTGTCAGAAATAAACTGGAAATATGGGTCATTTATGCTTTTCCGAGAGTCTGCTGGGAGGGGGGAAGGAAGGTATTCATCACAAGAATAACTTTCTTGTGTGACCTTCAACCCTTTCCTCTGTGTTCTTATTTTCTGTGTTCAAATAATTGGGTTATACCTGAGACTAGCTGGCTCTTCCCAGAGATTTGCTTTTTACTTTCTTCACCAAGTGTCAATTTTCCCCCATTTAGAAATAAATCAATTTGAAATGAAATTACCAGAGCATTCATTTTTCCCCATCTAGTAAATGAGTCTCTCTAAAGAACAGAAGGTCCTCCCTTTCGGCTTGGGCCTCATAAAAATCCTCCTCTGAGGAGGGAGAGGCACAGAGCTGTTTTCTGTGCTTCCCTGGCTTTTCATCTTTAGTGGATTACTGTGTGATATTTGCTCTGTGAAATGCGTACTGGTGTGTTCATAGAGTTCTGCGCATACCTTGGGAAGATCTCATCTGAACTGTACTAGGTTTAAACGTCTAACCCACAGCAGGCCGGACAGCAGGTGCCCGTGGCGATGGCCCGTGGTCCTTCTGCAGGCCTGGCCTCGGCTGCATGCCAGTGACAGCATCCAGGTGGCTACAGAGTCAGGACTGGATTGGCTCCACATCCCCTCCACTTCAGGAACATGGAAAAGCGGGTTGCACAAGATAAAGGAGGTTTTATAGCGATCTTTGTAGAACAGGCTAACAGATTTCTACAGGCAGTCAGCAAAAGCTGGAAAACTCAGCTGAGAAATGATAAATTACTGCTAACTGTCCTAATTATCCCTTGACACTCTTGTGTTGAAGCCTGACTAAATTTTGCTGAGACCTCCCAATGGGGAAGAAATTTAAAGTTTAATAAATCATACATAATGTACATTCTTTAAAAGAAGAGATAGCCACAGCAAAAGCACACATGTTTACCACCCAGGAATCTCCTAAGCCTGGTAAAGGATAGGGGTGGGCAGATTAGATTAATTGTAATTTTAATTGCAAATCTAATTGATTATACTCAGTGTGCTCATTAGGTTAAAACAGAGATGAGGAGTAAGTTCCCAAGGTCATCGCATTAATAGACATGGTAAGCATATAATTTCAAACAACTTGATTTGTGAGCATCCCTTGCTTCTCTGTAAACACCATAACTGACACACCAGCTTCAGAGGAACCCACGATGCCTAAATTCATCTCTTTGCGATTTAGCACAATCATCTCGTCATAACTTATCGTTTATACAGCTTGGCCTTGGTACAGCCAGTGTATACGTCCATATCAAACTTCTACCCTTTTACCAAGGCTCTTAGTCCCCTTTTCAACACCTCCAGTTAGAAAAGTTTCTTTTTCTTTCTGATTTGCTGTCTTTCTTTTCTTCTTTGAACCAACAGCCTGAAATCTCTGAAATCATTGGCGTCTAGTCCCCTGTTCTGCTTCTCGGGCACTGAGGATGGCTTTTCTGGTTCTTTTACCTAGAGACTTTGCAGAAGTTGGAAGAAACTGTGTTGTGCTCTCCACAACAGCTGACTGGTGGTTGCCTTAGACACAGTGTGATGCGTACTGCCCCACGGGTTCCCCATCTGGTGTTGTGTATCTAAACGTGTTGCCTGGAGTCGCGTGGGGGCGGTCACAGTATTGAAATACAATCTCCCAGTAGATGCTCGTTGGACGTGAGGGTGGTCACAAGGACAGAGGCTCCGGCCTGGGCATTTTTACCCGAATGGAAATGATCATGAAGATAATTGTATCCGTGCGCTGTCGCAGTGTGGATCTCATTGGCCTCTTTTCCTATTTTGGAAGCTAACGAGCCCAGTCGGCAGTGCTGGCGTTTCGTGAAGTCATCCCATCGGGACCACTTGGTCAGCGATGGAAGGACTCCTCCTCCCCGATCTGTCTGCGGACAGAGCCTTGCAGTGGAGGGAACTGAGCCGAGGGTCGTGATTAAGCGGTGGTCGGTGTGAGCGTACACCTCACCTAGGGTGCTTCCGTGGACTCTTCTCACATTTGATGCCCGCTAAGTGTCCATGTTGATCATTTCCCTTCCAGGAGGCAGAGGCAGGGGCCCTGGGGACCTCTGGACTCTTGGGGGGAGGTCACAATTTAAAGCATAAGTTTCATTAAAACATCTAACTTGGTAAGTTCTGAGGGCTGGGAGGGTCAGAGCATGGTTCAGGTGTTGGAAAGCCCAGGGTTTCTTCCCTGAGATAATTCACTGTGTGGAAAATATTTTGCTTCAGGTTGAGGGTCTCCTGCCCCTGAGTCCTGTCCGTGGAGCCTGAGTGGAGCCTTCCTGATTTGCTTAATTTCAGCTCGGTATTCAGAGGACGTCACTAACTTGAGGGAATGACTCCTGAGGAAAGTTACAAAAAGCCACGTCTCGCTCAGCTGAGGGACTTTGCTTTGCAACACGTCTCCCTTATTTGTAGGAACTGCATGCTCTAAGGAGCAGTCTGACTCTGTCCTCTTACCTGTGTGGCTTTAGAATAGTGCTTCAGCGGTCTTTGCACTCGTTCCCTCGTCTGTCAAACTAGAAGAAGAGCTGCTCCTGCCTCTAGGACTTTGCATTAGTGAGGCTAAGCATGGGAAGGTCTCTGCACAGTGCTTGCTGGTGTGATTTATTCACCATTTACTTATGGGAAATCCGCTGTGTGCACCTGCTCTTCTAGCATCCGTGAGGAAGGCAGTGAGCGAAGCCAATATTGTCCTTGCCTGAAAGAGAGCATCGCCCCTCTCTTTGTCATAATCTCTGTGGCAGTTTTTGCCAACAGCACTGCGTCAAGAAAAGGCTCATCACACAGGAAACTCCTGGCGAAGAGTTTCGGTGGCTTCAGTTGGTGTTTTCCATGCCCGCCCCACCCTCCACGGGCTCAGAATTGTTATTAATGGTCAGTCAGCAGGTTGGGTTCCAAGCAGCCTGACTGAGGCAGGTGGAGCTGTGTCTCAGACACGGAGGTCCCTGAGTGCTGTGAGAGGCTGGGACAGAGGGGTCCTCCCTCCGAGGATCCTGTATCTACAAAGCCAGCCCCTTGATGAGCAGCTTCCCATCAAGGAGTCTCAAACAATGGACCATCCCATCCCACGATTAGCAGGCTGTTTGCACCACAGTTTGGCTAAGAATGTTATGCTGACCTTAGATTTTCATACCAGATATGGGGATTTTCTAACTTTCTGAAGGAAGTGAGGATGACCCCAGGTCACAATTCCCAGGAACCCATCCTAGTCGGGCGCTTACATTTTTTTCTCAAGATTTGTTGCCTAAAAAGACCAAGTTGTTTTTCGTTTTGTTTTGTTTTGTTTTTTTTGAAAAGACCACTTTTCAGTCTAAGTTAGAATTAAGACACTTAGGAGTTGAGAGTTCAGACTTGAGAGTTGAAAAGTCTTGAGTTAAGGGAGTTAAATCTTAAGACAGATTTAAGAGGGTTACACTGAAAGGTCCGTGAGAATTGAGTTTGAAGGTAAGTTTTAAATGTGACAAACTCTGTTCTCCCTCTCGTTCTCCCTTTCCGTCTCTCCCGCTCTCTGCTCATGTCTGCTTTAGATTTCTCTCGAGCTTTCTGTGGCGGCTGCTGACCTGGGCTGTCCTGAGTACGACTGTCAGGAGGCAGGAACAGACACGTGAGCGCTGGGGTCCAGATGCAGCCCAGCCCTGGCTGGCTGAAGGCTGACCCGGCCCCCCATACCTCCTCCCCCTGCAGCGGTGCCCCCCCCCGGCCTTGTCAGGCAGACACCCTGCCATCTGCCAGGTAGCCGAGGCTTCCGGAATGGCACAGAGACAGGTGTGGTGTCACAGCGACTCTGAGAGTAGGCCGGCAGAGAAGGGCTAGGAAAATAGCTCATGATGTTCTGAGCCGAGCTAGTCCGTCCCAGGCCCTTGGCACTGGGACCTGAGAGGCTGAGGCTCACAGTGGCCAGCCCTCAGGGAGCAGTTTTTGTTTTTTCCTCTTTAAATTCTGGGAAGAACGATTTTTTAATTTTTTCATAAATGGCGTCAGCAGAACTCTTCCTGTGATGATGCAGCGAGTACGCGCGCCTTGTTTCTCTGTTAAAGTGTTGAGTACAGTAATTCCTTATCTACAGTGGGTAGGTCTCAAGAGCCCTAGTGGAAGCCAGAACCCCATCTAATACAGAATCTGTCATAAACAGTACATTTTTTCCTATGCATATATACCTATGATGAAGCTTAAATTATAAATTAATCCTAGTATGGGATTAGCAACAGCAATAATAAAATAAACCAATTACACTGATACTGAAACAAGGGATATACAATTTACAACTTCCTTCTAGAATTTTCATTTGAATGTTTTGAAACCACAGTTACTCATAAGTAGCTGAAGTAGAAAGCAAAGTTCTAGGAAAGGAGGAGCTGTGGTATCCACGAGTAAGCTTTCACTGAGCTTTTATTAAGGGGTTAGTGGTCACCTGGACGTTCAGTAAGTGTAATAACCACCTGTTTGTATTAAAGATAGCACTTTGTAGTCATTTAGTACTTAGTATTTGTCTAGTAATCTACAGTTGACAAAGCACCTGATGTCACATGCTTTCGTTTGTTAGATGAAAAAGAATAGCCCAGGGAGAAAGAGTTCGGAATCAGAAAGCCAGTGTTCAAATCCCTCCTGTCCTCAAGTTGTTTAACAGCTCTGAGCTTCCGTTTCCTCGCCTGTTAAATGGAGATAATAACGGTGATTGATTGATTGATTTCCTGGGGTCTTCACAGGAATCGCAAGGGGTCCACGGAGTTCCTGGTCTTAGCCCAGCACCTCCCAGGTGATGCCTCTGTCAATGTCCACTGTTAGCAGTTAATTAATAAAACTGCTAATATCATTGGTAATTTCTTCTCCGTATTGTGAGAAACAGATACGGTGTGAGGGATTTTTATCATTTTAAAGGTAACAGGTTAAGAAAGAAAGCGCCTAAGAAGCGCACCTCTCAGGTTTAAACCTCAACCTGCAATTCTGAGTGGCAGAGGAGAAGGTTCTGGAAGGAAGAGAAAGCAGAGCTCTCCCAGAGTTTTGTGACTGGGGAGAGTAGACAGCGGTCCATGTTCCCCTATTCTCAGAACAACTCTCTTAATTTAAAAACGATTCCATGATCACATCGATAACTTTTGTAATATTCATGTCCCTGTTTTAGCGTAGTCCACAGGTAACCAGTTTTACATTTAAAACAAGCTGTCAGATTCTAGCCTAAAAGAGAAGTGGTGCACACCGCCGAAGGTGACTGGTTCCCCGCTTCGTCGGGAATGGTTACCAGTTGCAGGTGAGGAACTGCGGGAGTCTCAGTACCTCGCTTGCCAGGGTTTGGAATCCTGCAGGAAGGCTCAGAAACTTCTGGAAATAACCGAACACAGGAGGCAGCAGTGAATTGAAGGGGAAAGACGAACGCCGTGGATTTGGGTGCTTAGCAGAGTTTGCTGGGTGTGGGAGAACTTTCCTGCCCAGGGATACTGTTCTGGGAGAAAGGAGAAAACCACAGTAGGCGGGAAACATCGGAGGTAAGAGCCAGAGATTGAGTCCCATAGGTTTGTTTTAGCACTTAGTGGATTGTTACTCCGTCAACAGACTGGACTTACGTAGACCGCTAAACCGGGCCCGGAAGGAGAACCCTCCAGCGGGAATCCAGGTGGGAGGGTGTCTCTGGCAGTCCCCGCTGCCTCCAGAAGCACCGTCAGGCCGGTCACTGCATCTGTGGCCTGAGTCTGCGCCCAGGGCGGAGTTGCGATGGTGACCCCCACGCCTTGGCTGTCCTGCGACCGAGTTGTGTGTCAGTGTCCGCGGTGCAGGTGACAGCTGCTTCCTGTGTGGCAGTTGTCCTGCTTTGTGGGTTAGGCAAAGCAGCATCTTCTATGAGAAAACTCTAAGCAGTATTTAATGGAAACTGATACTCTGAGCTCAAGTATGAAATATTACGTTCTGCCTTATGTTTTGATCCTTGCCTGTTTGATCCACTTTCTGAGAAAATGGCTTTGTAGCCGTTTCCTGACAATCCTGCTATGGTGTTAATAGGAACTTCTAATAAAAGGAGTAGCAGGGAAATGGTTAGTGGAAACTGTACCCCTTGATCCAGTTGAAATACCCTACAAATTAATTTTAGTGTTAGCATTTATTTAAATTAAAATTGGCTTCCCTTTCCCTTTGGGAAGTCCAATTTTGAAAGAAAATTCTTATATGTACAACACCAGGAAAATGGAATGAAATTCATGCAAGGTAAATATATGCCTTACCCTTGTGAGTTCTTTATGGCAGGTCAGTTCTCCTTTAGCTTCAAAGTAACAGCTCATTTCTGAAAGGAAGTCGAAGAGAAAAGAGCAACGGGCTCTGGGTTCGTGCTCTGGCTAGTTCCATTAATTTGCACAAATCTTTCATTTTTTTTCTCTTTCTTTTTCTTCAGTTCAGTTTTCCTCCTTATTCTTATCTCCTTTTCAGTTGCAAGGACTCTTTCAGTTCCAAGTGACAGAAAATCCAAACTGGTTCAAATAAAAGAATCATTTACCCAGGTCATGTAATCAAAGAGTCAAAGGGAAGGGTGTGACTTCAGGTATGGCTTGATCCAGGGTCTCATGACCCAGAACGCTCCTTTCTGTCTTGGTATCCATCTCTCTCTCCAGAGAGACAGGCCTCAGCCTAGGGGTGGGGGTGGCAGCAGTGAGCTGAGCATGCTGGCTGACTTGTGTGTACAAAGAGGTGCGGTCAGATGAGTATCTGATGGGCTCATTTGGAGCCTGATGAGAAAGGAGCTTGAAGGCCAGGGCCTGCTATTACAGTGTAGTTGGGAAAGCATTCAGGACCCTCCAGAAGCATGAGGGAGAGTCTGAGATAAAAGAAAGTTACGTGGGTGTGAATAGGATGGGACTGAAGACCAGGAGGCTGCTTTAGCTGGAAGTGTCCCTCAGAGGCCGTATGTGGGAGGTTTGAGCCTAGCAGGGCACTGTTGGGAGTTGGTGGACAGCAGGCAGGTGGGACTTAGGAGTCCCTTGTGTCCTCAGAGAGGGGACCCCTCAGAGCTGGTGGGGCCCCAACCCCTTGCTCTCCTCTCTCGCTTTCGGTCCGTGAGGTCACACTCTCGTGGCGTGCAGAGGTCGCCACTGACCATAGACTAAAGGCGTTCAGACTGAGCCCAAAGCAAGCTTCTCTTTTTGCTGATTATCTCGGATATTTGTTATAGAGATGGAAAGTTTACTGTGAATATGCTGAGGTGTCTGCCTGCTTGCAGTTGTAACAAGAATCAAAGTAAGGAGGCGAGTAAATTCATAGGAATGATAAATATGAATGCAGTATAAGATTGCTTTAGCGAAGATCGTGCGTTAGAACTGAGACCCTGGCTGTCTACTGAGATCTTCTACACAGCGGCCCACATCAGGTCAAACACATAAAACAAATATTGGACGAAACATCTTTTTAACCGAAAAGTTCTTAATCTTTTTTCTACATAGAGAAGTGTCACGAAGAGTCTATCTGGTATTGCATTTTACCTTATAAGATTTCTTTTGTTCATTTGCATTTGGTTTTGCAGTGCTAGGGCTTGAACCCAGGGTCTTTGCGCGCGGAGCTGCATCCTCAGCCCTTTATCTTTTCACTTTGAGACTGGATCTTGCTGTGTTGCTCAGGATGGATTGGGACTTGCAATCCTCCGGCCTAACCCTCCAAGACGTCAGGAATTCCAGGCGAGCACCCCCTGCCTGGCTACCTGAAAGCTGAAATTCAGCAACCCTGTAGGTTTTGGTTTGCATAATCAGACTGTATTATAAAACATTCACCCATGTGTTTAGTATTGCAGAGCCCCTGATAAGTAACACCTACCATCACGCAAAGCCTGGTGCTTTGTATAACAATGGGAGATAAAGCGCATGTGACCCCGGCCTCATGGGGCTGAGTCCGCCAAAATCTGTCAACTTTCAAGTTTACCTAACTAGCTTATTTTCATGTTTAAAATCTGAACTCCTGGAAGGATTATTTCTAGACTAGACAACTGGAAAATGTAATTAATTATCCTATTCCTCTCCAGACTCCTCTCAGCGTTACTATGTGTTTTTAAATTTTTCATCAAAACATACTTCCCGAAATCTTTATTCTTGATCTATGGCAAAAGCTCCACAATGACTATTTTCCGAATGATTTAATAAGTGAGCACTTTTGCTGCTGTTCTTATATGCTGAGAGATCGTTTAAGTGTCATCTGTTAAACCACTTAGGTCAATAAAAACCCTTTTTCCCCCCAAGTGATTATTGAGCCACGCAACAGCAGCCTCATACTTTGCTGTGCTGCTCTCTCTGCTTTTGGCCGATGTGGATTACTATTAATTATTGCTTCACAGAGTATTAGCCAAGAGTTATCTCGGCGCAGTAATGAAGGTCTGCAAAGATAAAACACTCGAATTAGAGAGCAAAGTGGAGGGCAGTTTTTAAAGGGGTGAGAGCTGCTCAGTGAGAGTGAGAGCCTCGCTCACATTTGAAATGCTGAGTGCCTACTTCATTGGGAATAATGCACCCCCTCTAAACGCGTTCTAAGGTTTCGCATTTATGCATTTAATAGCTGATTGAAATGACCTGGGAACTGATGAAAATCCACAGGAAATACGAATCAGAGTTCATGGTAGACTGAGATAGTCCTTCTTTCTCGTAATGCTGAGTAGCTTCCTGGGGACAGAAAGAGACCACATTTGGGAGATTTTTATAGTTCCTTTTCTGATTACAAAGATAATCCATATTCATTGATGATATTTTGGAGAATACAGAAAAACACAATATGGAAAATTAAAATTGGCTGTGGTCAAAGTTGTATTTTTGCCGATGGCTTTTAAAAAATCACCACCCCCAGGGACTTCATAGATTGTGAAGGTTTTGTACTATTTCCTACTAAAGGTTAAAAGCAACAGGGCAGCATGAAAAAAACTGTGGCCAAAATTGTCTCCCCCTCCACTCCCTGGCCCCTCCCTCCTCGCTGTCCTAGAGCCAAACAAGCCCCTTTTACCAGCAAAACTGCTGTGGGAAGAAAGCCTTCGTCTGCTTCTCTTGGAGTTTGTGAACGTGGCGTGCCATTTGGATAGGATGCTATGTGCAAAGTTGAACACAGTTTGTTTTAAATAAAGCTTTGTCAAAATGGTCTGGAAGCCTCTCTTTTCTCTATGATCTACCTGTGTGGACCTGCCACGTGCAGGGAGGAACCACTTCTCTAAATGGACAAGATGTGGTCTTACTTTCTTCCTGTTGCATAATTACTGATTTTACAACGGAAACAGAAGTTTCTTTAGGCTGTATGTTGTCATCTCAGACTCCAAAGACCCGGCCCTTGAACCCCTCAGTGGTGCGGTGAGGCAGTTATTCAGAATGGCCCTTGTCCCTCCTGGTCTTCTGTGGGACTGAAAGCAAGGTGTCCTGCTTCAAGCAGAATGGGTGCAAAGACCTCCCTTCACTTCCCCGAGGCCGGCAGAGGCTTGGGAGTGGGACCGAATGTGGGCAGGAGACTGCTGTTTCCTCCCTCTGACCTGTCAACAAGCTGGGTACCGCATTCCAAGGCTTTCAGGGAATGTGAGCTCATGCCAGGCTAGGGAGAGAGAAGCCTGTCCCAGCGGGAGAATATCTGTTTCTCCTGAGTGGAAGCCGCAAGAAAGCAGACCAGGCCCCATTCACCAGTGCTCTCTCATTTGCAAATATTTGAGATCCATCCACCTGCCCAGAACATCCTGAAGGCCTAAGTTGAAGGGTGAAAGTCCGCTCTGTCTCTCCCCTCCCAGCCCAGCCTGCCCTGCAGTGTGGGCAGTGAGACAGCATTTACAGCACCTGTTCACATTCATTGACCTAAACTTGCTTAGGCTGCCCGCCTCCCTCTAAGGGAGAGTGTGTCTCAAAGTTGCCCATCAAATACCTCCTGTCCTTTGCCTTCAGGACTCTGCCCGTTTCTCCTGCTGCGGGACCCACACAGCATTCTGCCCTCTTGGAGCACTGCTTTGCCCGGCTCGTGCTTGTTTCACCCGGTGGAATCCAGGCCCTCCACAGGAGTTCTGCCGCCTCTGGAAGCTGTCTCCATCCCTGGAGTGTTTGCTCCTTCATTTCCGGTCCTTACCTCACTTTGAGATGCCCTGTGTGGTTATTTGACTGGAATGAATCTCCTCCACTGGACTGTAATGTTGCAAGAACCAGGGCTTTGTTTATCCCTTGTCCTTATGGAGTACCTGGCACTTAGAGTGAGCTCAGAAAATAGCCAAGTAAACAAATGAAGGAACTAAAAAAATGGATGGATGGATGGACAGATAAATGGACAGATATGCTGTTATTATAATGTCTAGGTAGGAGTCCTTTTATTTTAAAAAGAAGTATTCCGTAATTGTGTTTTATTTGATCGTGATATACATGAACCAACAATGGCTTCTGCCAAGGCTTAAGTGATCAAAAAAAAATAATAATAATAATAACACCACAGAATAGGAAAGTGGGAGAGTAATTCATGAAGCGTCTTAAATTTCTAATCCCACATTTAAAAGGTACAGTCAGATATGCTCTCAAGCTGTTTCTGCATTTTTAATGAAGGTAACTTTGGATATTCAACACCGAGGTGCCCTTCGGGATCTTTGGTTGTGTGGCAGAGGCCTCCTGAGCCTGCCTCATCCTGTGCTCCTTCCAGATTTCGAGGAAGAGTCAGTGCCTCATACTCTTTACTTAAAAAGTGCATATGCGTTCCCTAGAAACCTTCCAAATGTGTGAAATAATTACCCGGGAGACAAAAGAAGAGGACTCCCACAGTCCGATACTCGTTCAGGAGTCTGCGTGAGGCATTGTGCTGTGAGGGTCAGATTATGCCTCGTTCCCCCTTTCAAAATATATTTCAAGTTACATTATTAAAATGCACCATAAGGCGTCTTTGTGCAGAAAATTGAAAAATAGAACTTTAGATGGGCCAGACATCCCTAGAACCCCAAGTTTTTCATTTTTTCCTGAAACAGCCCTTCACTTTGAAAAATATAAGTAGGCCATGGAGAGAAATTCCTGATGTGAATTTCTTCTAATAGCCCCCAAACTCTTCTTTCAAATTACTACAAAAGCAATTCAGCATTTTTAGTGCCAGATTGATGAAAACAAACCCTAAAAAGTGCATATTAAGCTTTCCTGATTAATTAAAGGCAGTGAGGAAAGAGTCATCCCAGCTCAGGTTTATGAAAACAAATAATGCTTGGAAATGAGCTTGCAGTGTAAAACTGGAGGAGATCGTGTTAATTCAGTTGCGTTCATGTTGGACATTGTTGCCCTGAAGTGTTAAAACCACTAATTACTGGTAGGTTGCAAGAGAGGAAAGTCACAAGATTTTGAAAGGGATTTCAAGTTACACTTGGAAAACCATTCGAGAAATCTCTCCAGAGAAACAATTTCGCTTTTGTTCCACGGGACGAGAAAGATGTGCAAATACATCATCCTGGGCTCTAAGTCTTAGCCTGTTCACAGCGATTCATTTATACCAGGTCAGTGATGACCGGGTCAACACAGAAAGGCTCTGGAGTGATGAAACTTGTACAGGGTTTCAGAGAAGTTGCACTTTCTCACAGCCGGGGCCCATGGTCACTGGGGGAGAGTCACAGCCAGTTGGGTGATACAGCAAGGGAATGGTTCTTTGTAAAGTCAGAGGAGTAGATAAAAAAGTAAAGAGAGCTAGAGAGGAGATAATTTTGGAATTTTTTTTTTTTTTTTTTTTGATGCCAGGGATGGGTCTCCGGCCCTTGCACTTGCAAGGTAGGCAGAGAACCACTGAGCCAAATCCCCAGCCCTTGGAACTTTAATTCTTCTTTCCACATCTAGTGTATTTTTAAAAATATGTCTCTACTTTATTTCACTTAAAATTATGTTCTCAAGGTGCATCGGTTTACCTAAAAATGACTCGTTTATCCTTCTTTATGGCAGAGTAATACTCCATTGTATATTAAAACTACATTTTCTTTATCCCTTGATGAGCATATGGGCTGATTCCCAGATTTAGGTATTACAAATTGAGCTGTTGCAGACATGCACATGTTACTGTGGTGTGATGCTTTTTGAAAACCTTTATTCTTTTTATTAGTACATATTTGTCATACATAATGGTTACTGTGCATTGTGTTTAATTATCCTTCCAAAGGTGGTGCTCTTGAGTTTTTTTTGAACAGCTTTTTGTTGTTGGAAATTTCTCAGTTATCTTCAGGGCCCAAAGAGTTCTCATTCTTTGTTTTTGTTTTGTTGTTATTGTTTTGCTTGGGGGGGGTCTGTTTTTGTGTTTTGTCTTTTTTTAAACAGAATGATTTTGTTTCCTAAAGAAGTCACGTGTTACAGGGTCAGTGTGAACAGCTATGAACTGAACCCCACTTTGCTGTAGTTTGTGTTAGCGCCACAGTCTGAGTAAACTGGAGTAGGCTCTTTATTCCTTGAAATAGGCAGGGAACAAAGGGAGGGGTTTGGTTTCTCCTTCCTCCTGCCGTCCCCCCTGACTCCTCCTGTTCTTTTCATCAGCATCCTTTCTGTGAGTTTGCCTCTGTCCCTGGCCTACTCTCTCTCTCTTCCTAGCCCTCCCCTCACCTCCCTTTTTCCTCTCTTCCCCTCTCTCCGTTGTCCCCTTTGTGCTGTCCCTCTCCCTGTGGTACTGAGCAGATGAACTGACCATGGGTGCCCAGCGGGCTCCATGTTGGGCCCTGGACAGCCCAGGGCTGTGTGTGGGGCAGCCGTGCCCAAGGTGCTGGGCTTGATCTGGACGATGAGGCTCCCATGGGCTCAGGGACACTCACCCCTTACATTCGCTCCCCCTGCTGCTTAGAATGCACAGTGTTTCATCTCAGGTCTCACAGGCGTTCTGTCTCCTGAGTATTTGAAAGATTCTTCATTGCTAAGTGACACTTTTGAACTTGGATTCCTGGCCCTGAGACAGGATATGCCAAATGGTGGAGTTGATTACAACACATAAAATTGACTTTGAGCCAATTCTAAACTGTGTACATAGATGTTCAGATAGCAGATAGGAATGCATTATTTATGTATTTTTTCAAAATAGTTATAACTTGCCTTTACTCAAACTATATGGTTTATTACTTTCTCTCTGAGTGCTGTGGTTCATTTAAAGCAACACTCCACCATCCACTGAAGATCTGCAAACAGCCCTCCCTGTCTGGGATTTGACCGGCACTTTGCTGGACCCAGCCAGTGTAGAGAAAGTGGAGCTCTGTACCATTTGCGAGGCAGAGTACTTTGTGTTTGAAATGGAGATCAGCTGGCCTTTGTAGGCCACATTTGAAGTCACTGATGCCAGTTCAGTCCCAGATGGGCAAATTAACTTTAGTCCTTTTCATGTCCAGAATCTGCATACCCCACTCAGCAGTCAGAACAGGAAACTCTGCAGTGCTTGGGCACAGACCACCACTGGGGTACGTGCCAGCTAGTTCTGTGAGCGACATAGAGCTCACTGTCCCGGTAACAGAAGCGACTCCCTTTTAGTACCCATCTTCTTCCTCCACCTTCCCACTGTGCACTGGGCCACTGACCTCAGTACCCCAGATTCTGACGGCTCTGGTGGGACTCTTGTTGGGAACTACCTTCGAAGCTGGCTTGAGAATAGGGTTACGATACGGAGCCCACTTCCCCACCCCAGAACTGAATAAGAGTGATCTTAGCCTCATCCCTCATGGCATTGCCAGCACCTAGAACACTCACATATACTAGGGACGTAGTGAGTATTTGCTTAATAAATGAGTACACGTTTTCACAAACAGGTGACACTCGCCCAATTTTATACTTGCTGAAAGTTTCGTATTGCAGATGCCTTAAAGGAGGGTAGTTCTGCATACTTGGAAGTTAATGGCTCTAGGTGCAGCCCTCGGCCAGGGACAAGTGAAGTTGGAGGAGAAGCCCCCTTCCAACTTCCCTCATCCCCACTGTCTCTTGGAGACCACTGTGGGACTGAAGTACTGACCTGCTTATGAATACACTGCAGCAGGTTTCAGGTTTCTTCCCATAGTACTCTGTGGGACGACTTCTCAAAGAATCCACCTGTGGTGGGGTTCTTGCTTCAGGGCTCTGAGGAGAACCCTCTGTCTGGGAGAACCCAGTCCGAGGCAGTCATGACGAAGCCGGAAGTGACACGGAGGCTCTGTGTGTTGGCTGCTACAGCTGGGAAAGCAGTTTGGTACAGCGTGGCCAGCTATCGGTGAGTGAGGCCTTTCATCTTGATACATTAAAGACAGCAAAGAATTTTCATATAAAAGTCAAGTGATATTGATGTTTTAAGAATTCGAATGCAGTGTAGACTTGATTGGGCCTAATTTGTAGACACCTGTCCCTTGCCTGTCATTTCAGTATATGGAGGCTATTGTTTCTGGTCTGTTCAGCAACTGTTCCTTGCTCCAGAAAGACCCAGAAGTGGATAGTTGACCAAAGCCCTCTCTCTCTCTCTCTGCGCGTTGGGGGCCTTCGTGTTCCTCCCACTCCTCTGTAGTCACTGGGTTGAGAGCCTCCCAAGAATCACCTTCCCCAGCCAGGTCCTTGTCTCCATTCTAAGAAAGTCAACGCCCGGAGTGGGGAGGCCTGTGGAGGGGCGCCCAGGAAACACGGGGCCTGCTTCCGACATATCCGTGGCCAGCCGCAGGCTGGGAGTTGCCTCCATTCTGCAGGAACAGCTCTACTCCAGAAACTGAGCACCGTGTCTTAAAAGTAGATTGATTCAAGGGGGGGAAATTCATTCTGAAATATTCCTACAGCAAAGTTAGTTATCGACAACATTGTTCGCTGCAACTGAACTGATTCCTGTTAATTCTACACGCGGTTCATTCCCCTTAGGTACTGCACAGAACGCAGTAAAATCATTTTATTCTTCTGTGATTTCACATAATATTGGAACGAGGAGAGTTTTGTTTCTCCAGAAGCTGCAATTAGATGGCAAGTTATCTGTATCTTTTTTTTTTCTTTTCTTTGAAACCATGATCTTCAAGGAAGTTCCTGGAAGCTCCTTTCTGCTTGTTTAAATATTCTAATAGGATTTGCAGTTCCGTCTTCCTCCCTCCGGTCTGTACAAGTTAAGGCATCACTGAGCGAAGAGAACCGTGCATCACTATTTGCTCAGCTAATGCACTGTGGAGAGCTCTGTTTGAATGGTCTATTTATCTCTTCCTGTTGTCACTAGAGAGAGCTGAGACCCATGCCCCTGCAGTTAGGGAATACCTGTGCAGAAAGAAGTGAAGTCAACTAATTTTTAATACTGAATCAATAGTGGGGTTTTTTAAATTTTGTTTTGCTTTTTACTGATCCTGGCAAGAATGTAAGCACCAGGACCTTTCTTACCTATGTATTGAATTTTATGGGATTCTATTGCTCAGTACCATAAAATATAATTTTAAATGAACCACATCAGGTTGTGATTCTAGAAAGGTGAAAGTCTTTGAGAACATGTAAGGTTAATTTAGTATATTTTGAGCCATTTCACATTAAGGGTTTTATATTTGTTTAACTTCATTATTTGACCATTTCTCATTTGAAAACTCCGTGAGAACTGTCCATTATTGAGGGTATCTGTTTGCATTAATGTGTAGGCACTTTGATTTTTTTCTCCAGAATGGAGGAAGTGTGCAGCAGATGTCAGCACCGTCTTGTTATCTATAGGTTAGGAAATTCAGCTGGGCACTGCCACTGTGGGAGTCTGTGACTAATGAAAGGATTTTTCAGGTCCCCACTGATGGCCTACTTATTTGTAGCATGAAATCGGGAACTGCAGTTCAAGGACGGCAGTAAAATTTGGATATTACATTTGTCACTGTAGCAGTGGCCCATTTTCATGAGGCCATTTGCCTTATGGCGACTTGGCCAGGTAGTCAGCTGGAAATACAGAGATTACTCTGAAACTTAGAATAAAGTTTAAAATAGAAGAGTGTTCAGTAGTCTTTAATACAGGGGCATTTGATGTTTGCAAATTTTAATCCTTTGAGATGAAATTTTAAATTTATTAATGGGTAGTTTGGAACAAATGTGAAGGATAGTATTCTGCTAAGCTGCATTCCTGCAAGATGTTCTAAGGATTTTTATTTGCTTATCGTAAAGAGATTGATTTTACTTTGCATGACTAAACATTTTCAGGTTTATTTCCCATGAACCTGTGGTTATTTTTTGTTAGTGGTAGATCTTTTTGGTTGTGGTGGTCTGTAAAGAACAAAAGTGCAGAAAATCCTGCAGATGCTTTTTGTATAAACATTCTTAGACAGTATAACTCCAGGGATTTGCAAGAGATATTTGAAGCTTTGGCATCATTTCATTTTCACAGTTAAGATTATACTTAATTTTGGCACAGAGGAAATTATGACAAACAATTGCTTAGTAGGTACCAATGCTGTAACAAAATTCCATGAACTGGGAAGTTTATAAGCAACACACAGTTATTTCTTATAATCCTGGAAGCCCCAGCTGAGGGCACTGGCAGCTTCAGAGACTGGTAGGACTTGTTTCCTCATTCATGGACACTATCCTGTGCCCTCATATAGCCTAAGGGACTGGTCAACTGTGGGAAAGTTCCCCTTGTCTCCTCCCAGCAGGGTCCACTGTGGCCTTGCCTCCCCACAGTGAACTGGGGGACAGGGGTACTACTTAGATCACGGGGTGGTGTGGGAGCTCTGCGAGCATCTATGCCCTTACCACATCCCCTCCCCGACGTGAGTAAACCCCTGAAATTCCAAGCACAGCAGAGACTGTGGAGTTGCAGTCATTTACAACAACCTCTCTCCGAAACAGGCACCAAACCTTCAGGACAGTGATAACCCTAGGTCCCTGTCTAGGGAAGAGCATGGATACCTACTTTTTTTTTTTTCCCAGTGCTGGGGATCTCACCCAGGGCATTACACATGCCAGAGAAGCATTCTACCACTAAGTTACATGTGCAGCCCTTTTTATTTTTTGAGTTAGGACCTCACTGAGTCACCCAGCCTGGCCTTGACCTTGTGCTTCTCCTGCCTCAGCCTCTCCGGTAATTGATACTACAGGGATGTACTACCACAGCCGGTGACAAATGCCTACTTTTGTGTGCTGCTTATAGGAGTTCAAGAGTCTCCTGTCATCTATTCAGCCAATGTCCGCTGACCCCACTGTGACCAGTAAACAAATTTGTGAGGACCGTTGATGGCGGGAGCGATGAGTGAAGACAAAACGCTGGACTCAGCTCCTTTAGACAGTGTCAAAGGTGACGTGTGAGAGCGGGAGGAGGTGAAGAGCAGTGTGAGCTTAAGAGGTGCTGCAGACTGTCACTTCCCTGGGGAAGGGACACTTACAAAAGGTTCCAGTCTTGTAAAGTAAGAAGAGTCGATGTGCTGTGTTTGCCATCTGTCGGACCCAGTAAGTCTTCTCTCCGGAGCAGAGCTGTCCGTTGACCTTACTCGGTGGGGAGGGACTGCAGGAGAGCTGCCGCTCCGACTCCCAGTTCCCTGGACCTACTGTGCAGAAAGTGTTGCACTTATTCACATCTTGCCGTAGCTCCCCGTGGGAGGATGGAGGTGCTCTCGTCACAGACGCTTTGTTGCTGTTCATGTGTGCGCTAGTCCCCAGGCTCACATGCGTAGGGGCAGGTTGACGAAATAGTCCCGCCTCACCAGACTCCAGGTTGCAGAGTTTCCAGGTGCCCCCGGAGCCAGAGGGGTCCCCGAAAGTGAATGGATCCTAAATGGCCTTCACCAGGACCTTTCTTACCTATGTATTGAGATGTTTCAGATTCTGATATCCAAGGAAAACAAAATATTCTCAAGAGCCGCCCTAAAATATTGTATTCCCATAGCCGCTATTTTCAAACTGCTTTCCTCTCCAAAGATTATCAGGGAATTTATATGGTCTGTACTATAAACATTTTCAACTAGGCATCTTGTTTTCCCTCTGAATCTTGGAAACACGTGCAAAATATGTGATGAAAATGCAACAAGGGAAATGCTGACTTCTAAAAAGTATCTCTGGCTTTCAAGTGGAAGATGGGCCAACAACCTGTGGATCTGAAATGCCACACACTTACGTAGTTCCTCAGGTGTGCAGACCCGGGACAGAAGTCTTCTGTGTGCTCCAGGAGGTGACCTGGGTTCAGGGTGGGTCCTTATTCTGCAGTATTCCACCCTCCATGTGACCTCTTCAGCCACAGTCTTCAGCTGAGCATTGTCAGGCTTAGCTGCGTTCTGAGGACTCCACAGGGCAGGCTGGACGCGCCTGCCTGCTGAGTTCCTCGGCCTCCAACAGCAGAGGGGAAATCCACTGAGCTGTCAGGTCCATCCTTGCTTCCTACTACCTCACTCTCCTCGCGTGGGAAGCCGTAACTTGGGAGAGGGCAACCTGCTCTGTGGAGTTCAAGTCAGTCTCACAAAAACCCAGGCCTCTGAGATATTAGCCTCGGCCAGGTTCCAGGTCCTTCCAAGAAGCTGTAGGTCTTCTGAGGAAGGTGTCTGTGTGTCTACCTGCTGATCTTGCAGCCATTTCTGAGCAAGCCAAGGCTCTGCACGCTCAGATCTCCCCATCTTGAGCTCCCACAAGGACCCATTCGCTCTAAGCTCCTGTCAGATACCAGCCTGGCTTGTCCCAGGTAGCTAAGAGTGCTGAGAAGTAATCAGAAGAGCCCCGGCTAGTTAATCAGCTGTTTAACCATTCCGTTCTCTAGCATGTATAGGTGGGCTTTTGTCGATGTTTTAAGTATTCGGATCATAGGTATAGCTAGTGAAACACGAGTGATTTTAGAGCTCTGACTGAAGCAGAGTGGTGCCCTAGGTTAGCTCATATTCTGTTTCCCTTTTCAGGAAGAAATGAACTGCTTTCGATGTTACATGAAGACCTAGTTTATGAGTGGACTTTGCCAGATTTACTGAGCAAGGCCGCAGACCACAGCCTTGTGAAAGCAGGCAGGCTGAGTCCACATCGTAGGTTATTAGCCACAGGGCTAGAACAAGTCGCTTTGCCTGTCCGGGGCCTCGGTTCCCTCCTCTGTAAGCTGAGCTCCGCACCAGGAACTCACGGGGATCGACACAGACCACGCATCACAGCCCGGTCGCTGTAGCGTCAGTCGCTCACATCGTAAACGCTCGGCAAACTGCCTGATATACTGTACCCTTTCCAGACAGCGTCCTTAACTCGGAATTTCATTTCCATCTTCCTTCCAAGAAAAGCACTTAGATTAGGACAAACTGAGCCCTTCAAGTATTTTGAATATTCTAGCTGTGCTTCTATGGCTTGTGCCCTTGTGTCTTTGTAAACTGAGAGCCTGGGTAACTAGCGCTGTGGGCAACTCAGCCTAAGAACTACCCTTGGGAGATTCTCAGATGAGAAGGTGGTAAGAGGCAGTGGAGGGGCAGGTTAGGAAAAGTAAGGAGGACAGGGTGTGCTCAAATATGGGATATGCACGCAGAATGATGCCACAATGAGACCCAGTGCGCATAAGAATATACACAGTGAGTCCCTGACTTACAGACATTCAAGTTGCGAACATTCACAGATCAGAATGGACCTAGCGTTTTGCACATTTGTAGGTGGGAACAAATCATCCCATTTTAAGGTGACTGTAAAAGTAAAAGCGGCTCTTTGACAGTGGTACAGTACTGTACTGTGCCATTATAAAAGTAAAATAGCTTTTTTACAGTAAATATAGTAAGAATGAAAATCGTTTACTTACAGTATTTTTTGTGTATGTGTGTGTATTTGGTGGGTTTTTTTTTGGTACTGGGGATCGATGTATTTGGTGTTTTTCTCCTTTACATTGTATATTTGTGTCAAAGGTGTACAAGATTCACTTTGTCAGACTTAAAAAGCATCTGACTCATGAATATTCTTCCAGATTGGAACTCGGGGACTTAGCCCTTGATTTGTTTGCCTCCTTCCAGTAGAAGGTGTTTTGTTCTAGGGTACAAACAGATATTTATGAGTACATCCCAATCTGGCTCACGATTCTCTTTGTTTCCATGAGAAAGTCTCATGTTCCAGTTTTGAATTGTGAGGTAATACAGAGATCGTATCTTGGTTGATGCCAGCAAAATGTAAAGTTACATCTAGTTTGTATGTTACACCCTCTTGGAGGCCTGGAAACTGGAATCTGTTTCTTTTCTGTAACCCTTTTCTTTGTTTTTATGGTGGCCAACTGTGGCTTCTCCTACTGGTCACACCTCAGTGGTGTCACACACTGGTTCCATTTTAAATGGGCGTTTCCAGGATGCCGACTTTTTCACTGCAACTAAATCAAAACACTAGGAAAGGAGCTAAATTGCAGTCTACTAGGCCTTTCCCCTCAAGTGGCTTGTAAAAAGTCTTGATAGACAGAAGAAGCAGCAGGCTGGCCCCTGGGGTGCTTGTCTAGTGGCAGGTCCAGACCATCGGCAGACACATGATCTGGAGAAAGGCACTCCTATTTCACATGGAATTTGGTTGCACTGTCTGTACAGTGAGAACTTGATAAATAACAGCCTAGGCTCCAACGGCTTTTGGTTCCTGGGTGGCCCCGATCAGCTGATGGAGGCTGCCTGCCATTTGTATGGGGAAAGCAGGTTCTCAGACAGTTTGGTCCAGTTCTGGACCCCTCAGTTCCAGCCCCACTCAGAGCCCGAAGGTGTGCAGCCCCTCCCTCAGCCCCCTCCAGTGCCAATCGCACGGCTCCAGAACAATCCCAGGTATGTCTTGCATACTTTTCCTCTTGCTCGAACAGCTGACACTCGCGGGTCAGGGTTTCTGGGTGGTGTTAGCTGATCATCACGGTGGAGAGTGAGGCGATGCGATTCCACCTGGCACTTGGAAATGACTGGCCTTTGGATCCAAACTGAATTTGCTCTCTTATTAATTAATATTTCTAGGGGAAAGCTGGAAATTAAGATATTTGGAAAGGGCTAAGGCCAATCTAGATTTGCTGTAGGTACATTTCAAGCATCAGATTTGTTTACTAGGTTGTAGATGGAGATGAGATAATGTGGACATTAATACTAGGATTTTACCTCCACACCCTTTCTGTTTCCCCATTCTCTTATGACCACGCTGATAAAAGTATTGTGCTTTCTTTTTGCTACTTTTTAGAACAAAGCTCCTCAAAAGCACTTTCGTTTGTTCCTATAGTTATCTGAGGATTTGTTTGTATTTGAAAATTATGTTGAATATCCCAGCACAGTAAGAGTGGTACTTGCTCTGGTGGCACATACTCGTAATCCCAAGAGAGGCCGAAGCAGGAAGATCTCTGCGAGTTCAAGGCCAGCCTGGGTTACTTAGTGAGTTCAAGGTCAGCCAGAACTACATAGCAAGACCATGCCTCAAAAAGTATTTGTTGATTGTTAACATACTTTTAGGTGTGTTTTGGATTTGCCATAATTTATTCTTTCCTGGGAAGTCAGGGCAAGGAAAAGAAACCACTTAGGTGTTCCCAGAAGTTGGCTCACTCAAGTTGAATGCTACCTCCGTTGGCATGGTTTTCAAAATGTTACCTGTGCCAACACCTTGTATCCAGTACTTTTCAGGAGTCATCTAGATTCATCCTCTTCCCTCCCTCTGCTTAGATACAGTTGGTGCCTCCATTTTCCAGGGAAAGAAACTGAGATCAGAGGAGCTCAAATGTCCCAGCTCGCTTAGCCGATGCGTAACTGACTTGTGTTTGAACCCAGGTCCGTCTGAATGGAGAATGTACTCTCTCCACTCCCCTGGGTTGTCTTGGGTGATCTTCCAGCAGGGAGAATAGCTGAGGTCTCACTTTCTAGGAGAATAATGGATCCAGAGTCAGCAGGCGTGGAGCCAGGACCCTAGCCCTGCTGTTTCTCACCCTGCCACCCTGCATCACCAGTTCCAGTGTGGGAAGGTAAAACGTCAGCTCTCTTAACCAGATTCCCGGAGACCAGTCCTCTCTTTTGTGGCTAACACTTCTGGATTCCTTGTTTAGTGCTTCTGACTTATTCCTTCTCCTTCCCACCTGCTTTCTCTAGAACTTTCTTCTTCCCCCACCGTTCTTTGACTTCGTGGAGGAATCTCCGTAGCAGTGGTAGGAAGAGAATAACAAGAGTGTCTACATTTTAGCATTGTTTTGCAGATGGTGATTGTTGCTAATGGTTATAGACATGAGTTGAAAATTTGAAAATAAGCACTGACATTGATTACACGCTTGCAGTGTCCCTGAAGCTACAGGAAGCGCCCTGTCCCAGTCTAGTTCCGACTCAGGGTCACCCTGGGGGTGTCTTTATCATGGTCCCCATTTCAGTGGTGGCCATTTGGGATATGGGAGAGCTTAAGAGTCTTGCCCGAGATGAAGATATAATAAGCTTTGGAAATCAGATCATCTAACGCTCGATGCCAAGCTCTCGACCGTCCATTTACTCCCCCTTCTTCTAATTCAAGCAAAGCAATAGGAATGGCGCTTTCACGGTTGGGATCAGAAACCCCCACAGAGGCTCATGTATGGAAGGCTGGGTCCCCAGTGCAGAGTTCAGAGAAGGGGCCTTCCGGGAGGGGACTGAATTGGGAGGACTCTGACTTGAGCAGGTGATTCGTCCCTTCATGGATTCATAATGTGATGGGACTCTTGGGGGATGGGGTGGGACCTTTCTGAAACAGGGCCCAGCCGAAGAAAGTAGGCCGCTGGCACATGCCCCATTAGTGTGTGTCTTGTTCCCAGCCCTTCATGCTCTCCTTATCTCCTCACTAGCCCAATGTGAGCAGTTTGGCCCAGTGTGCTCTCTGTGCCTTGATTCTGTGCATCACTGCAGGCCCATAAACAATGAGCCGAGTGACCAAAGACTGAAACTTCAGAAACCACGAGCCAAAGTAAATCTTTCCTCGTTTATTCTGATTTACCTGGTATTTCTTCTCAGCCTCAAAAGTGCTAACGAGCACAAGTGCCTAATAAACATTAAAAGTCTCATTCATTCGTTTAGTCATCCATCCATTCAACAAATGGTCACAGAAAATCCTTTGCATCCTAGTTTCTGGGGATGCACCAGTGAATGAAACTGACAAAAAGCTGCCCTTGTGGGGATTAGATTCCGGGTGAGGGAGGTTGCAGCATACAAAAAAATATAATGATTTAATGATACACATGGTGGAGGAAGGTAAAGACAGGGAAGGGCCTGGAGAATGCTGGGAATTGGTCCTGGGAACGGTGAGAGCTATCTGTTACGGATACTCATGCTAGAGAGGATGCTTGCTCTTGTTGAGTAGTGTGTTGTCTGCTGATAAGCTCTACATCTGGGGTCGCCCTGTTCTCCCTACTGTAGACTCAGTTTCCACACGCCTCTCGACCTTTGGTGTTTGTCTATTTTTTCCACATAAAATCTGAATTTGCTTACCTAGAGTCAGGTGCCGTTTCCTGCCTGGGCTCTTTGATTTACTCTCCTGGCCTTGGCTGTTGTGCATACTGTGGCTGTGCGGATTCGTGTAAAGTCAGTGCCCTCTGCGTGTGAGCGTGGTTGCCTTACACAGGCTCTCCATTCACTAGTGTGATGATTCTGTCAGTGCCCTGTAATATGTGACAGTATGAAGTGCAAGGAATCTCAGGCAGATGGGTAGAAAATATTGTGCTTCTCATGCTCAACACAGGTGTTTTATACGCACTGGCATGCTCAGTGGAACTTGGCCAGAGTGGCCTGGATGCCTGGCGCCAAGGCTGTTCTCTGGGATTTACCTGCAGAAGTGAAGCATCTATCCGTCACATTTAGAAGCAGGGCTTCAAAGGCAAAGTTTACCATTTCTTTTCTTCAGAAAACAAGACTTCCAGACTTCTTGCCGAAATTGAGGCCAAACCATTCACAGGGTGAGAATACGACTTCTCATTTATTCTCCTTCTGCCTCTTGGGCTCTTTATAGCAAACCATCCATCATCTTGTGGCTGAGGTGCAATGTGGCCCAACAGGTAGGCACTGGTAACAGCTCCCTTCAGCTTGCCTTTAAGGCCACTGTAGATTGCTGTGACTGTAGCAGTTCTGAGGCAATCCATATCAGTTCTTGGAAAATGCCATTGTGGCCCGAAAGAACCGTACTTTTCTGTATGGATGACACAGACTGCTTTTGTGGGTACTGCTCCCCCCCACAGTATTGTGCTTGAAGACTCCACAGTTCATCCGTGAAGTGTTGGTGCTCTGGTCCTGAATAAGGTAATGCTGGGAAAAATAGAAAGATTTTAGACATTGTATCCATATTTTTGTTGGAGGAGGGAAGTTATAGAGACTCTCCTATATGTGCGAAATTAGTAGAATTGGAATAAACATGTGATCTAGTCCTTTGCCTAAATACCTTCAGCCAACAAATATTAGTTGAACAATGATTTTATACATTATGAGAATCTGCGGGAATCAAATGTTGAACAAAATCTAATATGGTTACTATGATCAGTGCAGTTACAATCTAATGGCGTATCAAGGCATTAATAAAACCTGTAAAATCACACCTCTAAATGTGTTATAAAGAAAACACATTTGTGCTAGGAGATAGTAGATCAAAGAGAATTGTCCTAGGTGCGAAGACCACGAGGGGTCTCTTTTCGAACTTAGAGTTGAGTTGAAATATAAAGGACAAATGCTTGTTAACTAAAGGAAGGCGGAGATGGAGGCTTGGAGGTAGGGGGAGCCCTGTGACAGGGGCGAGTGATTGCTACAGTGGGAACACAGCACTAGAGAAGACTGAAGATGTAAGATGAGACTCTAACAAGACCAGCAAAAGAGCTGGATCTTTATCCCAGGTGCAATGGGAAAGGACGGAGAGGCCAGACACAGAGGTAATCAGTTTTGTGTTTTAAGAGAGTCGTATAGCATTAGATTGGAAGACAGATTAGAGGGACAGAAGTGGATAAGAAACAATGAGTTTGAAAGAGAGTCAAGTGTTTAATTGAAAAGAGGAGGCACCAATAATTACTGTCGTGGGAAGTGACTCCGGTGAAGGATCTAGTGCCCTCCAAGTTAGAGGGGAGATGGGTACCTGTCTGTCAGGGGCTTGTGAGTGAGCTGATATTGAACTGAGTAGGACTTCGTTGGTGGAGGAATTGCAGTTCAGATTGAGGCAGAAGAAGGTTGAGAGGGAAGTTAGGAGAGGAAAAACATAATTGTGGTGAGAGAGCTTGGCAACACCAAGGAGCAAATAGCAGATCATTTTTTATAAAACTGTGAAGTAGGGACCTGGGAATGCCGATTTCCTTTTTTCTAAAGAACCTCAAGAGAACAAGGCAGAAATCCAAATTCCAAAAGAGGAGGGAAAATGGCCTTTCCCTGACATCTGGATGAAGTAAAAAGACAGGGGCTCTGTTACTTAAGCTGTGCCACACAGGGTGGAACCAGCCACAGGGCTGACTTGTGTTAAGACCCCATGCTATGGATTCACAGGGACTACTGGATCAGGAGTCCCAGGTGAAATCTGAATCTGGGACTAGATGGACCCTACAGGGAATTGCTGAGTGGCCCAGCTTTTAGACTAGTTATTCAAGAAGAAAAAAGAACAGGCAGCCTTGGAAGTTTAGGTTGGAGGCTGGGTGAGAATGGACCTCATGACAGGTAAAACTCATGGAAGCGTAGAGCTTCCCATTGTCGGTGTTACAGGTCCAGGCCACACATGATAAAAAACGAGCCTGGAGATCGTGGTGAACCAAGCTTTTCAGGAGTTTTCATTCTTTTTGAGAGATACATACCCCTGGCAGTGGGATTCTGACTGTTGTGGTCTGGATCTTCAATACCCCAAAGGCTCGTGTTAAAGGCGTGGTCTCCCTCTGTGACCCTGAGTCTTCTTTGTCAACTTGATTGGTTTGAGAGATGCCTAGTAGATCAGTAAAGCACACTTTAAAGTCTGTCTGGGTGGGCCATGAAAGTGTCACCTTGACAGTGATCCTGAGTCCCTGGACTGTCCTCTCTGGTGCTCTTGCTCTACCCTCTGCTTCCCAGCTGCCATGCGGTGGACAGCTTTCCTGTGCCCCTGATCTTTCACCAACATGTTTCTGCCTCAGAGTCAGCCAACTGTGGATGAAAACCTCTGAAACGGTGAGCCCACATCTGTCCATCTTTAAATTGTAGTTGCCAAGTATTCTGTCCAAACTGAAAGTCCACCAATACATCAGTTTCTGTGCTCTTGGAGTTGTTGGAAACTTTAAGGGGTGGGGTGGTAAAAGGAAGTCAGGGGTGTCCCCTAGAAGGGGACATTGGGATCCTGGCCCCTCTCCTACCATGATGTTTTGCCTTGCCATAGTTGAAAGTGGTAGGACCAAGTAACCATGAACTAAAATGTCTGAAACTGTGAGCCAGAATAAATCTGTGTTCTTCTTAGGTTGATTATCTCAGGTATTTTGTCACAACATCAGAAAGCTGACTAACCACTGATTGTCCATTAAGTGGTCTGAGGTCTCACCAGGCCCTAGTCTGAAACCCTGTCTGGGCTTCTCTCCTTCCACGTGTGTTATAGCTGATTTAGCTAGCTGCACGCTGGCCTGTAACATCTTTGTTCTGCATACTCGTCCTGATAATTTCGAGCTCATTGCCCATTGTATGGTACATAGAAGCCAATACCAAGATACTGTTTTTTTTCTTTGCTTTTTTAAAAAAGAAACTTTTATTGCACAGCCAGCTGGCAAGTAGATCAGGAGTAATAAGCTCATATCTGCCTCCCCATTTGTTGGTAACAGGAATTTATAGAAGGTGGAGGGGAGCAGTCTGTTGTTGATTTGATGGCACACCTCTTCATGCCACATGCTTCTTTTTGGGAGGATCTATGCTCTGTCCAGGGGGTTTGTGCTTGTGATATCAGGATGACCTGATTTCTGCTCATCCAATCTGGAAAGTGGGTTCCCAGCCATGAGATTATCAGTGGAGGCCTGGAGGCTTTTCTGGAAGACAGTTGGGGGGGAAGGAGTTTAGGTCCAGGTGCATCCAAGCCTTAGCTGATTTCCCTTGCTGGAGCCCAAGCACCGTCTTGCTCCATGGTCCACAGTTTAAATACCAGTGGCAGGGCACCTGGCATGCGCAGCTGTGTAAGAGTCACTGAGCACTGCACAGCACAGTACACTCAAGGTTCACAGGCAGCAGAGTGTGGAGGGTCTGTGAAGAGCTCAAGGTGAAGGGATTGGACCCTTATGACATGGGAGACTTAAGGGGGTGGAATGAGGGAGGGTGAGAATTCAACATTGGGGGTAGTTCTGATCATGTTTGTTGTCATTAGTACATGCTAACCTTGTCATATCCCATGGACACTTGCAATGGTCATACTCATGCCCTATTACAGGTGAGGAAACTGAGCTTGAAGGGCTTTTATAGCTTGTCTCATAGCTGGGAAGTGGGGTAACCTGGACAAGAACCTAAAGTGGCTTGAGCCGACAGCTGACTGAGGGCTGTGTCTCAGCCTGTGATCCCCACCGGAAGGGGTGGCGCCTCTCCAGATGAAATGAGAGCTGAGCCCCAAGCGCACCTTCAGTTCCATGGAGGGTATCGCCACACCCTCTCTTGAACCAGAGCTCTTCAGACCTGGCACCTTGTGTCTTTAGTGCCTGATCACAGTGGGACCCTTGTAATAAGGCCCTCTAGCCAAGATAATAGTCATGTCTTGCTCCCATGCATGCCTACATTTTTAAGGACGATATTCTCACACCTGTCAAAGTGCTGCTATCCAGAGATTTCCTGTTCCCTATTTTTTTAATCTTATAGAACTGACTGGTTCTAACGACTGAAATTCATTTCCTTGAACTTTATTTAACTGGGCCACCAAATCATTCTGAGAAGACCGTTTAAATTAATATACAACATTACAGAATTAAAGGGAAAGAAGTCTCTCCCTAGTCCCTACCTTCAGAGTTCCTCAGGCCCTCTGTTCTGGACTCTGCCCCCACAACTGTTCACAGTGGAGCTGCTGACAAGTCGTACAGACTCTGAAATCACAGGGCTGGGCTTGGAGTTCTAAGGACTCACAGCAAAGGACAGTTTATGTTTTCTTCCCTGATTGTTCAGCCAACTGGCTTACCAGTAAACCTGGGTTGATTGTAGAAAATCTGAAAAGAAGATAAATAAATAAAAGGCTAGATTGGGAGGTGCAGATTTTAGTATCCCAATCGGTAAATCACCCCAAGCTGTGTTAGTGGTGGACGAGACAGCTTGTACAAAAATTTAGGAGTCCCAGAGAACACAACAATAACAAAAATTAACAAATGCCAGGAAGAGTAGCAGAAGGGAAAATCAAGCATATGCTGCTCATTTGAAATGTAGTTTCATTAAAAATCTTTTTCCACTGTACCCTAAAACAATCTGTCATTTCCAGATAACACATTGGACACCAAAAGGCTGTTCCCTCCACTTGCTTTCTTAGTTGTAAGCCAACCCTTTAAAAATAAGAACACAGCTGCTCATGACAAAATAAATTTGTCAGTTTGTCTTTGAAGGTAAAATGGGGAGGGGGCGCTGGCACGGCTTCCCCTTTTGTGCTCGGTCCACACCAGTCAATAAACATCTGCTGGACCGAGCATGGGTGCCTCTCTATGATGCCTGATGCTTCCTCAGCAACGGGTTTCATCTTTGAGGGCAGAAAAAGATCTCATGTAATTAAAGAATAGTATCTTCTGCGCTCATGTTTTCTCCCTGAAAGACCTAAATTCTTTTAAGGGCATTGTTTTTAGTACATTTATCTGTATTTAAATGCAACTAGCTTCGCCCTGAAAAACCCATCCGTTCATAAGATGGTTCTTTTTGTCCTCCGAGAGGTAAGCCTGGGAATGCGTTGGGATCCACTCGGGACGTAAGCCAGTGGAAATATGTGAGATTCACTCCAGGCTAAGGAAGGTTTGGTACACAGCAGCAGAGTGTTACTTGGTCCCATTCCCCGAGGGGTGAAATGAAAGGTTAGTTTCAGGAGGGAGATGTGCCTTTGAAATGACAGACCTTGGAGATGGTACATCAAGGGGAGGTGTAGCTGAAGTCCACAAAATCAGTGACTGTCGATCTTTTTGGGAGGCTTATGATAGGCAATTTAAGTGGTTTCTGCAATATCAGGCAGGCAGTGCGTTCTCTATACTTTCCAGGAAGTATCTTGCTTTGAGGGTCTGTTGGAAACACTAGCGTAGTTGTACAAATGTGAGTCACCTCCCAGGCACTATGAATTTCTGCCCGCAGAGGGAAATGTCCTTAGGTGCACTTGGCAAAATACACTTAATACTCACAAGTACACAAATAAAGCATAAAGTAGCTGGTAATGGCCCCAAATTATACAAAACACAGTGACTAGTCCCATTAGTTTAATGTTTATTTAACCAGAGCGTCTGGTGAACTGAAAAGCAAACAAGCTCTTCAGGGGAAGCACAGTGCTGAAGAGGCTGGGGTGAAACTTGAGCACCAGGATTAATGAAACATTAGCATTTACTTTTCCACTTAATGCAAATTAGAGTCCCCAAATATGGAGATTAGGGGCTGCTTTGTATGGGTAAAAGCTTTTCTTTGGAAAACACAATTAAGAAATTTCACCTAAAGACTGTCACACATACAAACGAAAGAATCTGAAGAATTACTTAGAATGTGATTAATTTTTATTTTGACAAATCGAATGAAGATTGCAATTCTAAAAATTATATTAGACATTTTTGAGCAATACAATAAATATGCACAGAACAGCTCAGATCTCTGTGGAGTTAGAGACGGGACTTTTGTTGAGGTTGTGCGTGTGAGTTAGGAAAAATTACACAGACCAACAATTACTTTTGTGCTACAAGTTTAACGTGTGGGCGACATAGCAAGCATGGATTCCTCACACCTTGTACCTAACCTGTTATTTGTCTACATATTTCCCAAAATGTGCTCGGAACAATTGTCTGTAAGATGTTTGGCAAAGTTAGAAGATCGCTCAGATGAAGAGTACTCAGGAAATACTTCCGTTCTGGGTCTCTTACACATTCACATTCTTACGCTAGCATTTGAAAAGCACTGAGAAACTTAGGTAAGTGAGCTGTAGGTTTAACTCTGGCATCTTTCAGAAGTAGGTGAGGAGCCCAGGGCTCCTGGAGCGCTTTTGTGCGTCCTGCTGTGTGTGTGCTGTGGCAGGCGCTGACCGACAGGGGCGCCTCCGGGCTTGGCAGGTGAATGCACTTCATGGGGAGTAAGGGATTGGACGCGCTGAGACACCGCTTCTGCAGATCTCTGAGGGGCCGAAAACTTCGACAGAAAACCACAGGGCTACCACCTGATGCACCCTGAGAGCTGCGGGTACCCGAACTTTGGAGTCAGGAGATGAAAGGTCAATTCTTGGAGAAATAGCCAGAGATACCTTGAAGACACAACTCTATTCTTTGCTTTCTGCTCCACTCCTCTCCCTTCTTTTATTTTTGTTGTTACTGTTGTTATCATCGTCATTATTTATTATTATTATTATTGTTGTGTTAGCCTGCTACCTTGAGCCCAAAGTATTTCTGAAATAGGCCCGAGCTTCCTGTCCTGCTTCCGGTTCACACGGCTCCCTGCCCAGTTTCAGGACAAGGCCTCCCTCTCTCAGAGCCCCAGTTCCTGTTTCAGAGCCTGATGGACCCCGTGTGATCTCCTACCACCTGCGGAGGTAACCTATGGAAGAAAGGAGGCAATTAAGGTCAGCAGTGGGTGCAGCTGAACGCAAGTTCACCTCCCAAAGCACCAACTGGAGGTTAAATATGCCTCCCTAGAAAGACAGGTGGTATTTTTCCTTACTTTGGGTCCCTCCAAATTGGTCAAGGAGCAAAATTGCCCACATACTGCTGACCTTTGGGTATTGCTACTGAGTTCTGCTGTGTTGGGTGAAGAAGACCCGTTTTACATGCATGGTACTTGTTACGGTTTGTGTTTAGCTGGTCCCTCAAAACCTCAAGGGATGAGGTGCGGGACTCTTTTTCAGAGGTAGTTGAATCTGGAATGTGTGATGCTGGGGTTAAAGGCGTGTGATTACTAAACCACTGCACGTGAGCGATGGGTTTGGCACCGCCCTAATCCTGGTAGTCTGAATAAGATAAAAGGGACAGAAAGGCCCTGTTAAGCTCCCTTGTTGGTGCTACCTTGTGCGCGACTTGTTTCTCTTGCCATCCCTGTCTTGGAGCCAGCTGCCTGTGGACGGAAAGCTCTACAAACAGTAAGCCGAATAAACCCCTTCCCCTTTAACTTCGGGTGTTAGGTATTTTGTTTCAGCAACGACAGAAAAGTAACTAACACATTGTGAGAGGTAGCACGTATCCTGCAGATATCCAGAGAGCCTGCTCTTTGTTCTGATTTTCATTTTCTAAAATATTTTCTTTTTTCCATCCTCCCTTCTTTCATGTAACATTTTGTCTTCTCCCACCCTCCCCTTTCTCCTCTCTTTCACTGCTTTTACGTTTAGTCTTTCCTCTCACACCCTACCCTAAAAGTGAAGTATGGCTCTTCTAAGCACTACCTTGCATTTTGTGAAAGCTCAGGGATTTACCCACCTTATTCTGCAAACATCCAAACTGATTCGCACTTGGAAACCAGGCTGCTTCTTGGCGAGCCTCTGCCTCATTCCCACCGACTAGTTTGAGATGCCGTGTTTTCAGAATTTGACCTCACGTGTGGAGCTCATTAGGCAATAGTTAGTTCTTTCCACTGAGGGGCCTGGATGAGGATTTGGAGCAGGGACAGCTGTGGGTGACTTGCAGGTCACATCCTGCATGCAGGCTCCTGGCCAAGTGGCAGGAGGGTGAAACCCAGTCCAAGCTCCCATCGAAATCTGTGGGCCTCAGGCTAAGAAAAGGATGCTTTCCCCCAGAATGCCATCTGCTGTTCTGTGCCCAAGAGCCACGCCTGTCCCAATACCCTCGCTTATCACAGTAATTCTTCACAGGCTCCCGAAAGCAGGGCGGCAGTTCTATCTGCAAGTTTGGGAGTTACCCTGTTTCAGACGTCTGTGTATGGCGGTGTTGCCTTGGAGACCTTTAGTTGGCGCGGCAGTTTTACCTGCAAGCTCTTTTGCTTCACCCCCCATCCCTAAAGGCCTTTAAAACGATGCCTTGCTCCCTAGCAGTCTCATTTCCCAGCCAGCCCGTCGTGGCCATTGGTTCTCTCTAAAACCAGTAGGATTTGCTTTTTCTCGCCCAATAGAGCAGAGATGAGGAAATTAGAAGCTCACCTTCCTCTCTGCTGGTCTAGTTTCATTTATTGATAAAAGAATTTTAAATATTTATAGTTAGCGTCAAATATCAATTTTAATATAAATGTAGTCATAGTCATGGGAATTGTGTAAGGTTGGGCGTAATTAAGGCTTCTTAAAGCCTCTTTAAGAGCCTTGCAAGTGTTGCCTTTGTCAGATGTACCCAAATCTGGGTGCTAGATTAGGAGTGGAAATGTTTGTCCTGTGCTTTTGTGAAGAGTAGGAAGACGTTGGTCCTTCATGGGTGTGTCATTGCAGAATCTTTGTACACTCTCCAGAAACTTTACTTTCTTGCTGTAATAAGACACAGTTTTGCAAGAAACTAAATAATTCAACTTGAACAAATAAGAAAAAAATCCTGTCAGTTCTTAAGTAATACTCTTAGAGTAAATGCATAAGAAACAGGAAGGTAGTTTTGTAGCTTTGTGAGATCTGGTAGATAATATCCTTATGTACAAGCCTGTGTGCATCAAATCTATCTCTTTAAAGTCTATACTTCTGATACAATATAAATATCTACTCTCCTAGATCACACTTTCTGCTATGTCCTGCTAGCCTGTCTAAAACCTTACAAATTTAGGAAATCACACTTCAATACCAATGTGTGCCATTGGTTTTAGTTATAACCCAGGTATTGTTTTACTAACTCTGTAAACGACTTTAAAATGCTCTTATAATGAGATATTTTCCTACAATTTGAGATTAATATGATACTCACAAACTTCTTTTTAAAAATCCCTGAGAATACAATTTTTTCCTGAATAAGAGACTTTTTGCTCTAGCACATTTTATTCTAAACTTAATTTGATTGATGGAATTGGTGTTGAATTTCTTCTTTTCCAGTTCGTGATCTGGTAGATGTTGTTCTGACTTTCAGACACTGAACCTAATAGTGCATACCGATGGCCTCATACTGATTTGTTTTAGTTTGATAGAGTTTTTAAAATAACACTGAATTACTGTGCATCTACAATATGTTTTGTTCTGCTTATGCACTCTGGAGTTAATATGTGTTCTCAGCTTCATGATATTTATCTTGTAAATACCTAAATTCAGAAATCTCAGCTGATGATACTTTTAACCGAATAGTGTGGGATGTTACCCTCCCTTGAGAGGGCCAAAGTGTTGTGCATCCGAGGGCTGTTTGACCTGTTGTAATTTGTTTATGAGTCTTACTGAGGCATGTTAGGAATGATTTGCCTATAAGCATGAAAGCTTTGGTGGTAGTTGAAACCCCCACCCCCCCACATACACAAGGCATCCTAAGTAACCAACCTTCTAATAATGGAAGTTTTATTTTACTCCCTGGAAATGTGTTAAATGTCTCCTCACATGGGGTAATGGAAGTGAGCATACTTCATCAATTGATGTGTATTTTATAAAAGCTATTGATTAGCAGATGCTAAGTATTGGCCTATGTGGGCCACTATTTATGGAAAACAGAAACATGTGAACCTTCTTGGCATCGTGTATGTGAAACACACCTACCTCCCTTGCTAATTCACAGCGGTCCCTTTTCAGACCTGTGTTGAAAGGATATTATCATGGTCTAAAAATAATTTTAGTATGGTATATTTAAGCTTTTATCCAAAAAAATATGCAAGCTACTAGTAGACTGGTTGACCAAAAAAATTAAAGTTGTTAAAGCTAAAAATATCAAATTATTATAGGTCAGCTTACTGAGGGGTTGCTTTGTTTTAAAAACTTTCCATGCAGATTCTTGGCACTGAATGAATTAAAAATTTTACTTGGTTGACCACATTTATTCTCCTTTTAACCAGCTGTGCTTATGTTGTATAAAAACAGCTTTACTGGGGATTTTGCCAAAAGACAGCAAACTATTATGATGAAAAATGTGACTTTTTAGTGACATACATCTGTTTACCAATTCACATCCAACATTTTAAATTGTGCTTCCTTAATTTGATGCCTGTGTCCCCATGGAAACTTTATTCATTTATTTATTTTACAAAATATTTTTAAAATAAGCCATTTTTCCAATTTTGTGTGTGTGTGTGT
>NW_022900940.1:43451542-43583235 GCF_012274545.1 Fukomys damarensis | reverse complement strand
TTCTTTTTTGTGTGTGTGTGTGTGTGTGTATATATATATATATATATATATATGTATATATATATATGTATATATATATATATTTTTTTTTTGTACCATGAATTGGACTTGGGACCTTGTGCTTGCATGGCAGGTAGTGGAAGTTTTGAAAGAGGGTTCATCTTATAGTCAAACAGACCTGTCTTTGAACTGTGATCTCACTATTTATCTTCAGGAAATCATTTTATTGTTCTATGCCTTAAGTTTTAAGAATAAATAAGAATATAAATATAAAAGTTTCTGTTGTGATCCTCGGGTATTTGAGACGTGGTAATATGCTCAACAAGGTTAGTTTTTCTTCATGTTTCTACCCAAAAATGACATTTTAACTTAAATTCTGTGATATTTACCCATCTCTGTTTCTTTCTTCCTGATGTGACCAAAACATAGAGGAAATTTAAGGAACTAACTGTCCTGATATTGGGCCCATAGAATTAACTCATATGCCTTATGAATTTTCTGACTCAGTCTAAAACCAGAATGACTTCAATACTAACCATACTTTCTATTTTTCTTATAATACCTGATCTATTAGAAAGAACATGCTGGTATCAGTGAGTCCTGTGCAGAATGTGTGTGTGAATGTCACTTCACACGGTCAGGTTGACTGGGTTAGGAGATTATTAGAGCACAGTTTGGATCATGGGCTGTTCGTCTCCTCAGTGGTCACTCCAGTGTGGTCGTGGCTGAGTGTGCTGCTGGGAGGTGGGTGGGAGGAGACGGGTCCCTGGGGATGTGCTTTTGTTGGGATAGCTCTGTGCATTTCCCTGCTCTGCTTCCTGACCTCCATGAGGTGAGCAGCTTTGATCCTCCAAAACCATCTGTCATGTTTCTACCTTGAAGCCAGGTGACTATGGACTTGAAAATGCTAAAACTATGAACCCAAAATAAATCCAGTCTTCCTTGAAGTTGGAGGTGCTGGGTGTTCTGTACAAGTGATGAGGAAGGTGACCCGTGCCATTAGTCAAAAATAGATAGAGCGTGTCATTCTGTTATTTCCATTTGTGTGTGTGTGTGCGTGTGTGTGTGTGTGTGATCCACAGATTGTGCATTCTTGAACTGGCACACACATATGGGAAGAATTGCTTTAAGTTGAAATTTTATATTTAAATAAAACTTAAATACTCATGCTGAAACATAGTTACTATTTTCCATCAGTTTTCCTCCAAGGTTTTGTTTTGTTTGGCTTTGTTGGTACCTGGGATCAAACCTTGCACTTGGGAGGAAGGTATGGCGCCACTGAGCTACATCCCTGGCCCTTTCTTCCAAGGTTAAAAAGATGTTCACATTTAAATACTTCTTTAATGATGGAGAGGTAAAAAGATCTGTAACCTTGCAGTCAACAAATGGATTAAACTATGTCATTTAGGAACTTGTTAGCTGTCCTCTCACTTAGGACAGGAATAATTTATCTTTCCTAATAGGCCCTTCAGTCACATAAACGCTGTATTTCTTCTCTAAGACCTTCTGCTTTTCAGAACTTTGGATTGACACATATATTTAGCTGAAATAAATTAAGGTGATCTTGGAAAGTATAAATTTACTGTAAATATATTGTGCTTTCTTACTAAACTTTGAGCAAGGTCACTCTTAAGAATAAATATATGCGAACAGGCAATATCAAGTATTTTCCAAGAGCCACAGCTCTAATTCATAGCATTTTTATTAAAAAATAGAAGGCAGATTTCATTCCCTATTTTAATATTTCTTATAAATTACCATGTGGATTGGCTATTAGGAAGAGGCTATGACGGATAAAGCCCCTTTGGTTTTAGGTGTGTCCAAAACTATTGAATTTAATATTTGGGTTCAAAAAAATCTTTTGATGGAATATCATCATGGTATCATTTTCAAAAATCAAATGAACTTATTCATTAGGTAGAGTAATACTACTGTGGTCTTAAGATTGCTTAAGTGGCTGTAGTGATCTATTTGTTACAGGTCGTGTACTGTGCTAAGTTTGGAGGATTTAAAAAAAGATAAAATGAACTATCCTGTCTACGGAAGCCCACAAGCAGCCTATTACCAAAAATCTGGAAAAATAAGCTTTATGATAACAGCGTGAGAACAGTAAACTGAAGTGATTTTCTTCCCTTTGGAGTCAGGTGTTGATTAACTTTGAGAGCTTAATCTCAAATAATTAAGTAAACCCATTCCTTGGTGCACATGCCATGTTTCCATGTCCCCAGGAGTTTCTGTCATTGGATATTATTTCATCTGTACAGTTATGTATCTGCCTAGTAGTTTCAACTATAAATCGGTCAAGCAGTAAGCTTGAAAATGAGAAAAATAGCCCTAGTGGGAGACAAGTCCTGACATCTTTGAATCCTCCAATTAAGCATAGTGAATCTAATCCAACCTAAAAATTGAACATCGGGGTCCCCTTTAGGCACTACAATCTGCGATTTAGCCTTTGCTCCTCACCACCACCACTTTCAGACATTTTGTGCTATCATGAAATAAATGCATCAAGAATCACCTTGGAGTCTCAAAGACAGTTCTTCGAATGCACTATTAGTGAGTGAATTTAATCTATTGCTTGCTCTTAGCTGTCAGGACAATTTGACTATTTAGAATCTCATCTGAGTCTTCTGAAAGCTAGTGATAGATTCCTTCTCTGTTCTGTCATTCCACAAAAGCTGAAGTGGCTGTAGGGATATATCGCATAAAACAGATATGCAAAATAACCTTAAAAACAAGGATGGAGGCAAGTAAATGAAAATAGAAGATTCCATTGTAAGGGTAGAGAAAGATGCAAGTTATCATGACAAAAGAAAGAGATGGACTGGAGTAATGTAGTGACCATAGACATGTTCTGCCCAGTTTTCCTCTAACATGGTTTCCCATAGTACCCTTCTCCATCTGTTCCCCCACATCCGACGACCAGTGCTGTCTGTACTGTTGACTCAGATTAATATAGCCATCCCAGGCCTCTTCTCTCTACTACTTATAACCTCCCTCCCTTCTAGGCCACTCCAGTAGGAGCCCCAAAAGGTGCTTCAGTGGCAGAGGCCACCTTCTGGAGTTTCCTGTCAGCATCTAGCACTGTGTAATGAGTCAAGTCCAAAATCCAGTGATGGTCCTGGGCTCTTGCTGCCTTCCAGCCTCCCACGTGCAATCCATCTATAAGTTTTCTTTTCTTTTTTTTTTTTTTTAGGTTTTACTCCATAGTGTTTTTGTTGTTGTTGTTGTTGTTTGTGTTTTCTCCCCATAGTATTTTTTTAGATCCATCTGTTGTGGCTTCTGTTTAGAACCCCACACCCCCAAAGCTTCATGCTGCCATAGGTGGAGCTTTTTCAGAGCTAGCTGAATCTAGAGCGGTGATAGACTCATAGTGCAATGCTAGGGCTAAGAGCACTAGGATTAAGGACGAGTGATTGATCAGTCCACTGATTGGCACTGCCTTAATCCCCATAGCCTGGATACAATTTAAGGGACAGAGAGAGGCTTGTCTTGTCCCTTGTTGCTTTGTTGTCTTCTGCCCACCATGAACTGATTCTCCTCTGTGAGACTGCTCTGCCAGGCCACCTTACCTTGGGGCCAGCTGATTATGGACTAAAACTTCTATAAACTGAGCCAAGTAAACCTTTCCCCCTTTCACTTTGGATGTTGGGTATCTTGTCTCAGCAATGAGAGAAGAAACTAAGACACCATCTATTTTTCCTCATCACTACTGATAGCACCTAATCAAAACTACCAACATCTCTTTAAATCCTAAGTATCTTGCTTGTGTATTGACTGCTGTGTTTCCATTCTGTTCCTACCATGCTACCTACTCTGTTTGTGTCTGATTGTAATGACAAAGCTCAGCTGCCCTCTCTTCTCCGTCCTATCTCTCTCTCTCTGTCAAGCCCTTCAGTGCTTTCCCGCTGCCGCCAAAGCCACCATGGTCTGCTTCCGACCCATCTCTCCTCGCTTTCTCCCACCATCCACTCAGGTATTGAGCCAGGTATTCTGGCCTCCAGCCCCTCAAATGCTCACGCTCCCTCCTCATAGAAGCCCTGCGTATCCCAATCCCTTCCCAGAAGAACTCTGCTTCCGCTACTCCACCTGCCTTCCACCTACTTAGTGTGCTCTTCAGTTCTGACTTCAAGCTCCCGTTTCCTTAAATCTGACCCCCAGCCTGAATGAGCCAGGATCTTTTGTCATAAGCTCCCGTTGAAATATGTTTCTGTCCTTCAGTTATTTTGGTTGTGGTTATGCGGTCAGTCTGCCCTTCCCCTGGACTGTGAGCTTCTTGAGGCCAGGAGCCCCATCTGTTTTCCTCAGCCCTGTGTCCCAGACCAAGCATATGGTGCGTATCTACCAACTCAGTGAATGAACAATGGGTAGATGGACAGATACATACGAGAATAGATATTTGGGTGAATGAATGAATAACCCAGATCGCTTCTTGTTAGATCTTTTGGCTCCTTTAGCACTCCCAAATTGTTCACGCACTGAGGTGATAGCTGCTGTCTCAAATGATTAAGAGCATGAATTTCAGGCAGAATACCCTTGTTATAATCGTCTACCTATAAGTCATTTAACCTCCCTCAACCACATTTTCCCATCAAGTAGAGGGAATAATACCCTGTAAATAAAGTCCCTGAAGGGATTAAAGAAATATTCTCGGCTAAGCATTTTGATACATTGGCTGTTTGTAGTGAGAGGTAATTAAATGGCAACTATTACAGAGATTGAGAAGGGTCAAAGAACTGGAGAGGGAAAGTGATAGCACTGGTGATGGTGACACTTATTACCATCGTCTGTACACCAGGCAGGGCATGCACCCTCATTTCATTGTTCTCTGGCTGTTGTTGTCATTATACATGCAAGGACACTGCACTGCTGCCGTCTCATCCATCTTCGTCCTGCCAGGGGAGAAGGCCCTGGCAGTCAGTCACAAATCTGGGTGTCCAGCAGAAACCCTGCCTTCTCTCTTACAGTTCATTCTAATTACTTGAGAGGCAGTCACCATCCTGGTACTTATTTTCAGCGCATACACCTAAGCCACACAATCAGAATAACACTAAGGAGAGAAGTGGTTGCTGCTTTGAGGTCTGATGCGAAAGCTGAGTCCTACTACTTGTTTTAGGGATTAGACAGCTTTCCATCACTGTGACAAAATACCCAAGATCATCAACTTAACAAGAGGAAGAGTTTATTTTGGCATAAAGTTGCAGAGGTTTCAGTCCACGGTGCTTGGTCCCATTGCTTTTGGATCTATGGTGAATTGCTACATCTTGGCAGAAGCACATTAAGGGCACACCCTCAATGGTCTCACTTCCTCCAACTGGGCTCCTCCTCCTAAAGGTTCCACCTCTTCCTGAAAGCACCATGGACTACAGAGAGAATAAGCATTTTACAGGGCTTTAGGGGACATTTCACGTCTGAACTATAGCTCTTTACCCTAGATCTAGAGGTTAGGGATCTCTGGACATTCCAACTTCCTAATCTCATTACCAGAGTAAGAAAGAGGAAAGAAGACCAAGGAAGAGAGGGCCATGGAGGATTAGTACCAATAGGCTTTAAAGACATCATGGTAGAAAGTATACAGCCAGAACTTCCTACTTGATATTTTGCACCAGAGGCAAATACACTTCTCCCACAAAAGTCGTGAGACTGCTCAGTGTGGCCCTCTAGGTAGTGGCAGCTGCTGGAGTGGAAATGACATTTAGTAACAACCTATTTGCTAGTCTTGATTTTGTTCCCCTCTCTTACATATAGGCTATCATCAAAGAATACAGTGAATGTTTAAATTCTGTAAAATGTATTGTAGTAAAAGATGCACTGCCTTCCATCCCCCTGGAAATCTCCACTTTCCAGACACTTATTTCATCATGGCTGCCTCTTTCCAAGCAGTTCTGGAAGTCCTCTTTGGGGAGTGTGTGGTGGCACTGCTATGGCTGCCTTAATGTCCTGCATCCATTCAAAACATTTACCTTTCATGGTTGCTTTGATGTGAGCGAAAGCCAGGAGTCAGACATGTCAGATGCAGGGCATTGGGTGGTAAGGTTACCCTGTGATATATTTTCAGGACTAGCTTTCTGTCAGATGGCACTAGGCAGAAGCATTCACTGTATTTTTTATCATGCCTCACCTTCGCAAAGAGGACTTCTAGAACTATTTCAGAAAGTGGTGTGTTTGAAGCAAGGTGGAGTATTTTAGAAGGGTTAATGGAAACGTGTTTTTTGCTGCAATACATTTTAAAAATTTAGATACTAACCTCATATTTTGGCCACACCTCATATGAACACTAAGTTATCTAACTTCATTATATTTTCCTTTTTCAGTCAAAAGTTAGTCTGAAAGGTGGAGAGTTTTCTTCAAGAGAGTCACTCTGTCTGCCATAGGCTGTCCATTTCAGTGACACCTAGAATGATCTACATACATAGTGACCCTTTATAGTCAGCTTAGAGGGATCATGTGTATTCATTCCAAGAGCTGCTAAAACGACCAGTGCATCTGTGGCTTTATATTAGGAGCCAGTAGTTTTCTGAATTAGGTGCATTCAGATGAAGCTGTATTACTAGAGATTGCTGCAGAAAGACGGTGCCGTGTCCAAGACACATGCCAATTCTGTCATGATTTTAGCACTGCTTATTTTCCAGTGTCTGTTATGTAGTTCAGCAGAGAAGGGTAGTATTTTGAAAGTAGTTTGGTAGACATGGTCTACGACTCCCTATGCTAAGTGTCTAATTTGAAGCCCTGATATTGCAGGGAGAGAGAGGGGTGGGGTGGGAGGGAGAGAGGAAGGAGAGAGAGAGACAGAGACACTGCCAAAGATGGATATGCACTTCAGGAAAAGAAAAACATATAAATATTTTAATACTGTTAATTGAGACATCATGAGATTAATATGGGTCACCTTTGGCCTCTAGGATGACAAGAGGTGCTGAAAGTGATGGCCATGAGTTTTCTTTTCCTGAAGGTGTGTACAGTGTTTGGAGTACTCTGTACACACACACACACACACACACACACACACACACACACACCTCACCCTAATCAGCATGAAATGTGTTCAAGAACATATTTATACATACAGTGGGCACAATACTTTGGAAATCTAATATTCTACCCATGGTGGCTAATTTTACTCTCACGTCTGAGAAATACTTTCCCACTGAGTGTGGAATGCCTAGTGGTACATTTGGTATATCCGAGGAACCATCATAAAAATAGTTAAGTTCCCCAACACACACATTCGTAAGTGGAAAGAACTCTAAGGGTGGGTGGTGCTTAGTGGTGTGTGTGGGACAGTTTTAGGTCTTTGTGACTAATTTCCTGTTTTCTCCTGCAGCACCCCAGTTGAGACACGCTCTCGGTGCCTCTCGGACCCTTTTTCCTGTCAGTGCGCGGTGCCAGTGACTCCGCTTACCACCACAGTTCCAAGCGTGGGAGCCAGCCTTTGTGCCATGCACCAGGCCGTACTGACACATCTGTCCCTTCCCCCAGTGGTCTGTTGGCCGCATTCCTTTGCCATGGGACATTGTAAGATAGCACAGGTTAAGTGGTGATAGGAATTTCTTTTCGCATAGTTTTTGATGCTGGAAGCCTGAGATGCAGGTGTCAGGAGGCTTGGGTTCTCCCAAGGACCCTCTCCTTGTCTTGCCCAGCACCCCCTCTGTGTCCAGGGGCCTTTCCGGTGTGCACAAGCAGCCCCGATATCTGTGTGTGTTCAGATTCCCTCATTGTTTGAGGACCACAGCTACACTGAGTTAGGGCTTGCTCCAGTAATCGCATTTAACTTATTTTTTCTCATAAAGGCCCTATCTGCAGGTAAAGTCAGGCATGGAGCTCCAACATGTGACCGGGAGGTAGGGAGCACAACTCAGCCTGGAAAACAGAATGGCCTCTGTGTGCTAGGCTTCAAGGATGGAAGGAAATGCAGACAAACTGCTCTTTCTAGATAAAGAGAGACAGTATCTCCGAGGTCATTCAGTGAGATTAGTCCTATGCAATAGGATGAATTTAATGTGACAGTGTAACTAACTGTGCATTGAGAAGAAATACTCCAAACAAGAACTAAAGTGCACTAGTGAGTATTAAAAAAGTAACAGCATTTATCGAGCACCTCCTATATATCAGCCACTGTTGTCCGCACACACTTTATTTCTCCTACTATTCACAACACATAAGGGGAGTACTGTTATTCTTCCCATTGTACAAATAATGGACAGAAGGCTCAGTTTGACTAGGGTTTCTGGCTTTAACCACACAGCCGGTTAGTGTGCAGGGCTGGGTCTCTAATCAGGAGGCTAAGGAAGGAGAGTTTGATAAAAAGGAAGGAACACACGTGAGGACCCTGACTCCAGAACATGATTTGTTCCAGGAGTGGACAGCGAGCAAGGAGGAGCGTGTGAGACCCGAGGCTGGAGGGCATGCAGGCAAGAGGACTTGGCTTATGTGGTCTGGCCCCGAAAGGTGAAGCTAAACTTTAACCCAACTTGGTCCACACGAAGCGTGCCGGGGCCTCTGTGAAGGGTATCAGCGGACCTCGGCGAACGTCCAGAGAGCAGGGTTCTGCCTGTTGGCGGGGCCTGGGGGCCAGGGCCTTTGTGAAAGGGAGCTCATGTGCTTGACCCAGAAGATGCGGAGGTCTTTGGTTCATAGGCAGTGGCAAAGGAACAACAGAGGCTGCGAGGTTCAGGTGCGCCTGGCATTATCGGTGAATTTTAAATTTTGTTTGGCCCCTGGAGAGTGTTGAGGGAGAGGTTGAGCATGGGTCTGTACCTTTATCCTCACAGCTCTACAATACTCTCTCTTCAATGAGATTCTTTCAGCATCAGTTTTTGTTGGTACCTTGATTAAAACACATGTCTATAAATGCTGGGTAAGGTATTTAGTTGGGGTGAAAGTGCAGAAGACCGCAGGACTGGCACACTTGGCAAAGGTAGGTTGTGCAGGATCACGCGAGTCATGCTAATGGGTTAGACACGGCCTTGCCGGGCGGGAAGTCCATGACTGCGAAGAGGAGAGGGCTCCCGAGGCATTGATTCTCATGCAGCTAATGTATCTGCAATCAATAAACTCAGAGCACTCAGCAGAAACCTAAATCCAAAGAAGACATTTGCACAAAGGGAGGAACACGCATATGCAAACCCAGTGCCCCCACAAAGACAGGAAGCTGCAAAGGGAGAGACTCACACAAAGAGACATCAAGACAGAGAGAAACAGGCAAAGCCACAGAGCTGACCCTGCAAGGAGACAGGCATGGGTACAGAGAAAGACCTCAGCAGACAGAGGTAGCAGGAGACTTATACCCAGACACACACAGAAACACAAGGGCACAAAGAGACACATCACACAGCTGCAGGGGTCACAGGACAGCTGCAGGGGTCACAGGACAGAGGGAAAGACAGGGACATAGAGACACAAAGCCAGATCCTTACTTGGTGGTGGGAAGGGACAGACATGGAAGGAGAGAGAAACACGTAGGGCGAGAGGAAGCAAATCCTTTGCTTAAGCTATAGTCCATTCTACTGAAGAACCACCAGCCTTAGAGTAGGCCCTGTCCCATCTGGTGTCCGCATCCCACGTGCCTCTCAGAGATGAGCATCTGTTTGTGGTGAATGTGATCCCAGCATTTACGGATTGTTTTCTACATCTCATTCTTAGACTCTAATCAGGATTCTAACCAGTACTTAATTACAAAATCAGTGCTAGGTTCCAATAAAGGAAAATGGGGCTTTCAGACTTGTTGAGGGGCAAACTATCAGTAGAGTTCACAGACGATTTAAGGACTCTTTCCAGAGCAATTCACTTATTTTTAAAAGTATTCAGAATGATTTTTTAAATTTTTATTTTTATTAGTACATGTGTGTAGTACATAATGTTTGCATTCATCATAGAGAGTTGTTACATTCATGGAACACATCTTAATGAATTTTACATCCCCCGCTTCCATCCCTCCACCACTTACTCTTTTTCTCATTTGTGAAATGTGTCTCTTCATTTCCTATCATCTATCTTTTTCACCCTTGCTGGCCAATGTCAGAACCTAATTCCCAACAAAGAAGAGTCATGCAAACTGGTCACATCCTGATATTGAGCATGAAAGCCCTGAGCTCTGGCTTTGTTGGGGGAACGCGAGCACCTGGATGTGGATGTGGTCTGTCACACCAGGGGTGCCTGAGGAAGGACTCCAAAAGGGGAAGGAGACTCCCAGAGCCTGCTGGCGGATCAGTGTGGGGAGACCTCACCCCAGCCTTGGGATCTCTAGTTTGGTGTATCTGCATGCTGGTGGTTGTCATGAGAATGGAGCCTGGTTTACACCTGGTGAATTTGAGGTGCAGTCTGGGTATTTTGATAGAGACACAGCAGATTATTTCGGAAAGAGGCATTTTAAAGTTGCAGATACAAGAGGTAGAACAATTTGAATGATGGAAAGAATCCAAGTGCTCCTATTAGAGTTAGTAGCTAAAACAGAAAGCGGATAAATTCCAGGGTATAGAAAGAATCCAAGAGCTGCCAGGCACATTGAGGGTGGGCCATTCTCAGTTCCTTGTGGATGTCCAACTGGGACCAAGACTGTGAGAATGGCCCCTGGAGCGGAATCTGAGGGCGGCAACTCGGGTCCACAGGTGATACATACAAGATTGGCCAGAGGTTGAACAGCTCAGTACAGTAAGGCAGGAGGGTTTTGTGGAGTGAAAATTGTCATAAATGTTCTCAGAAACAAGGGGGCAGGAAAATCAGTTTTATTTCTTTGAGCTGCAGAGGCTGTGGCTGGGTGAAGAGGAGGCAGAAGTATACTGGGCTGGGAGGTGGACATAATTGGAGAAAGCTGGGGGAAGGGTTTTTGCTGGAGGTAGGGCTCGTGGATCCCAGGAGTGGCGAGGCCTTTATGGGAATTAGAAGCTGTGATGTACTGGTGGAAACTGAGGTGTGATGTTGGAATAGTGGCCCCCAAAGTTGGGAGCCCACAAAAACATGACGGTCTTTCATGAGGACGGTGGGGCTACAGGTGGCTGAAGGAACAGGGGTGGTGAGGCATGGCCAGCTGATACTCCAGTTCCTAGTTTGGGCAAAGGACAATCATTAAAAAGTGCAGAAGTGTATTTTGATAGCACATTTTATACCCAGTTTGTTCTTCTCTTGGGAGTTACGGCAGTGGTCAGGAAACTTGTCAACTCAGATGACTCCAAGAGTCAGTAGACTTCAGGGATCCCCACTCAGGAACGATGGCCACAGAGGCTTGGAGGCAACAAGGTAGAAAGAGCAACCTCCCTTCCTCTGTTGTATTTCTGTGACTGTGTACCCATGGGAGTGAGCTTGCTGTGTCCCTGGAAGGGAAACACTTACTTTGCCTTTCAGAACCATGCAGGTTTGCATTTGCCACCTGATCCCACTGCTGTTCTGGGCAAAGCCCTCAGCCTCTTAGGCATCAGTGTTGTCATTATAGCACCTGGGTAATCATCATACTCAGGTTACAGAATTATGGCCAGAAGCGAAATGAGTTAATGTCTAGCAGACTCTTAATACAAAGCCTGGAACATAGCAGTGGCTCCTGCTACTGTTGCTCTTTTCATACACGTAGAAGTGGTTGAGATTGAGGCCGTGAACCTCACAGATTTTATATGGACCATTCTATCATTGTAGTCACTACTACTTTTAAGAAGTTGTCTTAGTTTTGTTATTTTTGGACTGTAGAGTCCTGTGGCCTCTTGAGAACTCAGCTTAAGGCTGGTGACTCACTGTTAGCATCAAAAATGTTTCCTGTGTTACATAGGCCGAGAGGGAGATTTTTGTCTTTCTCGCAGAGAAAAATGTGCATTTCTCTGTTGGGGACAGCAAGGGACTCATTGGAGTTCGTAGCATAGAAATAAGTTGGAGTAGTCGGGTTTGCTGTTCCTCCCTTTGGAGAATGGTCATGGAAAGCAGAAAGAAAGTGAGTAAAGAGGTGAAGAAACACTGTACTTTTAGATCGTCAGAAGTACTGTGAGTTAAAAGAGGAGAAGCAGAAGTGGGTGGCTGACAGTTTCAGCCACAGAGTCAGCCAGAGAAAGGTGCCGCTGTGGAGAGGACACTTGCCAGGGTGGAGCCCTCCATCCTGTGATGCACCTGGTGTTTTGGGGAAGACGAAGGTCAAGATGACTTTCACAGGAACTGGAAGAACAGCAGATCAGATCTGGGAAAGATGCAATTGTTTTCTTTTCTTGTGTAAGACCAAAATAATGCCATCCTATCGACTGCTAGCAGTGATATTTCTTGTGCTTTATATTGTCATTTTAGTCTCACAAATAAACTCACCTTCACTGTTGCATGTGGTCTTTAGAAATCCCTGGCAGGGGGAAAGAGAGGTGGAAGAGGAAGGTATGTTCCTGTTTTCATTTCCCTAAAGAGCAACCTCCCTTCCTCTGTTGTATTTCTGTGACTGTGTACCCATGGGAGTGAGCTTGCTGTGTCCCTGGAAGGGAAACACTTACTTTGCCTTTCAGAACCATGCAGGTTTGCATTTGCCACCTGATCCCACTGCTGTTCTGGGCAAAGCCCTCAGCCTCTTAGGCATCAGTGTTGTCATTATAGCACCTGGGTAATCATCATACTCAGGTTACAGAATTATGGCCAGAAGCGAAATGAGTTAATGTCTAGCAGACTCTTAATACAAAGCCTGGAACATAGCAGTGGCTCCTGCTACTGTTGCTCTTTTCATACACGTAGAAGTGGTTGAGATTGAGGCCGTGAACCTCACAGATTTTATATGGACCATTCTATCATTGTAGTCACTACTACTTTTAAGAAGTTGTCTTAGTTTTGTTATTTTTGGACTGTAGAGTCCTGTGGCCTCTTGAGAACTCAGCTTAAGGCTGGTGACTCACTGTTAGCATCAAAAATGTTTCCTGTGTTACATAGGCCGAGAGGGAGATTTTTGTCTTTCTCGCAGAGAAAAATGTGCATTTCTCTGTTGGGGACAGCAAGGGACTCATTGGAGTTCGTAGCATAGAAATAAGTTGGAGTAGTCGGGTTTGCTGTTCCTCCCTTTGGAGAATGGTCATGGAAAGCAGAAAGAAAGTGAGTAAAGAGGTGAAGAAACACTGTACTTTTAGATCGTCAGAAGTACTGTGAGTTAAAAGAAGAGAAGCAGAAGTGGGTGGCTGACAGTTTCAGCCGCAGAGTCAGCCAGAGAAAGGTGCCGCTGTGGAGAGGACACTTGCCAGGGTGGAGCCCTCCATCCTGTGATGCACCTGGTGTTTTGGGGAAGACGAAGGTCAAGATGACTTTCACAGGAACTGGAAGAACAGCAGATCAGATCTGGGAAAGATGCAATTGTTTTCTTTTCTTGTGTAAGACCAAAATAATGCCATCCTATCGACTGCTAGCAGTGATATTTCTTGTGCTTTATATTGTCATTTTAGTCTCACAAATAAACTCACCTTCACTGTTGCATGTGGTCTTTAGAAATCCCTGGCAGGGGGAAAGAGAGGTGGAAGAGGAAGGTATGTTCCTGTTTTCATTTCCCAGGGAGGACACAGAGACAGGGAGGCTGGCAGACCGGGCTCCTCAGTCACATTCCTTCCCTCCGCAAGCCTCCCTATGACTTGGACCTCCATTGGAAGAAAGACTCCGCCAAGCTCAGGTATCTCGTTCTTTAATTATGCATTGTGCTTTTGATGTATAAGGAAGGTAGCTCTTCGTTAAATTCAGAGTCATACCCTGCATCCCCCTTCAGCAATTCTCTGTAATTAAATGTAAGGCTCAGAATGGGTTAGAGGTGCCAAACAGTTGCCTGTGTATTGAGTATGATGTTCGTATATAAACATCATACTCAATATGAAATATATGAAATGGATGTGTGCCTGATTAGCCCAATGTGAGCCACAGGTTGACGTAAATGGATGCTCCTCAGTGAACGGTAGTGTGTCGAAGCATTAGCTAGAAGTGTGGTAGCTGAGAAGAAATTAATCACTAACACATGTGCAGTTGTGTATTTCTGCTTGCAATTAGTTATCTTGTTAAATGGCTTCTGTTCCAAATCTGTGTATCCATGGTAATCATGGTTTTTGCTTTCACTCAAAGCTTAAAGTAACTGAAAGAAAATCTCGACATTGTTGATTCAGTTGCTTGGTGGACATTAGGGGGATGTCAGCCAGGTCCTCAGATCTTTCCAGGACCCAAGGGACAGCAGTCAAATCTGATGTGGCTTCTGCTTGGAGATTACTGAGGCAGCTGGGGAGTGCCATCATGGGAATTCAAGGTGGAGGGGAGCCGAGGTCCTAAGTAAGAGTTTTGTAAAAGAAATTAGGGGAAGAAGAGATCACCTGTAGCTACAAGGACCAAAAAGGAATTCCTGAAACTTAGAAAAGTTGCTAACATAGGAGTTGTACAGTATATTTCATAAACGCTCAAATCTATGATATAAGGGAATTAAATTATCCAGTTAGAAAGCAGACAGAAGACATAAGACATTTTCCTGAAGAGGATAAGATGACCCAGATAAACACATGAAGAGGTGTTCAACAGGAGGGGCCGTTAGGGAAATGCAGATTGTGACCAGTGAGTTAACAGTGCACATACTAAATCAGACAATGACAGCATTACGTTTGGCAATGACAGGAGAAAGTGAATCTTTCTGGGGTAAATATGAACTGCAAGAGCTACTCTGAAAAATAGTTTGACAATTTCTTTTGTTTCATTTTTGTTTTTTGGTGACAGGGTCTCCCCATGTAGCTCAGGATGGTTTTGAACTCACTAGCCCAGGTTGGCCTCAAACTCACAGCAATGCTTCCTTCTGCGTCAGCCTCCCAAGTGCCGAGATTACAGGTTGTGTGCCTGACTTAGTTTAACAATTTCTTTTAAAGAAACAGATATACATTTATTATAGGGCCCAGAAATTACATTTTTAAGCATTTATCCAAGAAGGTGAAGTTTTGTGCCCTCAAAAATCTGTTTATGAAAGAATGTTCATCATTTTTAGGAGCCCAAAAGAGGACACAGACAAAAGCCTTCCAACAAGTGAATGGTTAAATAAATTGTGGTATATCCATAACATGGAATATTACTCAACAATAAAAAGGAACAAACTATGCATATAATAGCCTGAGTAGTTGTCAGCAGCATTAATGATGAATAACAAAAGCCTACTTCAAAAGACAAAATAACAAACAACTTCGTTATATAGTTTTCTCTATCAAAATTTTTAGAATGGAGAACAGATAGCAGGTGGTTTCTGGATTATAAGGGATGGAGGGGGATGGTATGAGTGTGCTTATGAAAGGATTAAAAAGTGATTTTTGCACTAATGGATTTATCCTGCATATGGAGTACAGTGGTGGTGTGCAGAACTAACCCCACATGCACCTAGGTCAGTGTCCTGGCTGTGGCACTGTACTAGAGGTTACTATACCATAGTATTATATCCACTACGGTGCGTAGCTCATGGGAGACTAGATGAAAGGTAAACTACAACTGCTCAGTACTGTCTATACAACTTTCTTTGAATATGCAATAATCTCAAAAGCATTTAAAAATTACTGGTGACACTATGTTTATAGGGGCACAGTTTGTAATAGCTAAAACTTGGATACAGCCCATTTGCCCATCAGTTGGAAAGTGGATAAAGAAGATGTGGTTTTTCTATAAAATGGAATACTACTCAGCCATAAAGAATGAGAAATTAGATTCATTCATAGGAAAATGGATGCATATTGAGGATATACTCCTAAGTGAAATAAATAAGTCACACATGTGTAAATACTGAATAGTTTCTCTGGTGTGAATAAACTATAATAGTACAGAAATTCCTAATGAGATAATGGACAATGTGAAATAGGAAGAAAGGAGCTAAAGGTGTAGGGAAAGTGGGAAGAGTAGGGGAAAGCTAATAAGGGAAAAGAAAAAATATGAGAAAATGAAAAAATGGAAATGAAGTGTTTGTAAAGGGGGTGGGCGGATGGGGTGAAGGGAGGGCAGGGACAAGAGGAAAAAGTGAGAACCAAGACCTGTCATGGAAAGGTACAAGATCTCAATAACAAATGTAACTGTACTGTATACCTAAAATGTACCAGTAGACTCAACGAGGAAAAAAAATTACTGGTGACATTATTAATTCTCTGATGAGGAACTACTATGAGAGACATATACAGTGCTGATGCCATTGTTACATTTGAGATACCGAGGCCTTGACAAGTCAGGTGCAGCTGCAGGTGACACAGAAGTGTGGGGTGTCCACTCCAGCACAGACGGTCTAGCTCTAGAGATGCATTTGTACCATCCCCTTTCTCCTCAGTGCTGGGATGTAGCTCATTGGTACCTTGCCTGTCTCACAAGTGCTAAGGCCTGAGCTTGATCCCTGCTACTTACAAAGAGAACCTTTTTCCTAAAGTTTCCCAAATTTTTCTGGGCTATGTAAGTTCCTTTGAGCCAAGACAAACAGATGACTAAGGAATTATGTTGAAGAAGGCGGAGTATGGTTGAGAAGTACCATGTGTGTTTAAATTGTTAAAATTGTTATAGTAAAAGACATTGACATAAGACCTCTCAAAATAATTCCGCCTCAGGTTAAGCACACTTATCCCATTATCCTTGCCACCTTCCGGAGAAAGTCTGTAAGTCTTCTTCCGTGAGTGTCCTTAGTGGTGCTGCCATGGCTTCCTCGATGTCTGGAGTGATTTCAGAGCATTTACCTTTCGTGGTCATTCTGGCTTTGAGGAAGAATCAAAAGTTGCAGATCTAGTGAATAGGGCATGGAGGAGGCCACAGGTGGGATGTTTTTATGAGCCTTCCTTTCCCCTGGGTGGTACTTGGCTGCCGCATTCACTGTAAATACATAAAATAGTTCCAGAACTTCTTCAGAAAGTGGCAAGAACCATGGGATAAGTCGAACATCAGTGCGATCTTCAAAGTAAGGGGATATTTTGATGATTCTTAATAGCGATGTGCCTTTTACTGTGGTCGATTTTACAAAATTTAAACATTCTTCACATTTTTCACCTAGCCCCCAAAGAAGCCTTTCCATGATGGATCCAGATGTGTTTTTTTCTTCCATTTCTCATCTGGTCTCAGCCCTTGTGTGGGACAATTGCACAGAGTTTACACCAGCGCTGGTGTACAGGCACTGTTGCCTTCATCCAGGTAGTGGTGAAGTGAAGGCCTTTATTTAACAAAGGAGAGCCATATCATTCCTGTTTCCATTCACAGCCAGTAGTTCAGTGGAAGTGGAGGTTCCCAGCAGCCTTCTTCTCCCAAGATGTGGAGAAAGGCTGGCAGAAGGGAGGCGTTTCAAATAAAGCAGCACTAGTCCTTTTTCTGTTCTCTCCCTATCTCTCCCCCTTTCTCTCTCTGAGATAATCCTCCAATTTCCATGCTAACTTATTTGAAGTTGAAGATATTTCTTTGTCTGCTTCCCATCCAACTGCCTCTTCTCTCTTTGATCCCGGGCTTAAAAATATATTTGACTTCTGTGAACCTAAATGTACTTGATGCTCACTGGCCTTCGTCTTCAAAGCCTGAGCCCAAGTCTCCCTCTGATTTCCATTTGCTGCTTTGCTCCCTGTCTCTTGGCATTGCTTCCACTGCACCAAAACAACCTCAGCAAAGCTGCACCCACAGATTTATGTAATGCCTTGTCGTTCTTGCCTGGCATCTTGGAAAGCGCTTTTCTGAAGGAATATCCAGTCTGGAAGAAAGGAAGAACCTTTCTTATGATTTGTAAACATGATTTCCTTTGACCACCCCTGTTCTTGATTGAATATTTGGCCAGCAGTGTGATAGCATTTATTGAGGGCTGGAATGAGACTGGGCTCAAGCTGAGTTTGGGGCATCAAATTTGGGCACAGGAGTGTGGGCAAATGGTAATTTATAAGCGAAGCAAAGAATATTGATTGCAAGTTGTTCTAGAAGGAGTGGTTCCAGGCTCTTGTTTCTAAGAACCAAAGAGACTGAAAGTTTGAAGGCCTGCACATGAGGGGCCAGGGTGAGAGGCTAAAGAGAGAAAGGTTAAGAGAGGACTTAGAGAAGCTCTGGGAGCACAGAGTGGCTGGAGGCCTTTGTCAGCAACCTGTACTCTCCCTAGGGCAGAGGCATGCATAGTTAGCAGGAGCTGCTCCTAGTTGCCAAGCCACTTGGGTCACAAGATAGATCATGGGCAAAACCCAGATCTCAGAGCCTCAGGAGATTTTACCGGCCACATTATGGGGCCAGGAAGTTGAGAACAGAGCCTACTTCATAGGTGGATTAAGCTGTCATCAAAGGAGGCACCACTTTACCACAAAGTAACAGCCCCTTTTGGGGCAGCAGCCTCCTCCTGTCCTCCACCCTTCCCACTTTCTTAGAAGTGCTGCCTCATGCACTGGGACTGTGCTCGGGAGAGAGAAGGACGCATTTCCCTCAGACACCTGGGAGTGGGCTGTGCTCAGCCTCCCCTGCCCCTTGTAGCTCTTGGGGAACACCCACCTCTCTTGACCCCTTGACTGGAGTGACATTCCACTCACCTCTGAGGCTCCCCGCTCTCTGAGATGACATCTTGGATACCAACAATACACAGGTCCTCAAGGTGGACATAAATGGAGTTAAAAAACCCCACCACTTGTATAATTACAACAAGAGGCTATGAAATAGGATAAAAGAAAACACGGATTATCGCTAGGAGGACTTTGCATGGAAAAATAAAGAGTTGGGGAAGGTAGAGAGTTTGGTCATCATGTAGAGCGGTTTTTGGAATATGAAATGGTGCTAGATAAGTGAGGGTATTAGAGTGTATGCTATGTCCTTGCTGTTTTGGTTGGGTTTACCTGTAGCTCACACCAAGTCAGTTTGATCCTTTCTCTCTCTCTTTTGTGTCTCCAAAAGAGAGTCCTGTTAAGATAGTTGGAAGTTTATGAACAATTACCTTACACTATTACACACGCACACACACACACACACACACACAAAGACATACTGTTGAATGTGTTTCTCCTGTTACTTTAAACAATTGCACTTCCTAGTCTAGTAGTGTCTGTGCAGTCTCTTGGACATAGAATAGAAAGCTTCCTTCCTCTCCCCTTACTTTCCTGTTCCTCCAATTCATTCACCTAAAAATGTGTCTTATGAAATGCCTGTTGTGTGTTAGTCATGGTCCCAGGTGCTGAGATTACAGTTACATACATGGCAAAAAAAAAAAAGTGAAAAAGCAAGTGAATAAAAATTGCAATTTAGGTGGGAACGGGGATGGAACGTGTTGAGACAGGATGACCTTTATGAGCTTCACCAGAGAGGAACGTATAAAGACCTGGGTGAAAGTAGCTGGCAGAGCAGTTCACATTTATAGTGAAATTTCTTATGATGCCAGGAGCCATGGTAAGAGCATTTCATGTATCTGATCTTCTCAGAAGCCCTTTGAAGGAGGTACTTCAGCATATGCTTAGTATAATCGTGGTACCCAAGGCTTCACAGGGTTGGATTGCTTTCTCAGTCACATGGGACGTGAGCTTTGGAATGGGAATTTCACTTCAGGGCTCTGACGTAACCGCACACTCCACTGCCTAAAGACTGGTTCCCTAGAGAAGAAACCCCACTCTTCTGCTTTCACCTTCCCTCCTTGATGAGTCAAAAACAAATGGTTTCAACGTGTGCTCTGCGAAAACCACAGAACTCCTCTGAGCCCAAGATGTGTGTGTAGAATCTTATATCGGTTTCTAGAATGATTCTACTTGTCTGTTTTATAAATTAAACTGCAGTGAACCGTTTTTCCTTAACAATGATGAATGTCTTCAAAGCAAGGTAGAAATGATGTATTTAACAAAGTTTTGCGGGATGTCTTGTAAACCTTTAAAGTCATGTTGTGTGGCCATGTCACAGTGTCACAGTTGTGGTGGGTGGTGGCCGAGCAGCAGTAGCGGCAGACACACCTGTGCTCCCTAAGCTCAAACAGTAGCCCAGTGCTGTGCTGTGCCAGCCCCAAGGTGGCCCCGTGAGACTGGCTCAGTTTACAAATGAGAAGTCTCTGTCACTGGGGTGCCAAGAGACCATCCCAGCTGGTGAGGGGCAGGACAAGGAGCTGAGCCCAGGCTGTAGAGCTGCAGGAATCTGGACACCATCACTCATCATTCCATGTCCTAGGTTAGAGACCTGAGCCTTCCGTGCTGCTGGCTTAAAGCAAAAGCTGTGCTTGCTGTGACAGTTCACCTGAGCACCTGTGTGTCCACGGAGAATGGGAGATACCCATGCCCCAGTGAGACCTCTGATACTGGTGAAAGTGTGACATCTCTCAGAAGCAAAACCCGACTTACAAATTGCACATCCATGGGCCTGCCATGGCCTGTTTTGTGTAATTAATTTTTAAAAAATTGATTGTTGATTTATCATGTTAATGAATTACGCCAACATCAGCAGTATCCAGGAGTCAGCAGTCTCCTAATGCCAGAAAGACACAATTACTTTGTCACATATGAAGTACACAGCCTTTAAACGGCCTTCTCACCCAAATCTTAATTCTGAAGATTAAAGGGCCTTTAAAAGTCTCGATAATCTCTTTGACACACCTCAGCTCCTGTTCAGGACATCCTGACCCCATGCTACGAGGAAGCATTCATGCTCAGTGTTCCTGGAAGGTCTTCCTCACCATAAATCCCTGTGTGCTCAGATTCTTGGCAGATCCGGGTTGCCATCAAGACCGGACTGCCGTTCGGTGCAAAGCTCCCACTGAAGACCAATACCGCGAGTCTTCCCCGACCGGCCAGAGACTGGAGGTAGCTAGAACTCCATTCTGTGATAAACAAGTTTAGTCAACATAAATCTCAGGGTCTTGATCCCTGAAGTCACTCAGAAACAGAAACATCATCGTTTCCTCATACTGTCTGATTTCTGGGAACTGCCCATGGAATCACTCTGTCCCTCCAGACAATAAAATACATGATGAGAAAAATGGAGGTTTGTTCCTAGGCCTTCTCTGCTGCCTGTTTTTCTTTTTATTATTATTGCCTTGGCCGTATTCATCATGTGTGGCTCAAAGCCAACAGAGAGGGCTCCACAAATCTCCCCGGTGTCTTGCCAGGCTGAGATGATGTGCAATCCCCGGAACGCTCCTGGCAGCATCCTTCCAAATGAAGCCCTCGTGTGATTTAGGGGGGTCCCCTAACACTGAGATGCGCTGGCCTGATGAGAGCCATTTATTCTATTTCGAGCTATCAACTCAGTGCTTGTGGGCAGTGGGAAGTGCTTGGGAGTGATGTTTCTTGTGTATTGTCCAGTGGTTCCTTTGAAATGATTCTCTTATGAAGGTGATGTGTACCATGTTCCTAAGTACATGTGATTGTATAAACTTCAGGCAGACAACAGGATGTCACAGAATATGTATAGTGGCTCTCCGGACTTGATCACCTCACACCCCTGCCATTTTGTGTCCTCTGACGTACATCTCTCCATACTTACCCTGATTTAATGACTACTGTTTTATTCTCTTTATATTTTGACTTTTTTATTCCATATATAAATAAAGTCATGTGATACATTTCTTTCTACCCCTGGTTTATTTCACTTAGCATATGGCCCCTACCAGTTTTGTTTATATTGTAGCAAATGGTACAGTCTCCTTTTCTAATGATGAATAATACTTCATTGTGAATATATAGCACAATTTTTAAGACTGCACTCATCTACCACCAGGTGCTTGGGTTGTTTCTGTATCCTGATGTTGTGATTTATACTGACATGAGCATAGTGTGTGGATATCTTTGGGACCATGATTCGGAAGGTGATATGCTCATTAGTTAGAAGGTTAGCAGGTGATAGCACATTAGTTAGAACCCACAAGAAGTAGCATCTGTGCTTATCAGCTCTGGAGGTTGACATTTAGTCCATCTCAGAAGGTGTTATTTTTGAATATTTGACTCTGAAATGAATAATTGCTTATTTGATTTAGGAGGAAAATGTAAGCTTCTAAAAGATGGTTATGCCCAATTCTTTCTCATTTGGGAATGATTAAAAAATAAAGCAGATGCACCAAGAGAAAGGGGGATAAGAAAAAAGTTCCAATGAAGAAATATGACAAAATTTGGATCACACATACTTCTATTTTTGTTGAATGTTTTAGTTTTGTTGAAGTCATATGTGGAAATAGCCATATTGACATGGTGGGAATCATATACACAGTCTTCAACTTGTGCTAAAAAATCATACCTATTTGAAAGATTTTTCTGTAACAGTCCAAGCATGATGCACATTCCTTGTAGAAGACTATAAAATGGTGGAAAAGGGTCTTCACTTCTGAACTTTAATTACTGCCTGCTTCATTTCCTACTTGAATAACAGCACAGACTTAAAATGTAGTACACAGGCCTGGAGATCTTTACTCATACTAAAGAGATATGACTTCTAATGATGCAAAATGAATCCCTCCTGACAACGTTTAAATGAATTGTGCCAACCCCCCAATAAAGCAGGCTACATGTCATGAAATGACAGCCATCACTTTAAGACAATTCACCCCTGCTCTATAGAAGCAAAATATCAGCATTTCATGTACTATGAAGAATTTTTATTTCTTGATTTTTTTCCCCCAGCATTTTTTTCTCTAGTTAAACAACCCAGTCATTGCTGTTGGACAAAGAAGAAAGAAATTTATCATTATGCCTTAGTTATTTTTAAAAGCACCTTCAAAAGCACACAATTTGCAAAACTTATTTGACATAGATTAACCTTTCAAAATGATAATGAGATCAAATTCTATTAAGTAATTTTCCTAAAAATTAATTCACTGAAAATAATGCACACATCAGCCATGTAAAGCTTAGAGTGGGATTCTGTCTGAATTCATTTGCTTCAGGGTGTCAGTTTAATGCCAGCAGATTGTTTCCTCATCCATGAGTGTCTATTTTGCTATATCCCAGCCTCTGAATGTACACATCTGCTTTCCCGGTCTCTCTTTTATCACTTGAAATGGTGTTACCACAACTTGACCTTCCTGACTGACCTTTCTGGGTTTCTCAGCATTTCCATGTAAGCCAGATCTCAGGCAAAAATCTGTAGTAGAGTTGCACCCAGCCAGAGGAATAATTAGAAAGTGCCATCACCATAATTACTGTGCTGTGGTCTCTGGAGAGACATAAAAGCTTGTCCCGTCCCTTTAACAGGACAAGTTGCTAATCTCCTTAACATTTTTCTCCCTTTGGGCTGATAATATTTCACAGATTTTTTGCTTTGTAAAATATTCCTAAAGAGAGGCTTAAGCCATAATGCACAGATTATGGAAATGATACTCATTAAGTAGTGGGTGAGATTCCTGGAAAGCCACAGAGCTGCTCTGTCACATGTAACCTCTGTAAGAGGCTCCCTTTGAATGTTTATTCATGGAGCAGTAAACATTTGTTATTAGACATTTTATTGAAACATAAATTAAAGAACTGTAATTGTGTATATGTCAAGTAGTAAAGCAACATGCATTTGTCACAAAATGAGTAAGACAAGGAAAAATGCCATCATTGTTTCATTTGCATGCAGATCTTTTAGGATATGCCCAAAGGAAAAGACCCAGAGGGAATAACTCAATGGATTAATGTTCTGAGAGGGTGTATAAAAACTGCATATCCTTGGTATTTTAACTAGCAAATGGAGCTTTCTGAGCTGTGTAAATAAAAGGTGGGTTTCTTTTCTCTTGAGGGAGACCCACAGTGGCTGTTATTAAAGTAATAAGTACTAATCAATGAGTGTGTCCCCCTGGCAGTCCCTGCAATGCTGGTTGTTTTTAGCATACGCTCATGCTTCAGGAACTTAAACATATTTGGAGAGTTTTTAAAAGAAATATTTGAGACAGAAAGACAAACTTTCAAGCTTGCAGTCTGGTAAAAAAAAGAAATAGTAGTTAGTAGGAAGAAAAGATGTGGCATTGTGATCATGGTGGGTCTTTGTAGGCCATCTGTTTGGGTGTGCAGAGGGAAGCACAAGAATCAGCAAAATAGTCAGTACATGCGTGATTTGCTTTAAAAGTAAGAAATCAGGGACATTGTGATGGCCCGTCATTGAGCCGTTCTCCCATCCATCCACCCTGCTACCTTTTCACCCACCTGCGTTCCCATCCTTCTGCCGACTTATCCACCCATCTGTCCACGTAGTCATCTGTCCGTTCACTCATTCATCCATTTTTCCACCTAACTACACACGTACCCCTCCTTCCATCACTCTTTAAGGAGAACATTTAATCGATGTAGTCTCTATCCTAGGAACATGGTATATGTGTAAGGGAGGGAAATACTCTGGAGGAAAATCTAGTAATGACTATCGCAGACCTCCAAATCAATAGTATTTCTAACTCTGTGGTAAAAAGTAGTCATCAAGATGACATAGGAAGAATCAGAGGAGCCTTGGAGAGTCTGAAGGCTGTACAGCAAAGGTGGACTTTGAAAAAGCCTGTAAAGACTGAAAGAAAGAGTGAGAGAAGGAAAGGGAGAGGAATTCCATCAGAAAAAAGACTGAATTTTTGTAAAAGTTATAAACACAGCAACTACAATGATAGCTGATAAAATGAAGTAGAGACAAATCTGTTCCCTTATCTCTTGCAAGTCATTTTATAGGAGGCATTACTAAGAGAATGCCCCTGTCCAGCAGGAAACAAAATAAAATTCAGGAAGAACCTGAGTTCGTGCGTGCCTGGTTGAATTGGGAGCCGTCCATCTCGGGTTTCACATAAGTAGAACTAACACAGTAGGAAGGATCCCATCTGAGGTCCTTGTGTTTTAGGTCATCTTGCTTCTGTAGATCTTGCTTGAGTTTGCCAACTTCTTTAAGGACAATGATAATAATTTCACTCTCTCCTTGCTGAACAGTTTTAAGGACTCAAAGCTCTTTTGTCCCTGAAAGCCAATCACAAACCAAACAATAATAGAGAATAGCTGTACAAGACCAACTTTGAATGAGTTAGAAGTCTGTTCTCTCTCGTGGGCTTCTCTTGAAGAAGAGTTTAATATTCTGTGGAAAAGTAGTATGGGGGAAATGGGCTTTACACTTGCTGAGTTTAGCTGTTCTGTGACACTGATCATGTCACAGCTGGGCTTGGAATTGAGTGTTCTACTTCCCTAGACTTCTGTTACTTCATTTTAATGACAAAGATATCTGTCGTGGAATTTTTTGTTAAATAATTGAGATGACGCATATCTCAATATGATATAATGCCTAGTATATAATAGCTTAATAAATAGCAGCACCTATTATTTTTGCCTCTTTTAAAGACAATCATCAAAGAATATTCAATGTAAGACATTTCCATTGTGCTTGAGGCTTTTACTTTAGAGCTCGAGGCCCCTGTTATAGTTGAAAATATTTCTTTTCCTTCCCAAATCTGTGGTTTGAACACTCTGGAGGTCTAATCAAGGTTATTGGCAGGATTAAGTTAGTAGCCTGTTCTTTGAGAATAGACCTTCCTTTCACAAGAGCCTCCCTTCTTTCCTCCTTTTCTCTATTCTTTGTGTTGTCCTCTCTTGGAGGCAGATTATAATACTTAGAATCAGCAGAAATAAGATTTCTCAACATGCAGTATTCTAGAATGTAGAGACCATATAATTCATCATCCAAATAGAAATTTGGAGATCAAGAGGAGGTGCTGCTTGCCGTTAAACTGGTCTGTTTATAACTTTAGGCCTAAGCATGAACTGCTTCAAGGAAATCAGGGCAGACAGTCACCCAGAGTCTGTTTAATTGGGAATGAGCATAGCATGACAATAAGATATTTGGCACCTTTTGGCTTTACTTAGAACCCTACTTTTACCAGTTTGGTGACCTTGTGCAATTTATTCATTCCAGTAAGTCTCAGTGTTGATTCTCAAAATTAATGAAGAAAATAATATTTCCTATTTCTTACTATTTTAGTAAACTACACACACACGTATTGGCATGCATTGAGTATACCTCCTAGCAGACATATAGTGTTCTCACATAAATGGTAGCTCATTTATAACTGTGAGGAACTTTAAAATGTAGGATGGACAGATGGTATAATATTGTAAGTGTGTAAGTAAAGTTTTTTTAACCCTTATTCAAAATTATTAAATGACCTACTAGTGTTTTCCTTATAGAGAAGAGGACTGCATTTGGGCAGTTTATTTACCAGCCCATGGAAGGGCCCACATCTCCAGCTGCAAAGCCTGCTTGCCATATCCCATTATCCACCAGCCTCAGTAACAGATGATGTACTCATGGCCATGTCTTCGTTCCTCAGATTACGTAGTTAACGCACCATACAGGAGAAAAGAAGCCAGATCTCCTTTCTGAGATAGTAAATTGTTATATTTGGTAGAAAGAGGATATGTTTCCCTTTGGAAATGGGAAGGGCGTGAATGACAAAAGTCTACAGTAATTTAAGAGAATCCAGTAGAAGAAGCCAAAGGAGTGAAAAAGTAGAGGCAAGATAATGGTAAAGGAGACCGTGTTAATTCTTCACATCCAGATGTTTCTCTCCACATGGCAGTAACTCTACAACCTTTCTTTCCTTTAATTCATTTAGTAAAGAAAATGGAATAAGCCACTTGAAATGTGATTGTCTCTCACTGTTCCTGTTTGGCTCTATTTCATGAACAGTAGGGAGATTTCTCATTTTGTTCTGTTTATTGCAGTGGAATTAAAAAAAAAAAAAGAAGAAGAAGAAGGAAAAGTTCTCCCAGCACCTGCTTTCTTAATTGGTAGTGGTTGCTTTGCCCCCAAAAGCGAATGGTCATATTGCCATCGTATAAACACATCATTAAGAAAGGAAAGACAGAACTACGACAGTAGCTCCTGTTTCCTCTCTGGGTGAGAAGCCCATGTACCAGGCAACTTTCATTTTTGTTCTCATTTGCATTCAGGGCCTGCCTGTGCTTTCAGAAGACAATCAGTAGAAAGGGCTGGCCGTCTTCCTATATATACTTCGTTTTGAGTTTGAGCGCAATGGGTAAGGGAGTGGATCTACTTTTAATCTGTTCTTTTTGTTCCGAATTTCAGTGGAAGAGCTTATTAAAACAAAGAAAACCAAAGTACCCGCTTCTGGGTTTCTGCACCGCCTAGCGTAGCCTCTCATGCAAGCCAGTATTTGGGGCCCTGATGAGCTACTTGTGCATGCAGTGTGGAAGACGGGGAAATCGATTGGCAAAAGAGACGCAGAGACACTCGCTCCTGTCTGCTCACTTCCCGAGCTTGTGTTCTCATGGAGAGGAAATGAAAAAAGAGCGCGCTGACTACCCCGCTTCCCAAGGGCAGGAGACACACGCCGCCGGCTCTAGAGCTCGGTGACACTTTATGTCGTGTCAGATCCCATCATCCTGCTCTTATTTGGCTTGAAAAGACCTTAATGTTTAGAAAATTTGAAATTTATCACTGTCTGGTTGCTGAAAGCTCCTTTAAACTCGCATCGTGGCTGGGAGCGACGCCTCACGAAGGCCTGGCCTTCGGGCGCTGTGTATGGTGCAGGGGCCCTCCCTGCAGTGACTATGACTTCACTTGGTTGGAGGTTGGAGTTGCGCCAGTGATGCGCGACTTCAGGTACGACCTTTGGGCCACGAAGCTTGGAGGGGCTCTCCAGATACGCTTGGTTCCGGCAGGTTTCCCAACTTGACTCGGACGCTTTGGACTCCTAGAAATTGTTCGGGAAACGCATTCCAGCCACCCAAGCATCGATCGTATTCTCAGTGGGGGAAGTTACAGTGCAGTCCCAAGCCATCGCTTGCGCCTTTGGCTTTTCACAGGTTACTCTTGTTACTCCTCAGTTGGCCATGCTGAGCTGACTTCGAAATCTTGTGAGCAGCACTGTTTCTTGTGACGGTCACACTCCCACCAAGTAGCTGTGATTTCATGCTGACCCTAATTAATAGTAGGAGACTCAGCCTGGCTAAATCAAGACAGGAAGAATCCGGCCATCCTGAGGGTGAACTTGGGGGTCGGTGACGGGCGGCCCAGAGCGGAGCACGTGCTGCCTGGCTTGCTGCAGATCTGTGTCTTCTGGTTTAGAGAACAAGCAGGTTGTGTGAAATGTGTCCAAAAGCAGTCCGGTGGTGTAGCTGTTAGGATGTGCTAGGTAACTAGGATGTGCCAGATGGACTACACAATTTATGTAGACATTCATATGGTCTACACCCGCATCTGGTGTTAAGATCCTAGTTTTATGGCGCTAGAAGATGGTATTGGTCTTGAGAGGGTCACTTTCCTCTTTTGTAAAAGTGAAGAAATTAGACATTGTAAGTGCTCCACTAACATTTTCCATTTCTAATCCTAAATGGGTTTTGATGACTTATTTAATGTTTGTATATTTTTTGAAGTAACAGATTCATGTTGCAGATGAAATTGTGCATGGAATGCCAGTTCAGGAAGAGCTGACGCCGGTGCTGCTCTGGTGCCATCAGTGAGGGGGACTGCAGCATCCATCCTGTGGGGGGCACTCTTCTGGTTACACCGTGCCTCACCCCACCCCACTCCCAGGCTTGCCCCAGAAGCTCTAGGCTTTGTGATTTACATTTTTTTGTTTTTGTTGTTGTTGTTTTGAGACAGGGTCTCACTCTGTAGTTGAGACTGACCTGGAACTCACTATGTAGCCCAGGCTGGTCTCGAACTCACAGTGATCCTCCTGCCTCAGCCTCCGGAGTGCTGGGATTAAAGAGGTGCACCACCACGCCCAGCTCTGTGCTTTGCATTTTGAAAGCCATTGACTATACATTTGTCCGTTAGTCATGAAAAGGAAAATAACTGCTTGAACTTTACCCAGGAAGAGGTGGATTATGAGATTTCTGTGCTCTTTCTACATCCCCTTTGCCCCCTGACACCAGGAAGGTTAGCCTTGCAGTGGAAGGTTATTGGAAATGACAGAGTATTGAAAGCTCCCTAGGAGGAGTTCCCAACCTTGAGAAGGTGAGCTCCCCAGTTCCCCCATCTTTTGGCGGTACGACTCCAGTGTGTGCATGGTCTTCCCTGGCTCCCAGAGTTTTGGAGCAGGACAAGCTCCAGTCACATGCAGAAACAGTTTTCTTGGTGACATCTTTTTTTGGCTGCTTTTCCTCTCCTGTCTCTCATTCCCTTACTGACGTGCCCAGGGTTAGTGGCCAAATATACGACATGAACCATGTCCTTATTCACCGTATGCTGCTGGGGCAGTGAAGACTAAGAAAAGCATTGTCTTTGTGTCCATCTATGTTAAGAAATGGAGTTGTTATTGCTTGGCAGTGAGATTAGCTGGGGTTCTAAATTTTCTCCTGTGTGTTTCTCTGTCTCTCCCAAATTTTCTGTCTCTTAATAATTTACTGTGATGGTCAGCAAACAAAAACAGTCTTACTATGTAAATACTTTTGCTTACTTCAAGTTCAGAGCTCTGGGTAATTATCTAAATTTCATGGAAAGAGCAGTAGACATGAAGACTCATTTGAGTTTTGCTATGGAAAAATACTTTTAAATTAATTTTATTGATACACTTTTGTTATGCATAAAGATCACATTCGTCATAGGGAATCAGTACCTGTGTATAATATGTGGTGGTTCTTTTTTCCCCATTCCCATCTCCTCCTTACAACACTTCTTCCTCTCCTTCTTTGCAAAAGCTTTGCTTACATTTGTTCCTTCTCTATTTTTGCTTTTCCCTTCCCCCTCCCTTGTTTTCCTTCCCACATGAACATTTTCTTCCTATTTCCCAGTACCCGTCATCCATTTCAGTCCTTATTTACACTTTAATTTTCTCACACAGGACAAACAATGCGGTGTTTAAACGTGTTCTGATGGATTTCATTTAAAAGTGTGGTCTCGAGGTGCATCCATTTACCTGAAAACGTCTCTAGTTTATCCTTCTTTGTGTCAGAGTAGTATTCCACTGTATATAGAAACCACATTTTCTTTATGATGGGCATCGGGGCTGTTTCCAAGATTTAGCTATTACAATTTGTGCTGCTATAAACATGGGTGCGCATATATCGCTGTGGTATGTCACCTTCAGCTCTTTTGGGAAAAAACCAAGGGAAATAGCTGGCTCAAAGGGAACCTCTAGCTTCAGTTTTTTTGTTTTTTGGGTACCAGGGATAGAACTGGGGTCCTTGCACTTGCAAGGCAGATGGCAGAACCACTGAGCTAAATCCCGGGCCCTAGCTTCAGTGTTTTTAGGGGATTCTCCACAGGGACCTCCAAAGTTATTTCACCCCTCTACAGTCCCACCTATACTCCCACCACAGCCGCACCGGCCTTTGTTATTGGTTGATGTTAGCTGTTCTTTCTGGAGTGAGATGGAATCTCAGTGTGATTTTAATTTGGATTTCTTAAATGGCCAGCGATGTTGAGCTTTTTCTCATATATTTATTTGCTGTTTTTATTTCATCTGGGATGTGTGTGTTCATTTCAAATGCCCATTTTTGAATTGGGCCTTTAAATTTGGAGGGTCTGATTGTTTTTCCAGTTCTTTATATATTCTAGGTATTAATGTTTTTGTCTGATGAATGTCTGGTAAAATTTTTTTCATGTTCTGTGGGCTGTCTCTTTGCTCTGTTGGTTTTCTTTACTATATAAACATTTTTTAATATGGTGAGATCTGCTATGGGAAAATTTGTCCTATTTTCTTCACCTACAAATGGGCAGAATAGTACTAACTGTAGAGGTGTTGAGGAGGTGAGGGAAGTATATAAGCTGTGCAATAGGAATATTAGAAATTCATTTGCATTTGTTTTATATTGATTCCTATAATGAATTGCTTCAAAATTAGTTTGTGGGGCAAATGGTAGCTCTGGGGTTAACCTTTTGGAGAAATGCTGAGAGTTTTCCAAAGCTGCATCTTTTATACTCTCGTTACGTCCCACAGGGATTCCAGTTTCTCCACTTCCTTGTCAACATTTGTCATTATCTTTCTTATTATTCTTACCCTGATAGGTGTGAAATAGCATCCCATTATGGTTTTGAATGAAGGATATTGAACATCTTTTCATGCACTAGTATTCATTCATGGGTCCATTTGGAGAACTGTATATTCCTAGCCCATGCCCACTTTAGCTGTAAGATTTGTTGTCTTTTTATTCTGGAGTTGTAATAGTTCTTCAGATATTCTCAAGACAAGTCCCTTATCACATACATGATTTGCAACAGTTTTCTCCCAGTTTGTGGCTTGGCTTTTCATGTTCTTTCTTACATCCTTTAAGGAATAACATTTAAAATTTTGGTGATGTTCACCCTCTTCCACTTTTCAGGACCCATGTCATGCATTTGGACTTGTGACCTAACAAAGTCACAGGTCAAGAATTAGGATGTGCAGATTTCTGAGGGGGATCCATAGTGTACCCCTTAAAGTATAGCCCTTCTTATCCTTGAGAGCCAGACTTGCCTTCTGAATTTGGAGAACGTTCACCAGGGTTACAGATCAAGTATGCAGGTCACCAGCTATGGAGTAGCTCTGCAGGCTTCCCTGCCCTTTCCCTTGAACAGCTTCATCCTTTATCATTGGCTCACAGTACATTTGGACATGGACAAAGTATGTCAATATTGGAGCAGCCCATACTGACCACTTCTGTTAAGCGTGGGAGTAGTAAATCTGTTTAAGAGGGTGGGAGGAGACGCAGAAGCAGCACAAAAGGGACAGGATCCAGAATTGTGGTGTCAGTGTTCAAACTCTCACTCTTTTTCTTCACCTCCCATTCATTGCATTCTGTTTTTCTTTTCTTAACTATTGCTTTATTAGTGTATAATTCATATATCAGAAAAGTAACCCTACTAAAGAGCACAGTTCAAGGTGTCCTAGTGCATTCGCAAAGCTGAGCGAGCATTGGCACTAAATAACTCTAGAAGGTGTTCATCATCCCAAAAAGAAGCTCTGTGCCCGTTAGCAGTCCCTCTGCGCTGGGGTCCACTAATCTTCCTTTCTCTGTACATTTGCCTGGTCTGGACTTTTCCTGAATGGAACCATGCAGTCTTTGGCCATCTGTGTCATTGTGCTTTCCCTTAGCATTCTTCATTCCTTTCTGTGCCACGTAATACTCTGTTATCTTGCCACATCACAATGCATTGATCCATTCGTCAGCTGGTGGTCATTTGGGTGGTTTCCTCTTTGTGATGATTGTGAAAAATAATGCGTAAACATTTGTAATGCACATTTTTGTTTGCATACATTTGCAGTTTTCTTGGGCATACTCTAGAAATAGAATTCTGGTTTCATATGGTGACTGTATATTTAACTGCTTGAGCTAGTGGAAAGTATTTTCTCAAGCAGCTGCAGCATTTTTCTTTCTCAGTGTTTTTCTGCATTCTCGCCAACACTTGTTATTGTACGTTTTTTGGATTATAAACATCCCAGTTTGTAGGCGGAGATATCTCAATGTGCTTTTGATTTGATATGGTTTTGATTCACCCTCTCTAATGTTGAGTAACTTTTTGTGTACTTTGCAGTTTCGTCTATCTGCCACAGTATTAAATACTGGGAGTGATTCCCTCCTCCTTGAAATTATTTTCTAGCAGGTTGGAACTTAGGGTTCCAATATTGGTTGAAAACTGACAAATGAATGTTGGTTGGTTTGCCTCCTTCCTCACTGTGTTTTTTAGCTGAGGCCTACTTCTCATTCTGAGCTTGGAGAAGTTTCCCTGCTATATTCGTTTTCTTTTTACTTCCTTTTAATGTAAACATAATACATAAACACTAAAAATCAAAATAAGACCCAAGAGAACACACAAATTTGTGTAAGATATTCACAGACCCTTGCAAACCCAGAGGAAACTGGCCCCCCTATTTAAGGGAAAACTCTGTCGCTTGACCTTGTCTAAAACCAAAGAGCTGTAGGAGCTGCAGTAACCACTACTGTTGGTGCGGGATGAAACGTAGCAGGAGGCTGGACTGATATGAGAAACTGCCAGAGCACAGCAGAGATGCCAGTTTTCCTAACCCTAAGCCCTCATTCTTGGCGAGCTGACTGCCAAGGCTGAGTATCACTGTGACCTTGAGATTCAGATGTGATGAGCAGGGTGCCCAGCTCAGCCCGACTTTTGCCAGTCTTGGCTTGACTATGAGATGAGCTGTGTCCAGCAGAGGACAGGAGTTGGGGAGCCGTGAAGAAGAGAGGATCCCAAGGGCTCTGCTGCATTTTCTTTTTTGTTTGTTTGTTCTTTGTTTTTTTGAGACAGGGTCTCACTACGTAGTTGAGACTGACCTGGAACTCACTATGTAGCCCAGGCTGGTCTCAAACTCACAGCGATCCTCCTGCCTCAGCCTCCCAAGTGCTGGGATTACAGGCATGAGCCACCACGCCCAGCCTCTGCTGTATTTTCATTCATGACTCTTTGTTACCCTATTTAATATTTTGCATTTTTATTGGAATGTAAGCTCTATGGGGGTAAGATCTTAGTCTTGTACAGTGGACCTGGAGTTATGACTGGCCTGGCATAAGGATAACTTGGGTCGTGACTGGAATTTTAGTTTTAACTTGTGACCAAAGTCTTGAGTTAGGACTCAAATGCTGGCTGCTTGTGCTTCCAGGTGATCTTAGATACACAGTTAAAGAGCTCTGGAAGGAACATGACAGCATCCTTTCCTGAGAAATCTCTCTAAGGACACTGAGATCTGCCTGTGTGCAGGAGACTTTGACAGCCTTGTACAGAAGCCTGAGCCCTCAACCGACCAATTTGAGTTACAACTACCCTTGGGAATGAATTGAGTTTGTAAGTCAAGGGTCCACTGTACATCACAGTATCTTTGGTTCCTAGAAAAAGCACCTAGCAATAAATGTTTTTGAATGCATGAATACATGTTTTAGAAATATATATATATATATATGCTACATGAATAAAAACCTGCGTGCTCCATTTCTGGAACATTGTATTATGCAAACTAAAGTGTCTTTTGTGCAGGACCTCTCAGATACTTTATTTTGTTAATGACCATTGCAAAGTAAATCTGATAACATTCTGCAAAGTATGGGATATTTCATAATACTGTTAAAATACTCTTCAAACTCAAGCAACTAAACTACAATCTCTAGCAGAATTATAGGGTGCTTTAATAAATAGATATTTTGTTTGCTCTTTGAAAAGTTAAATTGTGATCATCACTGCTTAATATGAAGAGGGTGTGTTAAATTATCCATTAAAAGTGTTTTAAATCAGAGCTCCATCTTGTTGAAAGGCCAAGGTGATGTTATTTCTTCACAGCAGTGAGGCTTATAGCTGACTTTGTCATGATCGCCCTGTTCTGAGAAGCTGAGTATGTTATCAAGATCATGGGATCAGCCTGTCACTTAAGTGTTTGTGTCAAAGTAGAAAGCTGTGTTGAGATTTCTGCCCTTGCAGAGAATCACCTATGCAGTGAGCTGTTTATTGTCTGTGGTGTCATGGAGTGTTTCTAGTGGTTACCAGTGATCGGGAGTGGCATTTCCAGGACTGGTATCAATGGAGCTAATGGAGACGGCTCTACATAGTAGACTTAGAGAAGCGATACACAGGGAGACAGGATAGGCACATGCTCAGGAGGTTCCCCCACTCTACGTTCACAGTCGGCGGTATAGTGGTAGGGGCTAGCAACCAGCATATCCCTAAAGACAAGAAAACAGGGTAGTCAGAACTCAGAGAGACAGGAGAAGCAGCCACCAGTGAGTGTTCACGTCTTGCAGTAAGCAAGGCAGGCAAAATGGGGTGACCTTAGGCCCATGTCAACACATTTGGCAACAGCAGGGTTAGGAGTCAGATGTATGCTTAGCCAGTCGTTCTCCAGTCGTTCTCCAAGTTTGGACCTTGACTAGCAGTATCATCATCATGGGGAGAGTCTTAGAAATGTAGATTTTTGAGACCTGGAAATCTCTATCTTAAGAAGCCTGAGATGTGTGTTCAAGTTTTGAAATTGCTGGTCAAAAGCAAAGAAACAAGTTCTGGTTGTTCATCCAAGGATCTTAAATATATTTCCTGCTAATGTGAGAATCAGTTCTTGAGTGTGATCTCAACTTGATCTTCAAGTTTTTTTTTAAAAAAAGAATAATCCAAGTGCAGCTGTATGTGTAAGTCTTACGTGTTAAGTCGCATGCTAAACACATTCTTAGCGGATTTGATCCTCTCAACAGCCCTGTGAGGTAAAAAACCATCGCAGTGTCCACTGTAGATTAGGATGCTATGACCAGGTCACCCAGCTGCTCATGTGGTCAGTCCCACTGTACTGTGTGATGCTGTACTTTCTGCTAAATAGCCACTGCGTGTGTTGCCATTGCTCTAACTGCAGAGCGCTGCTCTGAAAGATCTGATTACTACAAAGTATAAGGGAAATAACAGAGAATGGACGAATAGATGGAAAAATAGGTGGGTGGAGGGAGGAAGAAGGAAAAGACAAACGAATACCTGGAGGAAGAGAAGAGAAAATGAGGAAGAGAAGAAAGGACAGCAGCGGGTTGGGACGTAAAGATTGAGGGAAGGCTCTTTCTAAAGTTGGCTGGGTTGTTGTTCTGTGACACTTTCCCTTTCTTCCCTGGTCTTGCTTTTGAGTACCCAACCCATGGACTTCAGTCATTTCTATCGTGGGCCCACCCTGCATGGCTTTCTCCTAAGAATTTGCTTCCTGGGGAGTTCGGGATTCATTTTCCCTTGTTCGCGTGGTTTTTCTCCCTTCCTCCCTATGTTCACATAGTCTTTGTGCCTGAAGTACATACCCGCCCCGGCTGCTGAGGGATCCATGCCCAGCTTCATCACTGACGGAGAGATGCTGGCGAAAAACGTGTCGCTCTTTGGGGACTGTGTGCTCAGGGGCTGATGCAAAGCTTCTCTCTGCGTCGTTCTCCTTGGACGCCTTGCTCCCTGCCTCTGCTTTAATTACATGTCATTTCCCCTTCCTTGTGCCCAAAGCCCCAGGGACACTTAATCTCACATTCTCTGGAGTTTTGCAGCCTGACCACAGTAATCAAGAAGGGGTAGGCTTGATCAGGTATGATCAGGGACAAGGTTTGAGTCCTTGCCTGCCTCTCCACACTTAGGCTCTTCACTTTCCTGTTCCTTGCTGTTGTTTGTAATAAACACAGGAACATAGCTCAAGGGCAGGAATAGGTTTAACCTCAGCCAAGGTACAACAGGTGCTATTGGGAAAGTAAAGGTACAACAGGTGCTATTGGGAAAGTAAGACTTTCAAATGGCAGTTTAGCCTTGAAGAACGTATTGAATTAGATACGGTGTGAGCCTTGATTCATGATCTCTGTATAATAGCATTGCTATGTATATTATATGGGTGCTTTAGTAGGCTGGAAAATGGGCCATTTAAAAGATGTGTTCACAGAATCCATGCCTGAGCTGTCGAAGGAGGGGGCAAAAGCCAGGTGACCTAACTTCCTGGGCTGATTCTACCATGGCCTCTCTGAACATTGGTTTCCTTGCATGAAAAATGAAGAATGTGTTAGTGTAGGATTTTTAGAACTATTAATGAAACAATACCACGTACAAAAACAAAGCTTGATCACAGAGAAGAAAAGCTTAATAAATGGGAACCGTTTGCATTACTATTATGCAAGCCTTATGTAAAGCCCCAGTTCTATCATTTGACCCTACTACTTCCTTTTCTCTTTCATTCTCTGGATTAATGCAGTGCTCTGTTAGCCAATTCTTATTTCCTGTCAGTTTCAAAGTCACACTGGTCACTTTTGAAGGCACATTGTCATTTCAAAGTACTGGCTAAAGACAACCAAGACTGACAACTCTGAATGATTCCACAGGCCTCCAAAGTACTCTGGCATTTCTCTCAAACTCATATATGCCACCAAGTTGGTCCCTCTTGTGTTGCACCTCTCTCTCCTCAGCAGATTTCATATATAGTTACTGGAGGTGAACATCATCCTCCTCTGAAAAACAATCCAGCAGGAAGTGAGGCTGAATAATTGGGCTTTGCGAGAATGTCACTGTCAAGTCTAAAAATATGTGGCGAGATAATCATATTTTACTTTTTCTGTCTTACCCGTTTTCAGCACGTTCATGTCCACGTTCTTCCCAGAAAGGCTGGAGACTTCCGCAGGAATGACAGCATCTATGACGAGGTGAGTCTGCCTGCTGTGCTCTTGGCGTCTGATCGCAGGGGCTGTCAGTGTGGTGAAATCGACCAAGTGAACCGGGTATCATGCTAGATAGGGTCCTAAATGAGGCTCTGCCCAACATGACTTGGAAAGAGGCCTTAGAGGCCAAGAGTCTAAGGATAGCTATCATTTGAAAGGGAGACCAATGAATTTTAGGGATTTTTTTTTTTCAAATGAAAGCCAGCCACGTCCAAGTGTCCTTGTAATTTCTGCCTTGTCATTTACCAGGACCCTAAGTGTCTGTGTGGAGATACTGGTCCAGAATCTCCATAGAAGAAAATCTACAGTGCCTTCAATGGAAATTAAACAGATTTATAAAAGATCCCTCTAGGCAAAAACTAACTATGGTTTTTAAGACATTTTGGAACTTAGTTTGTCTCCCTAAATATGTTTACTCAAAGTGGAAATTTGAATTATGACAGAAACTAGCTGGTTTGAAGGATGCAAGTGTAACCTATGTATCATAAGGCTTTTAGCAGTTAACTGATTTGTGGATCCTCCCGTCCACAGCACAAATGTGGAAATAGTACCACACGAACCAGCAGGCGTCACCTTGTCTGCTCTTTGGGTCAGGTCTGTCTTGTGTGGAACACACAGCCTCTGAGGGATTCGACTGGTATAACAGTAAGGTGATTTTAGATTAGCTGCTTGTTCTAGTCAAGTAAGGGAAAATATGTTTCCCACATTTTATTGCTGATCAAAAGGCACAAGTGTCCTAGAGCACTTGGTTGAAAAGGACTTTGAAAGGTGTTTCTACACGGGAAGGAAAGGTGCTCCAATTGACTAGCAGTTTCTACCACAGATGTCAAATGGGAAAGAGGTGCCACAGTAGTCATCTGCTCCTATTAGAATTGTGGTTGTCTGTCTGTGACTCCGCCAGGTGGAACCATAGGCTTCTCTTTAGGTGAGAATCATAGAGCTGAGAAGGGTCTTATAGAGTGAAGCTTTTGTATATGTGTTTATGAGGTTTTCTTGCAGTAAATGGGCATTAAGTTGGCTGTCCAGACCATCAAAATAAAGACTAAGAGATCAACATTTAATAATGCAACTCATAATTCTTTTTCTGGGACTCACTGGATTGTTCAAGTTGAGGGATTATTTCTCTGGGTAAAACACCTGTAGGATACATCATATTGTCTCATTTTTCCTGTGTTTGCCAAGAGGTGCAGCAGACCTGTGTCAGATGGAAATGGTCTCATCACTGGAACTTAAGTGCTATTTTATGAAAATCTCAATTCCTAGGAGGATCCATCTCCAGGAATTCTGTTCTAGTAGATTTCAAAGGCAATGGGCGACCAGTTATGATCCTGGTGTGCGACTGGGTATGAAAATAGGCTTTCTGCTGAATCTGGGGTTTCCAAAGCCATTCTGTAGTACTGTAATTTGATCTTATTTTCACTGGGTGTGGAGTACACTTTGGGGATCAATATAAGGGCTTTGTCTATGTTACAGGAAAATCAGAATTATGGGGTAATTATAAAGATATGCATTATAAAACACATACTGATCCTATTAACATAAACTGAAGTTCACAAAATATTGCCAAGTATAGGCTATTTTAATGAATAAATTAGCACATGATTTATATACAAGTGAGTATTGCTGAAGTAGTATTAAGAGTACTTGAAAACACTATTTTCTTAGGCTGAGCAGTCACGTTGAAAACTTGTTGATGTCGCAAATATACTGGTGACAGAAGAAGCTGCACAGGCCCATGTCAGCCTGGCTACAGACATGGCGTCCAGCGAGGTAGTCGATTGTGGCCTTTCTGTCCTGTCTTCTTCCCCTTGTGTGCATGCAGTGACGCTGGCCCTGGTCCCTCAGAGAAGGCAATACATGTTGCAGCATTCCAACTGTTTGGAGGAGCATCTCAGGGGAAGTAGTTACCATGAGAAGTGTTTGTTTTATAATCAAGGGTAGGTCATATGTAGTATACCTACTATCTAAGGAAAATTGTGGTACAAGACTGTAAAGAGATTGAACCCTGAGAATGATCAGAATCTGGTTCAAATCCCAACACCACCTACTAACTACCTACACGACACTGGGCAGATCACTTAACCACTATGTTTTAATTGTCTTATCTTTAAGGTGCAAATAAGAGCTCATACCTCTCTGAAAGATCATCATGTGTAAATATTTCATGACATATTCTGCCTGAAGTTTTACTGTAGAGTTTGGCACATACTAAGCAATTATTAATAGCTCTCTTATTGCTATTAATTTTGTTTTACAATTGTTAGCAGTGCCAGGCAAGTGGACAACCCAGATTAAGGCCAGGTCATTGAATATTGCCATCCAGCTCTCCTTCCAAGGGCCATATTTCCAATTTTCTTTGTGCCTTTAGCCACTCATTCCCAGTTTCATCTTCCTCTTTGTATAAAACTCTTTCTCTGATCTGAGTACATAATGTGGTTATACCTAGAAAGAGGCACGGAAAGCATGAGGTTTATTGGCATAAGATGTAAAGTGCATTAGACTGAGTGATCTTAATCAGAAATGATAGAGTGAGGAGGAATGGCATTCTTTCATACTGATGAAATCAGTCGCTGTGGATTATGCATCTCTTCAGGACATGCAACAAACAGACTGCCATGGAAGGGGAGGGGTGGAAGCCAGGACCGCAGGAGACTGAGATCAGTAAATACATAGAAAAGGTTGCTAAATGGGCCCTGAGTTATGTCAGTTAGAAATGTTGCATTTTCTCTGGCACCATTTTAAAAAGGATAGTGACAAACTGGAGAAAATTCACAGAAAAATGTTTGAGATGGCAGGTTCTAGAAGTAAAGATTGGGAAAGAGCTGGTGTTTAAACTGGAGATGGGATGACATGCAGAGGAATGACAGGGACAGAGTTACTGTTTCTAAATATTTGAAAGGATGGTAGTAGAGAAGCATTTAATATATTCCGGGTAGCCCCAGAGAGCCCATCTGGCATTACCAGTCTATAGAGAGGCAAATATAATCTCCAGATAACAGCAGGTCAAATTGAGAAAAATCTGAGCAGTGAGAGTGCCTTTTGAGGAAGTGAGCTTCTCCCTCAGACAAAGTGTGTGTAGTCTCGATTCTTGAGGCAGAAGTGTGCGTTTGGTCATTGCTTGGACTACCTGCTCCGTAGTTCCTGTCCTTCTACCCTGGCCCATTTGATCAACTCCTCCATGTTCTATTTTGAACAGTGCCCTTTTGTTAAGAGTGTTACAACCTTTGGACTGTTGCCTAATAAAACATATTCTGTTTTGCTTAGTTCCTGCAATACAAGATATAACTCTTTCTTGTCTTTTATGAGATCCCATTCTGTTGACTTTCTCTTCTCCAGACTAATTCCTGCTTCTTCTCCAGCTCATATTTGAGTATTGATGGCCCAGGGCTTTTCTCACCTCCTCATATGTATCTAATTACTGCCTGAAATGTATTTTTTAATGATGCTCTCTATTTTGTCTGCAAAGTGTTTTCTTTTTGGTTTTGCTTTTGGTACTGGGGATCGAACTCAGGACCCTGCACTTACAAGGCAGGTGCGGAGCCACTGAAGTAAATCTCTGGCCCTGTAGTGTTTTCAATGAGTCTGATGCTATCAGGAATGCCACTCATTCTATAGATCACTACAGTTCTCACGTATGTCTCTTGCCTAGGCTTACTTCCCTCAGTTGTGATACTTGCCTGCCCCCTCTAGGAAGCTGAATTTGAAATCCCTGCCTATTGCATGGACAGCCCTCTCCTCTCTACCATGCACATATTACTACTCCAGGATCCTCTGTCTGGTCCACTGTGCATGCCATTTATTTGAAACATCTGTACACCTACCTGCTTACTTTGCAATGGTGAAGTCCTGGATGAATTCTTTAACTTCAATCTCAAGTCCTGTCCATCTCCCCAGCTCCTGTAGATCTCATTCTCTCTTGCTGCTTGCTTTTGTCAAATATACCATTCTTGTTTTGAACTCAGGGATTTTGTTGTCATGTTTGGCACTAACTTCTATTTTTCTCCTTCCATTCCTACTGTTTCATATTTTCATCTGAATTTCAGCTCAAAGTTATGTCTCTCAAGAGTCTTTTTACTATTACATTGCAATTAAAATTGCTAGTCCTCTGTCCCTTACATAGTAATTTTATTGGATCACCTTGCCTGCTTTCTCTGTAACACATTTGAAGTGTATATTCAGTGCCTGCATCACCCAGCATCATTGTAAAGCCCTTGAGAGCAGGGCACTTATTTAGCAAAGAGTGGTCTTCAGTGGATAGTTGGTAAATACATGAACACATGGAAGAACAAAAAGAACTAAAAAAACTCCTACTTTCCTACTAGTTCTGATATAATTTGAAAGGAGAGCATATGTTACTTTCAGAAGGTAACTTAGAGCTGCACTGGGTGAGACTGACACAATGCTATCAGGTGTCTGAAGTTAATTTAATGGGGCACTGATAGAGCAAAGTCCTTTGCTCAGGAATTGGTGTGCAGAAGGCTCAAAATTGTGGCACAACAGAAAGGCCTGAAGAAGTATTAAATTATTAATATGTATTGTGCATTTAGAATAAACATCAACATTTTCACATTAGCTGTGTACTTGCTTACAAAACCTAAAAGATAACATCAGAAATAAAAATCTATATGAACTACATTAAAAATACCAATAGAACTCTACAGCAAAAATAATCCTTGCTTGAACTGTCATATCCAAGGCAGTCTTCACACATAACAGCTGCATGTCTCATGCACGTATCTCACTTACACTGACAGCACATGTGCTTAGCTTTCCTTTGCTGTGCACCAGGCCATCCTTGTCACCTCTCTTCTCTTCCTATTTTGTCAAGAGCTTCATACTATGTTGTACAGTGTGTACTTAGCAAAGTAATAAGATATCAATAAAATAAAATATCAACTATGCAATAAGTGCTTAGAATAGACATCAACCTTTTCACATCAGCTGTTTACTCACAAAACCTAAAAGATAAAATAAGAAATAAAAACCCATATGAGCTACAATGTAAACACAAACAAAAGTCTACCACAGAAATAATCTTTGCTTCAACTGTCACAGCCACAGTAGTCTTTGCACATGAATTCATGTTCCATACAAAAGTATCACTTACATTGATAGCACATATGTTTTGTTTTCTTGTGCTTTCTTGTAGGGCACAGTTGACATATTTTTGGTTTTCCTGTTGTCATAGTAGGTCTTTGGGATACTATGCCTACCTGGTCACCTGTCAGCTCACCAGTGTGCTCCACAACTTTTTTGTGTGATTTTCTGGGAAGACATATTTTGCTTTTTCTTTGCTCTAAATGATCTCTTACAAGTTCAAATCCCAATCCTCTAAGAAAATTTCTCCATGGTATTTTGCACTTGTTATTTTCTTTATAAATGATCAAACTATTTATGCCACATGTTAGGGATTGAGTAAAACACAACTGCTGGCCAACACTTTGTGTTTCAAGTGACATCATAGCTGCTGTACAGCTTATCAACATCCTTATCAACATCCATTCCACCTATAGTTTTGTTGTAGAAAGTTTCCATCTCAGGCTTCTGTTTTGCCATGATTTCCCTCTCAATATTTCCATCATGATGCAAGGTCAACATCCGTAGTACCAGTTTGTTTTTCTTTGCCATATAAATGCCAATGTAAATCTTTCTGAAATCCAAAGATTGTACTGTATAATTTTGTTTTAAAATTGAAACATTTCATTTGGAATTTCTACTTTGTTTTTGCATATAGTTCCTGTGCTGGTCAACTTGAGCTCTGTTAGCAAGTAAACAACCATTGGAAACTGGTAAACCAGTTGTTAAATGTCACATACCAGTTAGTTTGGGAGACGGGAGCAGCAAGTCTGTTCATAACATCATTCAATTTATTATGGTATGAATAAGGACCTGATGGCTGAGTTCTAAGATAAATTTCTAAATTGAAAGCATAATAAGTCTTCACATCTACAAGGGAATTAATTTTTATGCCATATTTTGACCCATTGCTTTTCCATTAGTCTTTTTGTTTTGTTTTGTTTTGTTTGGTACAGGGGATTGAACTCGGGTCCTTGCACTTGCAAGGCAGGCCACTGAACCGCTGAGCTAAATCCCCGGCCCTTCCATTAGTCTTTTACATTCTTATATTTACCATTAGAAATCCCTACTAAGTTCAGCAGACTTAGGAATGCTTTCCTTTCAGCTAGTGAAGTGTCATAATGAATAATTTTTTAATACGGCTATTGGTAATACAGAACATTTTACTTGTATTGTATATCAGCCTTTGTATATTTCACAGCATCTTGTAGCCTTTCACCTGTTAAAATTTCTAACACTGAATGGCAGTACTGGCATAATGTCCGATATGTTTCAGTCCTGCCAAGACCCTCACTGTATTTGTGGATCTAGTTCTAACATTGGGTTGTTCCATTTGATTGTGTGACCATTTTGCAATTAGTCAACCACGTACTCACACTGCTGTTTTCTTCTTCGTCTGAGTCAAGGAGGTCTGCACTCCCTGTGTATTAGTTTATTCTTGTTCCATTCCACTGTCACAGGAACTTTGGCTCAAGTAGTCATTATCAAAGTAATCATCACCATCACCACCACCACTGTTGTCGTCATCATCATCCATGCATGAGTAATCAGATGATTCACTTTTGACATTCAAAACTTGCAAATCTTGTGTTTCATATGCCATTGTACTGACCCGGGCTACTTCTACCAGAAAAATCAAAAGAAAACTTAAAAATATGTATCCTAGAGTGGTGTGGGTGTATTATACCCTCTGTGATGCTCAGGTAATCATACACAAAACCTGTAAGGTGGAGTATGATGTGAGTGTAAATCCCAGTTTGACCCTTTTGCACAGGTGCACATACTTTGCCTTTTGTCTTACAAGTGGATAAGCACAAAGATTGCTTCCTGTATCCTTCAAGAAAAAATACTGAGAAGCACAGCCATTTACTTTACTTGCTAACTTAGCAAAAAAATAGTAGAAAAGTAAGGGATGGGCTTTTGAGTCCAGTGTTGTGCTCCATGGGTTATAGACCTTGTCTGCTAATCTGATGGACACATGCCACAGATGATAAGTAACTTGACCCCATAAAATCCTAAAACCTAGGTTTGTCTGTCCCTAACAAATACAGATGTGGGATTTGCTAAAGCATGCTTGAGACGTACCCTTTCTCGCATTCCAACATTGATCATGTTCTCTGAGTTTATCTTAACCTGCTTTTCCTCCAGCTTTCTGACTTGGACTTGTCCTTACACATTTTGCGCATTACCTTAGGTACCCTACTTCAGAGGATAAGTCTCCTTTCTCTCTAAAAACTGAGTTCAGACTCCATCTTTTCCAAAGCAGAATTTCTTCTGCAACCATTTCTTTATAATTCTCTGAGTAGATTTTATTTATCTGTAGTTCCCAAACTCCTTCTGCATTTATGTTCCTTTAAGTTTCCATGAATTATATGGCCTTCTCTGAACTCAGTGAGCCCTCTCTTGTCTTGACAAGTTGATGAAGATTATGATAATGACATAAATGAGTCCTTGGATAAAAGGGTATGTAGATCTAATGTGGAGGAGGGAAATACTTTTTGCTTAATTCGTGGTACATCATCTCATTAACTCAGAAAGACTTACCCTAGCTGTGTCTCAAATAAGCAGCTCTCATAACTGTATTGGACAATTCATCAAATGTTTATGGGTGACAATGAATGGTTGTGATTGTGCATTGAGTATAAAACCCATCACTGATGAAAGAAGTGACTATTATTAAAGCAAATGGGAATAGCAATCAGCTATTGGACAAATTCAACCATGAATTTCATAGAGGAACTGTAGGTTCAAGCATGTCATGGGAAACAGTTGCTTGGCTTAACACAATGCATAAAAAAAAAAATCAATTTGCTAAAATGCAGGTCATTTGGCCCAGAGGGCTGGAGAGAACATTATATTGCTGATGGTATTTATTGTTGAACTTGGATCTCTTTCACACATCATTTGACGATAGACTTAAAGGCCACGGGTCCCTAGTTGACTGTCCAAAAAGGAAGAAATGTTTCAGTGAGACAGTTAATTAGTTTTTTCCCCCTCTGGCTTCACCATGTCCTCCTACTGAGTGGTATGCTTCTGAGTATTGAGAATTTTAGAATGAAAACATTGGTACCTCTTATTCAGAATAAAATAATAACTTCATCGATTTTTCTAAATTCATGAGGACCTATAATTCAAAGAGTCTGTATATGATAAACCCAACAAATAAACATATAGTAATGGTGAGTTAAAGATGTAACCTGAAATATTCCATTTCCATGTCTCCAAATGCTCTTAGGCTATGTATTTTAATAAGAGAATGAGGTAAACGCCCAGTATCCTCACTGAAATCTCTGAGTCTTGTGGAAGAAGAACATCAAATCAGTACAAAGGTGTTTATCTAGGTACAAATTCTTCCTGTCCATTTTCACATAGAAATAAGTGTTCAGGGCATATCCAGTTCAGGTTTGTCATGGTAAGTAGGGTCTGTGAGTATGGAATGCTCAGAAGCACAGAGGGTAATCACAGTGGTCATGGGGAATTAGGGTCCTCCATGAAAACTGTGAAGTCTTTTGACAATAATGAGAAAAAAGCAATAAGATAAAGCAAGGGGCAGCTGATCAACACAGGGACATCTATAGGATGAGTCCAACAGCAAAGGAGACCACCTCTAGAGTTTTCCCTACAGTTCTCTTTGAGGGCTGCCATTCTAGGTCAGTTTTCCCCGTAATTGCTCTCCTCTGTCATTTTAACATGCTCAGTTGCATGTCAGTGGGACATAAAAAAATTAATCATCGGTCACTCGATGCATAGTATTATAGGAAAACCACTTCATCAAACCGTTCTACGTCACTTTGGAATCTATTATCCACTGAAGCAAAATCTCAGAATTTTACAAATCTATACCATTTAGAGGGCTGAGAATGCAGGAAGCAGAGATGGGAAAACTTATTGGGGTAATAAACAGTGAAGTGTGAATGGATAAATAAAACAATGAGAAAAATATGAATTTAGCATTGACACATTTTCATCAGTGTAAGTTATGATAACTTCAGGGAGAAAAGCCCAAATAATTGTCTTCGCCTCTCTTTCAAAGAAGATGATCAAAATGAGTAAAAATCTGGGGAAAAAGACAAAAACTAGCATGGCTTTAAAGATTGAGAACATTTGGCTTTTTGCTGTCCATGTATTGTCTGTCATTCTTTAGGCAAAAGAACAATACACTTAGCTCAGATAAGGTCCATAAATAAATGATAGTAAGGAGCAGGAATAGTCTTTGAAACCCAGGTGCCAGGAGCCAGCAGAGAAAAACGGTAAAACTTGTGAATGGCCTTCTTCAGAGAAAGCACAGAGAGGGAGTGTCCTGGATCTGAAGGCTGATTTTGGAAGCCCACCTCAGGTGCTAGCCAACTTGTAGTTGGGTCACCATCGGATGATGTTTGCATCGAGGGCCCCAGTGTCTACTGTCTACCCTGTGTTCCCGAGCTGCACTGCCCTGTGGGAGTCTAAAGCTAGTTACCTGTTTTATTAAAACTGCTCAAAAGCCACAATAAACAGCCACAAAGAAAGAAATTGAATTAAATTTAGTGATAGAATTGTAACCCAGCTTAAGCAAAATATTATCATTTCAACATGTAATATATATATATTTTGGGGGTTGGGTACCAGGGATCGAACTTGGGTCCTTGCGCTTGCAAGGCAGACAGCAGAACCACTGAGCTAAATCCCTGGCCCAATATAAAACATTTTTAATGTGATATGTGTGTTCTGTTTTTTTGTTGTTTTTGGTATATCTTTGAAATCCACAGTTCGCTTAATACTTCTAGCATAGCTGAATTCAAGCTAGCCCCCGGGGCTACTAACTGGATAGTGTAATTCTAGGTTTCATTAGAGAGTTTCATTTGTTTTCAAAAAGTGTAATTTAATGCAAAAACCTTTCGGTATTTTCACCCTGGTGGTTGCAATTCTGAAAATACTGATTAATTTTTTTCTGAAGTCAAAAGTATAAAACAAGCTGGGCACACACCTTGTAATCCCAGCACTCTAGGAGGCTGAGGCAGGAAGATCAGAAGTTTGAGTCCAGCCTGGGCAAGTTAAAAAGACCCTATCACAAGCTAACAAATAAAAAGGACTAGAAAGATAGGTCAGTGGGAAGGTCTGGGTTCAATCCTCAGTACCACAAAAACATAGATAAAATAACACAGGAAATAGGTTGCTAGGCAATTGAGTTACATTCCATCATCGCTCATCAATGATTTTGATGAAATTTTAAAAATGAAATAACCTCAGTGGTGACCAGCTAAACCCTTGTACACAGATGTTACAGTTATGTTCTTTTCCCTGATAATTTCACCAAGGATGGTTATGAAATAAATAATCCATGAATTTTGGAGGACAGAGGAGCCACTGATTGGTCATTGTTTCTGTGGACGATGGCCCACCTCTGGGTAGTCCAATCGAATGTCACTAAAGTGGCTGAAACTTCTTGTTCTAATTTTGAAAAGAGACCCAGCAAGTGTTGTTTTGAGACGACATCACGTAGGGTTCAGGTTCCAGATCGCTCGGTGCTCTGAACACGTCGCCGTGAAGCTTCCCCATCTCTCGGTTTCCACACGTGTAAAGCGGAGATCGTCGTAGGGCTGCTGGGAGAAGGGAACAGCCGTCGCCTGTGAAACCCAGGACAGTGCACGGCACAGGGTCAGCACTCAGCAAATGCCAGCTGCGAGGATTTGCGCGGTGGCTGGCGTCGCATAGGACTTCTGGGAGCTGCCCGGAGTCAGGCAGAGCCAGCGTCCATGACCAGAGCGCAACTTCTCCGGAGCTCAGCAAGTTTCTTCCAGTTGCAAGAACTCATGAAAGAGAATTAATACAGGGTCGGTGTCATCACCTGTGACTGTCAGCCCATGTGTCTGTGGACAAGAAGCTTCAAAGACAGCAACTCAGTAATTTGTGAGCATATTAAACTTTTAAGCCGTCACAAGTAGGCAGCCCACACTATCCCGATGTTCAGATACAATGAAATCTTTTCTGGAAAGGAAAGATTCTGACTCATGATTTTCTGATTTCATGATTCGGACTCAAGACTTTCACACTGCGTCGACTTAGGGCATGTTGCTCTTTGTGGAAACTCTGACCTACCCTGCCTGTCTCCCATTTAGAAGAGCCTATTAAGAGATGCCAGCTTTCTTTTCGAAATGAGAATATTAAAAAAGGTTGATATACACATAGCTCTAAATTCTACATGTTGGATTGATGCAGTGATTTTTTTGAGTTCTTTAATATTGACTGGATATTTAAATCTGTGTCTGTCAGGTTTAGCATATATAAAATCATGAAGGGAAAAATCCAATGTTTTTTGGCTTCTGAATTTAGCTTCATAGTCACAAAGTAACTTTAGTCTTAGTCTTTGTTCCTAGGGAGAACTATTGAAAAATAGTAATGTGATACAATTATTGCTCTCATTTAAAGACAATCTACAGTGGGGTGGACTTGAGCTAGGAGTCACATATCCGTTACTTTAATCTTTATAAACCCAGCAGGGCAGGTTTAATTGCGACTAACCCTCCCACGGGGTAAAGGGTCAGTCTCATGACCTTAATGGCAAAGCTTGTTTATAACAAAGTCTGTTTGACTATAAAACCTGTTTCCATCACCCTTTGCTTCAGTGTGAGAAAAATATTTCTCTTCATTTTCCTGAAAAACAAAGGGCGTGAGATAAGTGTTTCTCTTGGAGATGGTAACTTCCGGTGCTGAATCTTGGTTTCCAGATGTCTGCTCAGTCCTAGAGATACACACAGGTGAGCACACTCCCTCCCCACTGTTCAGATTTTCACCGAACCCTGCAGGTCCTGGACACCCTGCTGCTAATTAAGTCATAATACTTACAGTGAAACAAAATGGCTTGTCCCAAGGTTAATGTTCTCTCCACTTTTAGGATGTCCCCAGTGGAGAATTATAACTCCCCTCTTTCTATATATTTTTAATTGATTTATTTAAAAAAAATACATAGAAGGAATCAGCCCATCCCAGATGGCTCCTGCGATTCCCAAGGCCGATCTCTCAGGGCCGATTTTTCTGACTAAACCTCTGAAATACCTTCACATGCCTTATAGTGTATTCATGTCATGATGACATAGTAAAATATTTAAGAGAAAATTGCTGCTTTATTTTTTCTCAAAAAGCAACAGTCATTGCTTATAGCTCTCAATGGATCATAAATATCTTCTAGACCAGCTGCAGCAGAACCTGTTGGAAATCCTTCTTAAATTCATAGTAACTAAGGAACTCACAGAATATTTCTTCTGTATAGAAATGCAGTCCTTGCTCCACAGCATTTTTTTTTTTCTTTAGAAGAAGTTTGTCTCTCAGAAAACTCTTCCAAGTTACTGAAAGGCCATCATATAGCCGGGTCAAATCATGTATGAACTTTGACCTGGCTTTTCTGGTAATCATGGCCATATCAATTGATGTAAAGACCAAGGTTGAGTTTATTTTTAGTAACCCAAAGAAGGAAACTCAACTTGTTGAAGTATCTCCCATCCACAAAGTCTGTGAACCATTTGTCTTCCTTGCCTGGGGCCCTAGGATAGTTTCTTCATTCGAGACTACATCTCAAAATCCAGAGCATCAGGGGTTTGGGAGGTTTCGTCTATTGGTGATCTGGGATAAGGCTGAACGAGAGTTCTTGAGAGAGATTAAGGGAAAGGTTTTCATCAACTGGTGAGACCGAAAAATGGAGAAGGCACAATGTGATCAGGACACTAGCGTGCTGATGTTTGTCCATCACTGAAGCACAAAGTGGTGTATTAAGTTATATTTACTCCAGATGCAGAAACAGGCCCATTAGACCTTAGAAATTTTCCTAGAGCAGAGAGTAAGAAAGACCTGGAAGACCTGGGATTCATACTCGGCCTGTCTGTCTCCCAGAGTCTGGGTTCCATTTTGTTCCCCTGCCTCTCTGAATCCCCAGGAGTATTTTGTTCACCCTTTTCCTTTCTACCTGCTAACTTTCAGGAAGTTCCACAGTCTCATCAAGTAGGCTCTCCAGAAATGATTATTGAGCTGAGCTGATCATTTCCTTTCCCGGTTTTCTGGATTTAATGCTGCCTTCACTCTGTGCCTTTTCATTTTAGCCATAAGTGGCCCAGTTTTTGATCACGACCTTCTTTCCTGTCAAATCTTCCTCTCAAGAAAGAACTTGAACCATAATTACAACCACCTAACAAAGCCTGCTAGCAAAGAACATAATTTTAGTAAGGGTGGAATATCTGGCCTTGGACTAGAGGTACAGTAGGACCATGCTTTTAACTCCATTATCAGATCGCCAAGGCTGGCTCTGTACCTGTATTCATTGCTGCAGTCTGCCTGAGAGTCAATTTGATACCCAGAGTCCCACCAACACTCTCCAAGGTAGACAAATCCATCTACACCTTCGTGTTTGGAACTGTGTCAATACCCTGTCAAGAGAATTAGAGACCTTTTCTGGGATCTCCCTCCAGGCTGAATAATTCTCTTATCTGTGTTGTAGTTTCCAAATCACCACAGAGAACATGTTCATGGGTGTCTGTAGTCATTGTGTAAGTGACCTAATTATTTGGAAAAATCTCAACATAGGAAATATTTAACTGCCTAATAATACAGGAATAGTTTAATGATATAAACATATTTATAGTCATTCAGTGAGTTCTTAAAATACTGAGATAACAAATTTTGATGAAAAGAGAGACATACAAAGAATAGAGTAGAAGGAAGGATCTGTGCTTTGTAATTAAAAGGATTCAAAACGATGTAGCTGAAAATGGAATACTTGACCATTCCTTTTTTTCATCTTTGTGGTGTTTGCTGTTTCCCAGACTTTATATAACGACCGTGAATAATTCTGTAACTAAAAATAACTACTGCAAATAGTTTTGTTAAATGTCTTTGTTTCCTTTTCCTCCCTTCCTTCTTTCTCTCCCTTCTCCCCTCTCCGTACTCTTCTCTCTCTGCTCTTATTTTTCTTCCATGAGATAGTGTCTTACTCCATTGCCCAAACTGGCCTCAATCTTGGAGTCTTCCTGCCTCAGCCTCCGCTGAGATAGCAGGATCCTGCCCCAGGGCCTGGCTCGGGACCATTTTATTAAGCAGACACCTGTATTCATCTCCACTCACTGGCAGAGACCAGCACTCATTCTGAGGTATTTCATGGCTGTTGTGAAAGAAATTGATTTAGTCTTGACAAAGGCCTCTTGGGGAAATGCTTGTGTGTGACCTATTACTTAGGCTGAAATAGTCGGACCAATGACCTTTTTCGGATTTCTACTGTCTGACTTGTTAAGAAAAAAAAAATGCTGCCCAAAACTGTTTTTCCCCCAGAGTTCCTGCTTTGAGAAGCACAGGGAAAGACCCTAAAATAGGTGCCCATGCTGATGTGATACTTTGCGCCTCCTGTTCCCAATTGTCTTAGTTACTTTCTCATTGCTGAGACTTTAATGCCCACAAGTTGAACGAGGAGAGGTTTATTTTGGCCCCCAGTTTTTGCAGAGGTTTCAGTCCATAACAGTTGGTACCAAGGCAGGGCACCATGACAGAGGAGAAACTGTTCATGTGTGGCAGGCGGGAGGCAGAGAGAAATCAAGGGAGCAGGAAGGATGTGTATTCATCCAGGCCACGCCCAGGCTACCCCCTCTTCCCCCCAGGCTTCAGCTCCCAACATCACGTCTGGCTATAGCTCCACCAGTGGACTAGTCCAGAATCACTTGTGATCCAGGTACCTCCCGAAAGCCCCACCTCTGCACGCGAGGTTCTGGGGGCATCTGGATACGTGCTGTGTAAAACTATTTCTTTTGTCTCAGATTTCTCCTCAGCCGCCCAGTCCATCTCTTAACTATGTTCTCACTCATCAACTTGACGATACAAAATTAAATTTCTTGACTTCTAAAGTGTTGTTTAGCTTCTGGCTGGGTTAGCAAACCGTTCCTTTGTCCCAGGGCTGAGTGTTTTTCAGCCAGTTGGGCCCTGTTGGCTCTAGGTCCCAGCCTGTCGAGTCAGCCTCCGTGTCCTTTCTCAACAGTGTGTCGTGTGGAGTGGACAGGGAAGGTGCGGTCTTTGGCTCCTCTGTCTGGCATCCGGAGTCCAAGCAGTCTGACTTGCATGGTCCTTGTGCACTTCCTTGTCCACACTGACACCATAGCAAAGGCCAGCATCCCTAGAGGGGTGGTAACATTTAGCTTCCAGTATCTGTGCAGGTGTCCATGGTGCTGACTTGACCTCTGCTGACAAGCACACAAAGGGAACTTACTCTGGAGCCTTTTGCCACTTTCAATACAGACAGAAAAATGTGTTTCCCACTCCATTTTCCTGGGCCTAGGACCATGGAAGGAAGATCCAGTCCCTCTCCCCTCACCCCTGGCGCACACTCACACAGCTGCTGTAGTCTTCTTTCACTCTCTTTGCAAAACTAGGTGCCATTAGAATTCTGGGTGGGAAACGGAGAATTCAAACTCACGCTACTCCTAGATTCTCAGATTTGGAGGAGCGATTTATAGCACATTACATGAGGGAGGAAGATTGAATTGTGGATCCCTCAAGGGGGCCGGGTACTAAATTGCAGGACCCGTGATGATGTTACACGGCCAAGAAGAGCTAAGGTAACAGTACAGTTGGAGATGCTGGTCAGCTGACTTTAAAATGTGGCAGCATTATGCTGGGTTATCCAGGTGGGCCCAACAGAACCACAGAAATCTTTAAATGTGGACAGCGAAGTGAAATCATTGGAATCAGACTGCTGCCATGTGAGAGTCTCAGTGGGTCCCCACTGCCCTTGAAGGTGAAAATGGATCACCGGCCAAGGAAAACGGAGTTTTAGAAGGTAGAAAACAAAAAACAGAACACCAACTTTATTTTCTCTTAGATCCTCCAAAAACAAATGTCAACACCTTGGTATTAGCTCTTTTAAATATCATTTTGGATTCCTGAGCCTCAGAGTTCTAAAATAGTAAATCTGTGTTGTTTTAAGCCATGATTTTTTTTTTTTTTTTTTTTTTTTTGGTACCAGGATAGAATTTGGGATCTTGCCTTTGTGAGGCAGGCGGTGGCACCACTGAGCTAAATCCCCAGCCCTTAAGCTGTAGAAATTTGTTGTACCAGCAGAAAAAAAACTAATGTAATCACCAGATGTGGGAGTTTAGATACCAGGAGCAGATATGGAACATGTTCCTCCAGTGCACACCTCACTGTGGGCCCTGCACTCGGGGCTCTCGCTCAGTTCTGCCCCTTCTCCCGCTTGAAACACGTTTTGCAGATGTGGGGCTGCCGGACAGAACTGTTCTGCCTCCTCATCCCTCATCATTCATTTGTTTCTCACACTGTGCTTTGCACTTTGTGAGAAGTCACAGTAAGAACATAAGAGCTGCTGAGCAGTGGACACGCTCCCTTCTGCCCAGAGAGTCCAGCAGGGATGGTCCGCCCATGATTGCTTTGACATATGAGTCACTGCATAAGGATGGGAGCAACAGTAAGACACTGGAAAGCAGAAACATTTAATGGGTGTGGGGTGGTGGCTCTGATAAAGGGCTGCAGAGAGGGCAAGTGACCGTGGCACATGAGAACAGCCTGTCATGGAGGCTGAAGTCCTGGCTAGTTGGCTAAGGAGACTGTGGCCATTCTTTTCATCCAGGGCTTAGTTTTTCTGTTCTCCAACTGATGGGTATCCATCTTGGTCACCTGTGAGCTGCTTTCAGCTCAGTATGGGATTCCAGGACACTAACTAGTTCAGTCCAGACAGAACCACTGCCCCTGAGGACTCTGCCCTTTGATTTCCACAGGGAGGTCACATTAGCAAAACGGAAAGGATATTGACATGCAGCTGACTTTTAAAATTCACTAAGAATGGAAGATAAAATGAAAACTCACCAGATGGAATACAAGCTCCCTACTATTTCAAAACTTTGGCATTTCCACTAAATGCTGGCACAAATTTAAATGCTATTTACAGTTTTCAAGCTGACAATAATAATAGTATATTTCTAAATGAGGAGAGATTGTGCTAAGAGTGAGTCTAATATTTTTTGAATTTTGTGGATGGAAATATTAAAAAAATAATTAGTTGGATATTTAGGTAGCAGGCCAGAGAAATTAGGCAGACAGTTGATACACAGCCGTAATTTCTCCATTCAGCAACTGGATTTCTAGGAACTGACCCCCAGGTAATACTGTGGATTTCACTCATCTCATTGACTAAATAAACTTGAGTGTTTTAATTTTCAGGAGCCCCCATGTGCTGTGGTTTTAATCTGTTTGGATTACAGACCCCTTTGTGATCCCTGCCATAAACTGCTAACTCCCAATTGGGAAAAATTGTTTTCAATATTTACATAGAAACCTTAGGAATTCATATTTGATTAAAAAAAAATTAAGTCCCAAGTTCAGAAGCTCCAACACAGTAGAGAGGAAAAAAGAAACTGCTAATACTGGTTTTGAGCACGAAGCTGTATACACAAAGGTATTCATAGCTAATCAGGGAGTTATGCCCATGGCCTCGGGCTCACTGGGTATATGCAAGCTCCAACTTTGTGCACTCAAGAACTGCGCTCTTTAGTCATTCTCCCAGAGCAAATGTCAGAGATCTGAAATATCAGAATATCCAAGAACACCCAAGGGGGTCTTTTGAAGAGGAAATTTCCTCTGGATTTGGGCTGGTGACTTTCATTAGAGACCAATAATCGAACATACTTGACACCAGAATCTCTCACTTTTTAATTAAAAGTCGAGTTTCACAGTCTCAGTAGCTTCCAGATAATGGACTAGTTTTAGAAATTGTTATTTGCACTTCTAGGTCTGTGAATTTAGTTACTTTTCAGTGTTTGATGATTATATAACAGCATTAAAGTACAGAAAATGGTTATCCTGGAACTTCTCATGAATCTTTTCAAGCTGTTAAGGAGTCTTTGTGAGATCTGACATTTTCTGGTCCCTTCTATCAATGAGGAAAGTTACACAATTTTGTTTTTCATTCTTTAATGTGCTTTTCATGGTTATTTTTAAAGTACAAGATGACTCAGACTATGGCTTTGTATCGAAAAGACAATTTGAGATTAGAAACTTCTTAAGATTCATGGAGTCGTTTGGCTCTAGAGTCATTGAAAAAATAATTTTTTAAAAACTTGACCATACTGGGCTGGAGATTTAGCTCAGTGGCACCATGCCTGCCTCGCAAGCACAAGATGATGAGATCGATCCCTGGTACCACCAAAAAAAAAAAATTATTTAGAAGTCGTATGTTAGGTGAAGCCAGACCATTCAAGGTGAGATCAGCTAGGACTTTGTGCATCTGATAGTAGAACATACCCTTCTCCTCCCTAAGCTGCCCCCTTCCACCCATGTCCTCAGTGAGGTCACCCTAATCTGGATGATCCAAGGTTAGCAAAGTCGGGTGAGTGCCAGCTCGTTCTTGAATTTCCTCCCTGCTGTGTGTCACGCCAGGTCCTGTCAGTCTTCCCTGCCAAACACCTCTTCCCTATTTGTGGACACACGGAAGTCCTGGCTTTCTACTTTCCAAGAATTTTGAGGACTTTGCCAAAGCATCCAAATAATGCCCTCAGTCTACCTTTGTCTCTGTTGTGGGAGAAATCCCGTAATTTTGTCAACTCATGCTCTTTCCCCCATTTTCTTAGGATTGCTGTGGGAGATTTTGACGCAACTCTAATTACAGTAAAATCATCCGTGGCTTCCCCTCCCTCCCCCCTTACGCTCCTGCCTACATTTCCTTTTCTTACTCGTTGCCTCTTGAATTTTAAGGCATGAGTTTACAACTGACTCCCTAATAAGAGCATAGTGATAAATTTCACCTGGCTTTTGACATTATTTTCTGGCTGTTATTTTGAACTTTGCTAGGTATTGAGATTGGAGGAAGGATGATCATCCCTTGTTCAGGCCGTCACCTTCGGGATAATGACGCAGTCACTGTTTTGCACCATTGCTCTGCTCTTCTTGCTCTTAGCATCTGTCTTCGTGCCCTCCAAAACTCATCCCTCCTGGACTCTGATTCCAGTCACCTCCGATGAAAAGCCATCCATTCCAACTGCCTTCTTCGTGGGACCATCGGGAATCTAAACCTTTCACCATTTGTGCTTTCTGATTGCTGTTTGTGGTGGTTCTGGAAGCCCGTACCTCTGCCCACCCTTACACTACCCAGACTTCTAAGGGCTCTCCTGACTCTCCCAGAGAACAATCGCCTTCTTTTTCTAGACCTCACTGCATGTTTGAGTATTTCACTTCTCATGACAATAGATAGAATAGAAAGGCTCCGGAATTACTTGCTCCATTTTACAAATTAAAAATAAGAACTGCTGTTCTGGTGGATTAATGATAATACTAGTCATTATTTTTTAGTTCCTACTTTGTGTAAGGCATTATATGGAAACTTTTTTACACTTGTTAATAACAACTTTATTAAAATATAATACACCAAATGGTTCACCCATTTGCAGCATACAGTTCAGTGGTTTCGGCTGTGTTCACAGGGTTTGTAACAGATGGTACTGTCTGCTCCCAGAACATTTTCATCGCCCTGAAAGAAACTCTGCACCTGGGAATAGTCATTCCCTGTGCCCTTCCTCCCCTACCCCATGGCAAACACTGATCTACTTTCTGTCTCTAGAGATTTGCCTGTTACGGACACTTCATGTGAAAGGCATCATGCATTCATTATACAGTCCTTTTAGACTATTTTTATTTCTTGGAACAGAATTTTCAAAGTTAATCATGAATTACCACATTGTAGTATGTATCAGTACTTAATTTGATTTGGAATTTTATTGAGAAGTGGCTGACAAAATTATTTACAAAGATGTCCAAAGTGATGATTTGACACATGTTGTATGCATTGTGAAATGATTACCACAGTCAGGCTACTTAATATCATAGTTTTACTCCATTTTTGCAGGAAGGATGCTTAGGATCTACTCTCTTAGAAAATTTTGGGCACATAATACATTATTAACCCTAGTGTCCAGGGCCGTGGCTCTGTAGTGCTTGGGGTCTGAAGGTGCAGGAGTAGAAGCCAGTGCAGACCTCCTTGTTTCTTCTTTTTGTTCTGTTCTGTTATTTGAGACAGAGTCTCACTACAGAGGAGGTGGGTAACTCCATATCTCAAGGCCTCAGGGTGCCGCTGGGGCCCAAAGAGGGCACATGCGGGGAGCAGAGGCATTTTTTGTCTGAAAGTATAAATCTAAGCGTCCTTGCTTGTCAGCTTCTTGAACACTGCAGTCCCGTCACCTGTTCCTTGGCTTACTCAGAGGAGCTAACACCTCCCTTGATAACAAGGCCGGGTCTCCTCATCTGCTCTGCTGACAGCTGCCCAGCTTCTGGGGAGAGCCATCCACTGGACAGAGGCAGAGGCAGAGGCTCCCGGGCCTCACACCCTGTGGGATGAGCCTGGGACAGGAGCCACCAGACAAGCTGTTGCTTAGCACCCCCTTGCTGGCTGGGCCTCCACCTTGGAGGGTTTGAGCTACCTGAAGAGACAGCCCAGTGGGCAGCCCTTTGTCTCGTCCTAGCGATGGCGCCAGATGACTGTGAACAGGAAGTGTGTCTCCAAATGAGCCTGCACTCTGCCCCCGTGAAATCATGCCTATGGCCAAGCTTGGTTTTGTAAATAAAGCTGTATTGGAACACAGTCACAATCCTTCATTGGTGTAAAGCCTGAAATATTCACTCGTTTGATTTGACTTTTATAGAAAATATTTTCCAACTCCTGATCTGGAAGAGAAGTAGGTCTGTGGCAGCTAATTCTAAACCTTCCGTTGCCTGTGTTCTTTGGATGTCATCTAACTGGCACAAGGTGCAGCGCTGTCTTCTGAGGAGCCACAGCTCCGCAGGTTACATGAAGATACTTGTTTTCTGCAGGAGGGCTTCTTGATGCCTGAGGCTGAATGCTGGCAGTAACCATAGTGCCCTGTTTTCTTTAGGTGGTTAAACTTTCCCCCACCTCCCTGCTGCAGATGTGCCAACCTCCCCCAGACATCTGCCTGCTCAATGAGCTCACTTTTCCCTTTGTGAAAATGTCTGACAAGAAAGGTCAGGGTTTTCCCAACACCGTCTCGTGTGCTCCTAGAGATAATGCCAGCTCTCATTTCTACAGTTTGCTCTCCAGAAAGGAGCAAAATTCCAGAACGGTGCGCCACTTTGCCTGGCCCCAAAGTGACTCGTGTGTGCGGTCAAATCCAGGCCAGGAGGAACAGGAAGGTGAGGAGGGATAAGGCTCTGCAGGGAGAGGACAGCAGGGCCTGGCTGTGACAGCAGGCGAGGGTAGGACTTGCTGCTGGTCGCGGCTCAGCCCTCCGGTCCTGGGACTCTCACTGGTCAGAGGAAACGAATGCTGTTTTCAGGGTCCTCGAGGCTTCCGTGTAGCCGAACATACGGGTCACCTGCCGCTTAGTGGAAGTTAGCTCCAGTTGTCACTGTTCTCGCTACCACTGTCAGCGTTGTTATTTTACTGTTGTCACTGAGAGATCAGTGTCTGATCCTGAACTTCCTGGTTCTTCATTCAGGGTCTGGGGTTGTCAGGTCAAGTGGGGTCCGAGGACAGGGAAAGACCATAAAACAACGCATCACAGTAAGCTAAGAACAAGACAAAAAAGTTTGCAAAGAGTGTGTTTATTATTTAAGCAATGCGACTGTGGATTCCGCTCTTCTTGTTGCCAAACCTCAAGATGGATCTAAAAGTGCCAGATGTAATCATTGTTCCTGGAAAGGCAGGAAGTGTATTTTAAATACTGGACAACCATTTCCATTTAAAAGAATCTGGTGGCAAAATACTTCCAAAACTCAAGGTCCAGGTGAGGTTTCCACCTTCTGAATAAAGGCACTGAAAGCTCCCCCAGGCAAGCACCTTCCTGAGAAGCTGTACTTCAGTTTGCTCACAGCTGAGGATGGTTTCACTGTTTCATTTGAGCATCTGGCAAATATTTGTCAAACTAGTCTCATGTGCCAGCCTCGGAACTAACAGTTTAGACATGAGCGAGACAGTCCTACCCTTGAGATATTTTCAGTCGAGGAAGAAGGACCAACATATCATGAAATAATAATAATAGAGTAGGTTAGATGGGTGTAATCAACATGCATGCAGCAGGCTATGGAGTGAACAGGAATAGGAAGGGGATTCTGATGGAGGGGCCATTTGAGCTGGGCTTTGAAGGATGAGGAGGAGTTTCCTACCTGAATAAAAGATGCTGTGCTGTGCCTCATGGTAGCCAGTTATCATGTCCGGCAATTTAAAGTTAAGTCAATAAAAATTGAATTAAGACATTCAGTTCCTTTCATGTGAAGGCATCGAACAGTGCAGAATTCAGTTATTTCCATCATTGCAGAAAGCTCTATGAGACTGTGTGTGTCTCTGGCATGAATAAAATTACAGGTATTCCAAGCATATAAAATTGAGAATACCGCAAGTTTTGGGATATTCCTGGAGTGAAGAATCCAGAGTGGAAAGTGAGGGCAGAAGGCTCGGATAATAACTGTGTGTGGCCCTGCAGCACTGGTTTCCTCAGCCTCTGACTCTGCTTGGCTCTCTGTGCCCTGTCTGCTGCCTTCCTGGCTGTTGCCAGTGCCACTCACTTGTTTTATTTATAGTCAACGCGTACTCGGAGGTATCATGTAGTCCAGTAAGAGCAGTATTGCCTTCTTGTGTGTTTCCCCTTTCTGGAGTGGATGGCAAACTCAGATAATGCTGGTGAATATTCAGTATTTGAATATTTTCTCATAGTAACAAAAATTGTAGAAGAACAATAGGACTTAAATTTGTATTCATACCAGACCATGCTGGCCAGATTGTTGACCCATATTTGGAAAATTGTGAAATCCTTCGTATAGCTGCATATCGAGCTCTGGAGGATCATTAAAAGTGTCTCATAATGAGACACTTTTATTTCAGTATTTCACCGTCTCCTGTAAGTGGTTTAAAAATATAGGTTGAACTTTAAATTGATGCTCATGGAAAGCATAAGAGGTTTGTACTAACGAATTTTTAATTTAATTTAAGTTATTTTGGAAGTTGATGAGCATTAACTACTTCCCTATTATTCTCATATAGTCTTTAGTTAGATTCATCTCAGTTAAACAAAGGGTACAATTTGGAGTTTAACTTGGAAGTTCTAGGAAGCTTTTGCGAGTGACAGTTCACTCCTGTTTTCTTTCAGAGGATGCCTTTCACTTTGTACTTCATTTACACATCATCCATTATGCTGTCCACTCCCAAGACACCTGTTTGCACCCTCCCCTTCCATGTGCCAGGCACTGTGCCCGGGCTACCGCAGAGGACAAGACAGTCAAGGTCCCCGATGTCCCAGAGTCGACTCTGTAATGCAGGGTATCAATAAATACAGAAGGAACAAGCTCTCAGGTTGTGTCACACAATTCAAGGACAATAGAGAGAGAGAGCAAGAGAGAGCTGGAGAAGGGCACACCTTTATCCTGTGTGTTGTACTGCAGTGGTTCCCCAGTGACAGGAAGATGCCCATCCTGTAAGGATCTGGAGGGAGAGCATTTCCAGGCTGTGCAGAGGCTCTGATGGGAGAAGAATCCAACATGTTGGGTAAGCAGGAAGGTGGCCAGGATGCTGGGAGAATAAGGACATAGGCAGTGGTTGTTTTATAAGGCATTTGAAGCCATAGGGAGGCGGTGAAGGGGTTTTGGACACAGGCATGAAGTGATTGATACAGTTGCACCATGGCACTCAGTTGCTTTCAAACTCATCTGATTTGGGACTTGGCAAAATTCTGTCCAGGTCCTTGCTGTTTGTTTGGTACTGGAGGTACAAGCACTGCTGGTTGGGGTCAGTTACCTTGCGACTTGCCATCCTTTCCAGCTAAAACAATTTGTTTGGTGCTCGGGATTTCTCGCCCTTGTCGTGATTCCCAGAACCAATTAGCAAAAACTATCAAGGTACCACTGTGCCTTGGAAAGGCACCTGGTGATCGTTGTGCATGGGATGTAACTTAGAAGTAAAGAACCAAAGCAGGGGGTGACCTGTTAAGAGACAGGATGGAGGCGTGGCAGTGCCGGAGGCCTTGAGGAGGGAGAGAAGGCAGTGGAGTCTGCAGGTATTTTGGTGGGAGATGCAGCACAATTGACTCTTAGGCTCTGACTGGGCACCGGGGACTGCGCTGGGGAAGGCAGAGCTGCAGGAGGAGGGGCAGATTGATTGGCGGTGTCTGATACCCCAGGTGCCCAAGTCAGCAGTGATGGCCAGCTCCGTCTTCCCTTTTCACATTACATGATGGCCTTGGTAAGAAAGAGATGCTTCAGCGGAGTGTGGGGGTGCACGCCTGTAATCCCGCACTTGGAAGGCAGAGGCAAGAGGGTCGTGAGTTTGAGGCCAGCCCATGCCTCATAGTGAGTTCGAGGCCAGCCTGGACTCTGTACTGAGACTGTCTCACAAAACAAAACAAAACTAAAAAGGAAGAAACACGGTGGCCTGCACTGGCTTCTACTCCTGCACCTTCAGACCCCAAGCACTACAGAGCCACGGCCCATCTAGCTCCTGAGAACACTTAGCATATGTGTTCCCCGCTAGTGCAGGGCTTCTCAACGTGGCTCTGTTAACAAATGAGACCAGGAAATTCTGAGGGTTTTTTCTGTGAGTGTGTGTGTGTGTGTGTGTGTGTGTGTGTGTGTGTCTGCACAATGGCTGTTTAGCAGCATCCCTCTCTCTAGTCACTACATGCTAGAAACCCCTCTCACCCTTTCGTGACAACAAAGTGTCCAGTGACCTTTCCAAATGTCAGCTGTGGGGCAAAACTGCCCCGAATTGAGACTGCTGCCCCACTTCCCACTCCGTACGTAATTAAGGAAGCGCGGTGCAGTCAGGTTAGAAGTCCGTTCTCATTATGTGCCTGGTTTGAAAGTGTTTCCTTGCTTGTTACCGGTAGAGCCAAACCTTCAATATGTGAAGCCAGCTGGTGACACTGGGGATGGAACCGGCCTCCTCCTGATGCTTTATTTGGTCTCGTTGAAGGGAATAGGTGTGGGGCTGGATGTTATTAGCAGACTGGGAAGTCGGCAGAAGCCCAAATGATTGTTTTAAGTCAAGCTTGGACCAATTTTGATCATTTTGCAGAGCCCTGAAGATATGAGTCACTGAAAGACTTTTTGAGCCTTCAAAGTCCAAAGATGCTGCAACACTGCCATTACAGAATGTTGCAGTTTGGAGGTCAGTTCTACTAAATTCATATTGTCAGTTATGGAGGAACTTTGCCGGTGTGACTTGTTCTGCTCTGCACTCCCGCCCTGCCTTCCAAGTGTGGTGGTTGCCAGTTATTCACATGAATTGAGGAGTGGATTCTAGAACACAGTCAGTCTGAGGACCAGGGGAGGAGCCACTCTCTATTCTGTGCTGCTAGTTAGCAGCAGTGACTGCCCTGCTGGAAATGAGGCTGATGTTAATTAAGTGAAAATTATATGCTCGACACCGTTAATGTTATTTTATCTCCATTATTTATTTAATGCTCATAATAAGCCTATAAGATAATTATTACTTTTATCATTTTCTATGTGATTAATTGAAGTTAAGTATCTTGCCCTGCTGGTAAGGAATAAGGCTGGAATTCATGCGTCAGTGTGTCTTCAGAATCTGTGTTCTTACCCTCCGTGGTAAGCTGCTTCTCTGGATTTTGTGAATGGGCCATGGTAGCTCTTTCCTCTCGGTTTATAATACATGCCACTTCCAGTTTATCAGAGATAAAATTTGAGATGAAAACTATTTGTCATCACTACCTAATTTCTCTTCCTCCTCAAATATTAGGCTGGGAATTCTTCTTCTGAGGCTGAACAAGGGATGCTGAAGACACATGTCGGTTAATGTCTAGTACACCTCCAGGGAAGGGAGGAAAATCGGTAAAATGTCTGTCACAAGCTCCTTTGAATTTGAATCCATAGAGCTTGTATTGTTCTGTTCTCTTGTTTTCCTTTTGTGTTTTTTCGGAGACATTCAGAGAGCCTCCCTGTAAGTACTGCTCAGCAAATACGTGACTTTCCATATTGCTGGCAGCCTTTCACCCGTGGGGCTGGCCCCTGCTTCTCCATTAGCAGGAGGTGCCCTGGAGGATCAATTCTAGGGATATTTGTTCTAGGTTAGAGCATACAAAATCTAGTTTCCTGCCCTGTTCTAATTTACTTCATCTTATGTTCCTTTTTCTTGATCGGAAAGAGCCTTGTTTTATGTGGAGGGAGGGGTACTTCTCTTCTGTCCTGCCCCTGTGCCTCTGTGGGCTCCAGGTGGCCTGGGCCTGGGCTGCATCACCTGCTGATATCTGTAAGCCTGAAATCGAGCCCTGGAGACGGTGAACAGGCCGTTGGAAGAACCTGCTGTGTTTCTCTTCGGATGGCCCATGAGCAGAAAGTAAAACGAATGGACCAACAGTAGCCTTTGGTAGGGTGAAAGGTCAAGGTACGAGATGGTCACATAATGGTAGTTTTGTTGCCTTACTAACACGACTGTGCTGCTGTGGACCTCATAGGCGGTCTTAAAGCATAGTGTGCTATAAATGACTGTATATGTGATTTAACTTTTTAAACACAGTGTGAAGACTAGTTTAAAGGCATCCATATCTATTTTTATGTGGCATTTGAAAATGCTTTGCAGGGATTAATGTTTTTAGGCTGCCCAAACATAACTAAGGAACAGATTCTATTTTTAGTTTGGTATTAGGCAGTACTTTAATGATGATGGGTAGGCAGTTTGTTTTGGTCTTGCGTTGATCTTTATGGAGTTCTCACCCCCACCTAAGCTGTACTGGTGTGGCATAGAGTATTCATTAATATTGTTTCTCCTTAAAAGAGTGATTAAACACAACCTCTAGCATTAATATTGCCCCATTTCCGTTTAGGTCCACATCACCGTCTGGGGAAAACTATTTTGTAATCTTGCTTTTCACATTCTGGCTTAATTTTCCAGCTCTTAACTCTGCCCCTTCACCTTTTTAACACTAAGGCTTGGGAAAGTGATGACTTTAAATTTCTGTTTGTTAAGTAGATTGTTAATGACCAAAAGAGCCCATAAATCATGCTGACCACATTTATATTTTAAAAAGAAGGCAGTTAATTACGGGCCTATTTCGTGGATAGTTATGTTAGTCACACCGACTGGCCTTGGATCAGAGATAGGAGACAAGCCATCCTAGAAAGTGGGGCTGAGGCTGGAAATCAGACTCCAGAGAGCAATTTGTCAGTTTGCTGGGAAGGTTCAAGGCTCACTTTGCTGTGCACAAACACCAGGGTGTGTGACCTGCTGCCTTCCTTCTGACCACGTGTAAAGATCTTAAGTTCTTCTTCTGTCATTATTCTTCAACTTGCATGTCATACAGTTGATATTTAGGGTTTGTAGAGCCTTTTGGTAACCACAGGATCCCAGAAGATATGGTTTTGCTTAGATCAAATTTTGCATGAGATTAACATTGCACATTACACTATTGTTGAGTGCTATCTGGAGATTTTAAGCTCACTTTTGTCTTCTGAGACAGTGAGAGTTTGAACATTTGGCACTGTTGTAGCATTTGTTGAAATTCAGCAGCCACTTAAAACACCTTCACTGTAAGGGCTCTTAAGATGGATCATTCCTCATGGTGCTGTTAAATGATTTTACTTACAAGACAATCATGAATATCCACTTTTAAGGACTTCTTTGTTTGGTAAGGCTAGGCACAAGTTCATATCCCTGTGCTGACGCCCACCCAGTAGACATGTAGTATGGCAAGCCCGCCACTGGGAGACACAGAGACCCTGTGGGGGAGCGCAGAAGTCCCACCAGACCTGCCATGCAGCAGAGCATAGAATGTGGGGATGGTGGTTTCCCAGTTTGCAGGAATTGTCTGAGATTCAGAGGCAATGTCATGGGATTCTTTGTTTACTGCCCTGTGGGTTTGTCTGTGATGTAGGGGAGGCTGACTTAGATGGGCCGTTCCCCTCCTATTCGCAGCCTCGATGCTTCTCGTCTTTTCTTACTTATCAGTCCTCTTCTCCCCTGGAAAATCCATCCCCCTGGAGTCCCTGCTCAATCTCCACAGTCTCTATCAATCTCCCATCACACCTTGTACAAACCTCTTCCTTTTCTGTAGCGTGTATCTATCTTGTATGTGTTGGTTGTCTGTCACTGTCCTGGGGGACTCTCTGAGGGTGGAGATCATGCCTGACTCATATTTTGTCTGACTTATTCCTGACATTTCACTGCCAGGGTTCACTTTTGACCCATGATGGACAACTGGAAGGATACTTTCAAACTCTTTAGTGTACAGATTTTAAAGTTCTCAGTGGGACCGGTGCATGTCCTACCAACTTAGGAACCTACCCTTGAACAGTACATCACCCCTACTTTGGCCTTACACCGTGTAAATGCTGAATGCTGCTTGAATAATTGCATCAACATTGTTGGCAGGCACCTTTGCAGGAATTGAGTACCAATGAGCTCCCCAAAGTGTATGTTTTGCACTCTCAGAATGATAGTAGAGCAAGACAAAAGGGAAAAAGAAGGAAATCCTAAGGTAAATAATACCGACCAATACTCAAAATTAAGTGTAATTCTTAACCACAGAAATTCTCAGACCTTAACATTTTTCATGAAAACTCCCAGGAGAGATAATAAACAGCATTTCTAAAAGTGCTTTGAACTATGATGTTTTCATTACTGTGTCCTCCCCCTTCCCTCAGGTCCCCCTATCCTCCTCCTTTCTTTCCCTTCCTCCTTCCCTCCCACCTGCCCTCCCTTTTTTTCAGAACAGCTCTGTATTAATATGTCTGAAACACCACACTTGAGAAATTCTGATTTAGACTATTAAGATGCATAAACTCGTTTGGCTGACTTCAGAGTAATAAAAGACAGTGACTGAATTGGTTCTCATTTTGTGCATAAATTTTGCCTTGTGAACCAAACAAATACACCTCAGAACTTCCTCCACAGGAAATGAACTAAGGCAACATGGACGGTCCAGGAAGCCGGAGACCAGCCTCTTCTCAAGCTCCTCCCTCGAGGAGGTGGGGTCCAGAAGGTCCACAGGCTGCCCTTTTTTGTTCCAGGGTTCTTCTACACGATCTGAGAAAGAGTCCCAGATTTATGTGTGCAGCTCTACCTACAGCCATTCTAACACAACAAATGTGGAACACAGCAAAGCAGCAATGGAGACCACTGTAAATTCCACCCCATTCCCTGCATGACCCCCCATGGGGAGCCCATCTACTCTACCGAAGTGAGGCCTCAGGACCCTGCAGTCCTCACCGTCTCAGAGAAGCTAATTTTATAGCTGGAGAAAATGAAATTACTGATAGATCAGGCTGAGCTCTCTGGTATTTAATATCATCCACATCTCTGTGCCCTCTGCTAGTGCTGTTGATTAGCTGTAATGTAATATTCTGGGCTCTATTTAGATATTAATTATTTTTTAATAACCTCCTTGTTGAAAGCCCAAAGCTTTTCCTGTGATTCTAATGGAAGTTTTCACATGAAAGAGAGGGATAATATTAAACAGTGCTAACAAATCCTCAGAAGAAAATTCAGTACAGTATCTTTGACAGAAGAAAAGAACAACACACATTCCCAGCCAGTGTGTGTCTTCTCATTAGGATTTTACATTCATTATTGTTCATTGCTGCAAATTATTCTGTTATTTATGTGCTCATAAACCCATGAAGAATTAGTGTGTTCTTAATGAGTACCACAGAATGTATGTATTAAAAATTCTTTAACCCTTATGAAAAAGAAAATGCATTTATTAGTAATTATGACTTTGGATTAGAAAGTATGTTTCCTTTCAAGTACTGTAGTGTCTTGTCTTGCTTACTGTCTTGCTCAGAGCCCTCTGAGGGAGAGGGCAAAGGCTTCAGTATTTTGTATGAGGAGAATGCAAATGGGTTGTTCAAGGTTGAATGGGAAGCCAGGGACCATGCTAAGAGCAGCATGCTCATGGAGTAATGTGATGGTGTGGGGGAAACTTCTGAGAATCGTTTGAGAATAGTCTGAGAATAGTTTTCCTAAGCCTGTATTAAGGGTGTAGAATTTTCATGCTTTGTCCTCCTTTTCAGCATCCAGGTAAGCAGGCAAATCCTTGGAAGGTGGCCCCATATTATCACTAGAGCCTTTGAAAGTGGTGGGCCTGGGTAGATATTTAGCCAATATGTGTCAGGAAAGCTGGATAGGCCTTTGATGCCTGGTTTCCAGGCCCATTCTGATTAGCCAGCCTGTGCCAAAGCATGGCTGATCATCTGTGCATATTAATCCCGGGCCATGCAGTGGGGACGAATTAAGACAAAGGGGATTCAAGGAAGTAATATGGTGAGTAAGGTGGCTGGCATGGCATGGCATAGGGAGAAACAGTCCATGGAAAAGCAGGCAAGAGGCAACTGCAGCAGCAAGCCTGCCTTCCCTCTTAAACAGGCTGTAAAAGATTTGGGTGGTGCCATGCACACCCAGGGTGGGGCTTCTGTCCTCAGTAATTCCATTCAGCCAGACCCAGAACTATGGTAATTCCAGTCAGTGGACCAATTCAATGCCACACACCCTTAATCCCATGCCATACCCTTAATCAGTTTTCACAGACCCTAGATGCACCACCTTGGAAAAGCTCCACCTATGAGCCCCCAAGGCTTTGTAGGATGTCTAGAACACCAAGTCTTCCCAAAGACTGGTAGGTGGAGGCCAAATACTCATGGCATGGAGATCAGGATCCAGGGCTATTCCAGTGACATTTTCCCAGATTCCTCAAGAATGATAAATAGGAATGGACCATCTCTTTTCTAAGGTGGAGCTGAGTTGAAAAGGGAAAGGTCTTGAGTGAGATTTTGACAGATATTTCCTTGGATAGTGAGTAGAGTCTTTACTATTAAATAGTGTATGTGTATGGCCACCATATGATTTAAGATACAAATACAACAGTGCATGACAGGGGGGCATCACTGCTTTGCCTTTACTTTGGCTCTTTAACCTGCTGAGTCACTTGAAAACTTCAAAGGAACTCAGCTCCAGTTTCACATCCAATTAGATAATGCTGAACTCCATATTGAAAGATGGTTAAATTCTTCTTAAAAGGTGGCTCTGGAGATATGCTGTGTATGGCCATTTTTAAAAGTTTAGATGAATCAGTTAACTAAGAACACCTAGTCAGCTGGCTAAGCTGAGCAGAGGGAATTTCCAGGTCCAAATTATGGGCTGCGCATTTGTCAAGAGGCAACTTGTTGAAGAAAGAAGATTCTTTGTTCTTCGTACAGACTGCCCTCATGGTAATAGAAGCCTTGAAATCCTTAGGGAACAAAGTGGGGATAAAAGTTAGAAAGCACACCCGGCTTATTTTCCAAGCTCTGAGCAGATCTAAGAAGAAAGCCTGAATTTAATCAAAAAAGATTTTATTGATGAAGATATCTCTCCTCCAGGCTAAACTTTGGCCCCTGCATGCTAATAAACTATCTCATTTCTCAGAAGTAGCTTCCTGCGTAACATCCTGGGAGAGGCCATGGACAGGGCATACATCTCGAGGACAGGGACCTGGAGATGATTGACCAGATGTTGGCATGGTCTCCTGTTGTCCTTCGCCCAGTCAGGAGGCACTGTGCCTCGCTCTGATCCGGCTGGTTGGTAGTTTCCAGGCAGTCACCTGAATGCCATTAGGTCTTTGGGAATGTGTAGGTGGTGCTGCTGTTCCCTGCCGCCTCCCCAGTTCCTGTCAGCTGAGCCCTCAGCAACTGCACCCTGGTATTTTACTTTCACTGTCTCTGCATGCAGTGGATTTGTGCAGGAAGAAGATGAGCAATCCTGAGCTCACGTTTTTGCGACTGTGAGTGGATATGCTGTTAGTCGGTTAATAGAATGGAGTAGCATGATGTGCAGTTTTTCATTTTCGGTCTGTGGCAGGCAGAGGGGTCTCCCTTTTGCACATTTGCATTAGAACCATGATTGAAGAATATTAATAAAGAAAAGTTTAAAAGGGCAGGCTGTGATCTGACTCTCCCATCCTCGCTTCAGGTCTGGAATTCAGCTTTTCTTCTTGGGCAGCTCTTTGCCAAGGGTGATGTTGAGAATGTGGCTAAGAGAATGACTGTGGGAGTTGTTTTGTGGTTTCTTGGCTGTCTCTGAGTTCAGAGATGCTGGTGCACACTCACAGCAGTGTGGCTTGGTGAGCTATGAGGTGAGCAGGCAGCAACTCTGAGTCCAGAACTTTGGCTTATTTTCTGAGCATCTCTGGGCAATTGCTTTTCTTCCCTTCCTGTTTCCCCTGTGTTATCCCCGTCCCCCTTTCCCTGCTTTCCTCCCTGTCAGCCTCCCACTCTGGCTAGACGTGATCTGCTGACTGCCTGGCCACTGACTTCTCTGGGCTCCGCTGAGATGTAAATTCCATGAGGTCAGGGCCCACATTGGATCCCGTTCTTTGGAAACCCTATGGCACAATTTCTGGCAAGTAGTTAATGCTCAATAAATATATATTTACTTTCCTGGCCTATGTGATGAATGAACAAATACTGTCTCCCTGGGCTGTGGGGGGAATTTGTTAGTGGTACAGTTATTGCAAAGTGCTTTGTAAATAGCTGGTCTCAGATGGTGGGAGTGGAGTGTGTTCTTCCTGGTGGTGACCCTGTGAGCTCAGACACTTAGGTGAAACAGGTCCTGAGACTCAGTGGGACAGATGTGTGGCCACTACAGGGACAGGAAATGTGTCTGACTTTTTTAATTTTTCTGCATGATCTCTTGAAGGAAGGTAGATTTCCAGACTGTCACATAGGATAAGAACATGGAGATCCTTGCTTTAACTGCTGTTTTCACTTGGTAAAAATGTTAGACACAACTTCTGAGCCCCAGGAGACCAGTGCAGATGGCTTCCTTAGATCCTGCACATCAGAATTTGCCCAGTGGAACAGTTTTCCCCAAATAGTATTTTTTTTTAACCTCGATCCATCCATCACCTTGCTTTCCTTGCAAGTAAAAGCATTGGCTTCTCTTAGGTCAGAGTTCTGAAAATAGCAAGGAAAACTAGCAAATGTTCTCTTGGCTGAGGCCTACCTCCCTGCTGCTTTTACTCACCCTGAGTGCGTGTGAGTTTTTAGAAGTCACTACAGGGGTCCAACTCCTGCTTGCAATTCCCAGTAGAAAGCTGATTTCTTTTGCAAAACCAAAGCAGTGCTCACGTCCTTCATGCATGCCCTGAGGCTCCCAGGAAGCGAAGTCAAAGAAAAACCCACCTGTTGGTGACACCCCAGGCATATGTATTTCAGAGACTAAAACGGAAAAAGCAACATTCAAAGTAGCAAAGCTTTGTGAGGAAGATACATTAGGATGTGAAGCTGGATCTTGAAAAGCGAATGATCAGAGCTCTGTACTCTACTAAACCAGAATCGAATCAGCTTCAGCTGCTGGTGTTTCAGTTCTATTGTGGGCACTCCGAAGAGCTCACAATAGCAAACCAGATCAGAGATATTAATAGTCCGTACAGTGTGTTTTGTAGACTCTCTTGGGATGTTTCTCTGCCTGAGGTCACTTTACCCTCAGAGGTCCTGCTGCCGCCTGGCTCCTCCCCGAGGAGCAGAGTGTGCAGAGGAACAGCGTGTGCATTTGTTAGAAGGCGTTTATCGTATGTGAGGTAGAGGTTGAGCCAGGCGGAAGCTGTGAGCTTGGAGCCTGAGCCCAGTGCTCCTCCTGTTTCTTCTTCGGAGCCCTAATAAAGGTCTCCAGATGCTTGCAAGTGATCCTGGCGGCCGCTGGGTGAGCCTTCTTCCATGCCGTGAGGAAGAAAACGGAAAGATCTGGAAATTACAAAGAAACACTTTTTTAAAAGCCCAAATAAATCTATTTTGATATCACATTTCCATTTCATTGTATCTTTATTTTGGTGAAATATTTTTAGATGTTGTCTAGAATGTAAAACCACAGAAATAGGTGCTTGAGGTCTTTTTTTTTTTTTTTGTCCCTGAAATTCAATGGGTTATGATTCTAAATGACTTGCAAACAAATATCAAATAGAATCTTTTTTATTGCAATGTCACTCACACAATACCTATTGTCATTGGAGTTTATGTTATTGACTTTTCAGTTTACTGTTTCCTCTTATGCTTAGTAGCCACATCTCACTGGTCTACTGACAAGTTGATGTCTCCCGTTACATAGCTCTTGTCTGCTAAAAATCAGTTTACCTTTGGTCTAGCAGGACTCCTTTACCTACCCTCAAAATAAGAGCAAAAGTCCTCAAATCTGTCACTTTTCAGTAGCGTTGGTTCTTGGGCATGCAGCTGCAATAGCTTGGTCTCATAGCCAAATGTAAGTAACTTCAGAGCAGCCAAATGTAGGAAACTTTAGAGATGTAAAATGACTCCGCTGAACTCTAACAGTGTTAGAAACCTCCCAGCTTCTGGTTTCCAATCATAACAAAGTTGTTTCTAGGGAAGTTGAATCATCATTTCTTGCAAAGTGGATTTGTTGTTCTATTTATATCCCGTGAAGTTACTAACTGGCTCTTATGTATATGTTCATGTTGAGGTACACATACTCATACATACATATAATTTCATCATAAATTTTACTGATACAAACTGTAGCACACAATTTATGAATAATCATAAAGTATATATATCAATGTTTATTGTAAATTCTGTATAGCTAATTTAAGTTCCTCCAGAATTTAATTTAAATTCCTCCTTTGTGGATATTGAATTCCTCAATTCATGGCCCACATACAGCTGGAGTTGAGCCATGATTCGTGCCTTTCTGACCAGAATTAAATTCCTGGTAGCGATCTAGTCCGAGGTAGTTCCTCCTTGGGTCGTTAACCAGTGTGTGTGCGAGACAGAAATGCTGGTTCACAGCTTTGTCCATTTTGACAGTCAAGGCAAAAGTAAGATGATAGAAAGAAATAGCACAGTTTCTTTGTCAGAGACATGAGTAACTCTATTGCTGAATCATGATAATTTTAAAATATTAAAGAATATTTTCTCAAGTTTTGTGCTGTTAACTGTAAAGCAACTACACAGTCTGCTTTTAATTGTAATCTGCATTGCTGTTTTACCCATTGCTCCCTTAAATCCATAGTCAAGAAAATACGAAATGTTTCCGTTTGTCAGTTCTGCCATATAAATGCTGCTATTGTGGCTGATGGCAGTTATGACTTGATGTCACCGTTCGCAGACTAGGAAGGAGGTAGTCTGTGGAGTACTGTCTTACAGTATCACTGGTCTTACAGCCCAGGAGCACAGATAACAGTAAGATGTAATAAAATAATGAAGAAGTGAGGAATTTGTGATATTTTAGCACTTTTGCTTTTAATACTGATTTATTTTATTGGTTTTTAAAGTTAATACTGATTTAGTGGCTTTTAGAGAACTAGCTCACAGACTTTCTGAAAACTTTATAAACAGCTCTTTTGAGCCAACACAAGCCACCTCTGCTGTAGCATTGTTTATATGTTACTTACATGGATCTTTAAATCAGCCGGAGACCCAGGAAATTTGGAAAAAATGAAAATGTGCTTGACTGGTGAGGGTAATTTCAGGAAAATAATTTCCACCAAACATCCTACCCCCCTCTTCCTCTGAGCTGCGGAGTCATGACCAAAGCCAATCATGTTTTGCCTTTTATTAGTTTGGAACTCCCCACGCCTGACTTGTGCTCAGCATTAAGGACTCTGCCACTTCTCTTCAGTGACAGGGGCAACCAGGGATGATCCCGGAAGGCTTGGCCAGGAAACCGACAAGTCAGACGTGTCACATTGTGGGCAGCAGCACTGGTTGCCAGACCACCCAACCACTTCCTCCCCTTGTGGTCCCATTTCCTGTCTGTCCAGACAATCAGACGTTCTTTGAAGCTCCTCTCTCCATGGTCCCTCCATACACTCTCCTTGCCAGGCTGCTCCATAAGGACTTTGCTTTGTGAAAGTTTTACCTTTGGGAACTTTTAGGAATCATACTATAGAAATGTCCTCATTCACATGTACATACTATGAGTCCTAAAAATTCTTTCATGAAATGTGTAAACTCAATACTTCGAACACATTGGGGTGTGTGTGTCTGTGTGTGTGTGTGTGTGTGTTTGTACTTGGGATTGAACTCGGGTCCTTGCACTTGCAAGGCAGGTGGCGGAACCACTGAGCTACATCCCCCGCCCCTGGGGTATATTTTTTATGTTTTAAGTGTTCTGCCTTTCTTACCTAAAAGTTTTTTTAAAACTTCTTTTCATTGTGATATGTTCCCACCAGCAATGTTTTTTATATCAAGTGCAGCCCTTTTAAAAACTGCTATTTTGAGCAAGTCTGCACCTCAGAATAGGCACTGGTCAATTTTTTTTTCTCTCATTGAGTTTAATGGTATATTTTAGATATACAGTACAATTACATTCATTATTGGGATCTTGCACCTTTACATGACAGGTTTCAGTTTTCATTTTTCCCCTTGTCCCTGCCCTCCCTTCACCCCATCCTCCCCTCCCCATTTACGAACACTTTATTTCCATTTTCTCATATATTTTTTCCCTTACTACCTTTCCCCTACCCTTCCCACTTTCCCTACACCTTTAGCCCTTTACTTCCTATTTCACATTGTTAATTATCTCATTAGGATCTTAGGTACTATTATAGTTTTTCATACCAGAGAAACTATTCGGTATTTACACGTTTGACTTATTTATTTCACTTAGGAGTATATCCTCAATATGTATCCATTTTCCTGTGAATGAATCTATTTTCTCATTCTTTATGGCTGAGTAGTATTCCATTTTATAGAAAACCACATCTTCTTTATCCAGACTCCAACTGATGGGCAAATGGGCTGTTTCCAAGTTTTAGCTATTACAAACTGTGCTGCTATAAACATAGGTGCACTTTTATCACTGTGATAGGATTCTTTTAATTCTTTTGGAAAGATACCCAGCAGAGGGATGGCTGGGTCAAATGGAACCTCTAGTCCCAGCTCTTTGAGGTATCTCCATATTGATTTCCATAGTGGTTGCACCAGTCTGCACTCCCACCAACAATGGAGAAGGGTTCCTTTCTCCCCACAACCCTGCCAACATTTGTTATTGGTTGATTTCTTGATAGCAGCCATTCTTTGTGGGGTGAGGTGGAATCTCAGTGTTGTTTTCATCTCTTGAATGACCGGTGATGTGGAACATTTTTTCATATATTTACTTGCTGCTTTTACTTCTTTGTCTGAGAAATGTCTGTTCATTTCACATGCCCATTTTTGATTCAGGTCTATATTTGAGGGGGTTGAACTCAAAAGAGTTCTTTATATATTCTAGATAAGATCCCTTTGTCTGAGGAGCAGCTGGTAAAAATTTTTTCCCACATTGTAGGTTGTCTCTTAGTTCTGTTGATGGCTTCTTTTGCAGTGCAGAAGCTTTTTAATAAGAGGAGATCCCAGTTGTTGATTCTTTGTGCTAGTTCCCATGCTACTGAGGATTTGTTCATAGTCTTTTCCTATGCCAATGTCTTCAAGAGTTCTGCCTAACTTATCTTCCAGCAAATTTAGTGTCTCTTTTTTAATATTTAGATCTTTAATCCACTTGGATATTAGTTTAATGCATGCTGAAAGATAAGGGTCAAGTTTTAATCTTTGGCAGGTTGAAGTCCAGTTTTTCCAACACCATTTATTAAAGAGACTATCTTGCCTCCAATGAGGATGGTCAGCTCCTTTGTCAAAGATGAGGTAGCTGAGTACATCTGGAGTTGTTTTTGTATCTTCCAATCTGTTCCACTGATCCTCAGGTCTGTTTCTTTGCCAGTACCATGCTGTTTTTATCACAGTGGCTTTGTAGTATAGTTTTAAATTGGGGATTTTTACATCTGCTGCCATGTCTCTGTTACCTAGGTTGGCTTTTGCTATTCTAGGTCTCTTATGGTTCCAAATGAATTTTTGGATTCTTCTTTCTAGTTTGATTGGGCCCAGGCAGGGCACAGGGAGAACCGATCTCCCAGAGGCTGTCCCGGACCTCTGCCTGTCACCTTCTTTCCTCTGGGTGCTATTTGTGGTGCAGGCCGGCACTGTGTAATTTGAACAGTAGGTGAGATATGCACTTCACGTTGGAGACTGATTGAACGTTAGGAAAAAAGTACTATTTAGTGAAAAAGAATGCAGAAATATATACTGAAATGTTCAAAGCTTGCGAGGCAGGAAGTGGCACTACTGAGCTAAATCCCCAGCCCAGTTCCTTCTTTTTTAAAACTTTAACTGTATTTATTCTCATGTATCTGAAGAAGAAGTAGTTATTATAATGTAAAGGAAGTTATGGTGATTTGAAGTTTTCCAAGAGCCAGTTACTTGTACTCTGAAATGTGTTGCTCATAGATTGACCTGGGTGGGTCTCGAACCCCTTGAATTTACATATGAACACATCGGAACATTTCCCCAGGGATCCATAATTTTCATCAGGGGGCTTGTGATGCTCTAAAGCTTAACAACTTCTTGCCTACTAGGGATGGTAGAAGCTCCTTTGTGTATATTTATTTCTTTCACAGTGCTCGGCGTGGATCTCAGGGCCCAGTGTGTGCTAGGCAAGTACTCTACCACTGAGCCCACTTCCTTCTTACTCTCAGCCCCCCGAAATGATTTTTCTATCAATAAATTATTTCCCACATCTGTTTCCTTTGTATCTATGAAAGGATGCTGCTGTTCCCAAGTTCTAATCAGTGGACACGTAAATACCTGATATGTGAAAATAGAAAAAGGTTTTGAAAATGAGTCAGTGTAGAAGAGGCCACACACATGGTCAGCAGCTGGTACTGGACTGGGACCTGTCCTCTTAGAAGCAGGTTTCCCACACCATGTGGCCTTCGTGTCATTCTGTCCCTGCACTATGGCCCATTGGAAGCACTTCATTACAAGATTATGGGGTGGATGAAGAGCTCAGTTTTGATAAGTAGTGATCAAGGACATAGCATCACTACCCTCAGGACAAATGTGTTTGAATGAAATAGGTTTGTAGCTAAGAGATTCATGGAACCATTCTTTTCCTTTCAATTTTAAGTACTCCCGAGATGCCTGAACCAATGATACCATTACTCTTCCCAGTTGTCTCAAATTGGAAGTGGCTGTATTTACTGATACTACGTAAAGTGCCATGTTGTCTAACACACGTTCTTTCCACTTAGTCTGAGAATATGGAACTGGAAGGAACACAATGCTATTTTGGCTAATGGCAAAATAAAGGCCAAGAATAAGGAAAATGGCTCATTGATCTAATACCTACATATGATGGATAAATTCACTTAAACAGAATTAGCTCTGTTCTTGGTATAAAAGCAACGGCTAATGAGTTTTGATGTCTTTCTGCGTGCCTGATACCATTGAAAGCTCTTTACTTGGATGGATTCATTTAATCTTCATGGTTCTGTCATTCATAGGCATTGCTGCTTTCATTTCACAGATGAGTGACCTGAGGCACACACATATTGAGTACTTGCATAGGGTTATCTGTCTAACTTCTAGCAATGAGACTCAGAGCTGGTCAGTTCAATATCCCAGAGCTCAGTATTTAAACTGTGTTTAATTGCTGCTCTGTGACTGAGATGTGCAAACACTTAGAAGCAAGGATGGCCCTGATGGCCCTGGTTCTTTCTGCCGTGGAAGCAGAAGTTGTGATGGAGATTAAAGGGGCTGAGAGTAGTGGTTACTTGAAAGGAATGCACAGCCAAGAGTGCTTGGGAAAGAGTCAAGCTGGAAGGAACGGAAGGCAGTGATCTCATATAGAGAAAAGAGCAAATACAGAGGCCCTGGGAAGGAAAAGAGTGTGGAATGCTCTGGAAATAGCAGAAGAGGGAATGGGCAAGGGCAGACAGCAAAGCAGGGAGGGGTCAGGACTCCATTGTGGTCACAGGAAAGTCTTGTACTCTTCAGATTGCTACGGATGTGGCTCCCAGTCAGCTGTTCAGCAGTTTGCAGCTGTACTTTGTCTGTGATCTTACACGGTGATCTTCTTGTGTTTCCTTTTAGTTTCTTTGTTTTTTTTTCCACCTTAGCATTTCCTTCTTGGTTGGTTCCTTTGGCGTGATGCTTGTCCATGTTGCTATCAGGAAGAGAATTATTTCACTGGTTAAAGCACTGATGTAAATAATGTTGCTAAAATATATATATATATAAAAATACTAGAGGAAAGTCCATAAAGCAAGAAATGAGCCAGAGTCTTTATTAGGGTTATTATGAAGAGTCCTGCACTATTTGGCTATTTTTAAACCCAGCAATTGTGAAAATGTCGTTATTACCTATATCTAACAAAGTTATTTTGTCTGGACTGTGTTATTAACTTTATTTTCCATTTGTGTGACCCTACAGAGTATTAAGTCATTTGTGTTTTGTTCATTACATAAACGTTTTCTCCAAGAGGTTCAGTTTTGTCAAAGTGTGTACCGCTTGGGTAAGATTTCATATCTTTGCTTCATCTGCCCTATGATAGCAAATGGTAGTTGATTAGGGCTTTCTTTGGATCATTATCAATTGTTTTCTCCCTTGCAGATAGTGCTATTAGGAGGAATCTATCATATCTCAGAGATCCTATATAGCTTGTTATTTCTGGGTGATTTATTACCCTCACGGTGGAAATGTTGTTAGTGAACGTTGGAGAAGCCGAGGCTGTATTGAGAAATATCAATGTATCCTCATGTTCTGGCTTCAGTGACAGTCAGAGATCCATCTCGCTGACATTTACCTTGTTAACATTTTGATCAGATGGCAAATTTGTCATTTTTCATAGTAACAAGTATAAGTTTGTACAAGAACCATGGATAGATGGGGGAAACAACGTAGCCCTCCCTCAGTTTTGCTGTGTGATGTGATCAGTAATTTTTGGGAGAACGGAAATAATTACTCTGTGAAAACCTCATGCACTGGGAATGTGTTTGTTGTAGAAAGCTCAGATTTTTCTTCATTAGGATGGGGTGCACCTTTTTTTAATCCTCTTTTCTCTTTTTCATTTGCTGACAGTTTAACTCATTGAACTACCTGAACTAGACAGGAAGAAAGAGTTTGCAGTTGGGATGGTTTGGGTTAATCACAGCTTAAGATGTGAGCGAGTGAGGTGGGTAAAAATAACAGCATGCAGAGAAGTGCAATGAATTAGCAGCCGTGGGGTGCGGTTTGATTGCTTCCTCCTGATTTTTCAGCTCACTCTCAAACACTGTCTCGTTAGCCTCAATATCAAGTACTGCATGTTCTTCCTCAAACACCTGTCAATAACTGTGCAGCGGCCTGTCCTGATGGCTGGTGAAATCACCCAGTTCCTTATGTCTTCGTATTGTTTTCTCCTGTTTTTCCCCCAGGCTGGGCTCCTGACACTGTTAAATCTTTAAACTTGGGAGAACTTTTGAAAGCTCTGAGCTCCATCTTGGGTATGAGCTCCTGATCAGGGCGTGAGTGTGTCGGAGATAAATTCCACATTGGCAGCACCATTTCTTTACACTATTTGAGAGAGAGAGGAGTGGGCTCTGGCCTTCTTTTGACAAGTAGTAGCTCTTGGTACAATAGACAGCTGAAGGACCTCTGGCAAACCAGCAGCAGTGAAACTCAGTAATACTGGCGTGTGTACACCTAGCAAGCTTCTTGGGGCAGGAACATGGGGCCTGGACACCAACTATGAGTGTCTCCTCTGAACTGTCACACAAGTCACTGTCACACATGCCTGGAAGTCCAAATTCCAGCTAGTTTTCAAATATTTCTATCAGGTATTATGGCCTCTGGAAAAATCACTTTTTAATAATTGCAACAAAATGCAACTACAGAGGGGGAAATATGCCAAGTACAATCAATTGTTCCTTTCATTATACTATTTTTAAAGGCAGAAAATGTTCATGGCTGCATTTATTCCAATAATAGTGTGACTATTAACTAAAGTGCAGCTTCGTGTTCCTTATTAGTTTTGCTTGCATGCACACTTTCCAATGAAGAGTTGAAAGTCAGCGGCAAAGAAAAAACAAACAAACATGTTTTTAACCACCCTGCCTCATCTTTTAGTGCTTTGCCCAGGTCTGCTGGGGTCTTTTGTATTGACATTCTCATCTAACTCACCGGGAACAGTGATCCGGCCTCTTTGTGGATGGGAGAGACTTCCTTTCCGCTTGCCTGAATATACTGATTTAGACTTCTTGTTCGGATGACCAGAATGCTCATAGGAAATACACAGGACGTCATTCAAAAGTCTGATTTTCAAGGGGAGGAGGTCTTGTGATGTTCTGTATCCCTTGTATTATTGCAATGCCTCCAAGTTCTTTTTCTTGCAGTGTTTGCTTTTTCTCATCATAGCTCAGACCCCCTTTCTGCATGTCTGGATAAGGTTGCTGTCTAAAGCGAGTCCCTGTCTGCTCAAATTTCTGAGGACCTTGAAGTCTTGTCTACGCATCCTACAAGCCTATCCTGCTGTCATGTGTCACTTTGGGGTATGGATCATGCTCTGAGTTCCTTTGATCATCACCTCTTGCTATTCCTAACCACCTCCTCACGCTGCTCAGGCTCTTCACCAGGCTACTACTTCATCCCCAGTGCCTCTTAGTTCCCCCAAAGGCTTAGCGACCAGTAGACTGTCATTTCTAACAGGTTCTGGTGATGTAAGGAAAACATGAAGGAATTACAGTTCAGAATCAGTCGTCAAGTGTTTTGAGCTGCATGTTGCAGAAAATCCTGATTCAGAAGGTTCAGACATGTTCAAGGCTAGGAAGGCTCCATGGTTGGTTATGTTATTTGCACAGACATTTTCATCGTGAATATATTTCCTTCCCTTCTTTCTGCTCGGCGTTCCCCTTGCGCAGGCTTCTTCCTCTGGCTAGTGCTTTTTATGGGCACAAAATTCCTACAGTAGTACCTCCATCCTGTCTAGACTCCCAGCTGGAAAAGAGCAATTTCTTCCTATGCATTTCTTCCTGCGCAACTCTTTTGAGGGACAAAATCTTTCACACATGGCTCCCCACTAGCTGAGCAGGTGGATGGCCAGAACTGTATTGTCCCCCTATTCCTACCAATGTCTTAGACCATTGTAGTCAAGATTGAGATTTGCTTCCCAAGAAGGTGACAGGTAGACGGAATGGGCAGTCACCTTCCCAAAGGTAGAGTTCTGTTAGGAAGGCAAAGAGAAGGGAGGAGGGTACATGCCAGGCAGAGCACACCATGAAAGTACAAAGTAAACTGCAAGCTGGTTTGCGCACATCTCTGCTCTTACCATTTAGTGGGGTGAGAGGTCCCCTGCTAATCCCTTTATGCTTCCCTTTCCTTCCCTTTGTCACCACATCCCTGGTGCCTGTGCATTCGCCCTAGATCGGCCAAGTTGACTGACCGTGGCCCATTGTTTCCCTCTGAGGCCAGTCCCATACCAAGCTCACAGCAAAGTGGGGTCCATCGTTCCCCACCTCTTCCTCTGGCCCCGTGGTGAAAGTGTGCAAGGAAGACGTCTCTCCAATTCCAGGTCGTCCTGTTAGAAACTACATTGCTTATCAGACTCCAAAAATCCATACCAATTATTTCTACCCTCATATATTTCACCTTGCTATTTGGGAAAAATGGTGTGTTTCAGACTGTGGTTGCCTATTTAGGCATCCAACTAATATTTGTTTTTAATTTTTAAGCATCTTAAAATACATCTAACATTGACTTTACTGTCTTCAACCCTTTGAAGTGCAGATCGATCCTGTGGAATTGAGTACGCTCATATTCCTTGGTGGAAGGAAGGAAGTCTGGATATATAATACGTATCGTACCATCACCAACATCCATCTCCAGAACTCATTCCCGCTTATAAAACTGGCCCTCTGTATACATTAGATAACAGCTCTTTATTGTTCCCCAGTTTCTGGTGACAGCTATTCCACTTTCCATCTCTGATCTTGACTTTTTGTGCCTACCTTATTTCAGTTGACATAATCTGCAGGTGCCTCCTGGTATATCATCATATATCAGAATTTTCTTCATTTTTAAGATTGAGCAACATTCCACACATGTGTATACTATATTTTTTAAATCTCACCATCTGACCACGGACACTAGGTTGCTTCCACTTCTTGGATATTGACAATAGTGGTGTGATGAACCTGGGTGTACCAACACCTGATCCAAACTCTGTTTTCAATTATTCTGGTACATTTCCGGAAGACATTGCTAGATCATATAGTGATTCTATTTTTAATTTCGAAAGAAGCACCATACTGCTTTTCATGGCGGCTGTGCCGTTTCCCACCCCCACCAGTAAGGCAGAAGCATTCCAGTTTCTCCACATCTTTGCCAACACTTGTCATCATCCTCTGCTGTTGCATTTGTTGTTGTTATTGTTTCTAGAAAAAAAAGATAGTGTAGAATACCTGCATCTACCCCTGAATTAACGTAGTTGTTGAGCTTTACTAGTTTTGTGATCCAGACTTTACCTCCAAGAGAGAAACTCCTACAGTTTTAAAAATAACATCTTGTCCTCACGACGCTTAGAGTCTAACGTAAGGAAGACCAAGTGTTGATTAAAGATGTAATTACCAAGAACAATAAATGCTGAGTGGGTGAACCTGAGCCTAAGGCACATGAGTACCAGTGAGGTCATCCTCAAAACGACCCAGAAGCACTTCCATCTTTCACCTTGTCCCCGTGCAGCAGTTTTTCTTTCCACTTGGTAGTGGGTATCATCACTCACATTGCCTGCTTGTTTCATGGCTCCTTCTCATTCAGGGAGCCTTTAAAGTGTGGCTCAATGTTGATTTCAGAGTCCCACAGGCATAGCACTCAATGGTTCCCTTATAACCCGAGGGAGGACCAGACAAATGTGCTCACTATATCTCCCTGCCTGGGACGCCCCTGGTGGACCGTGTGTGTGTGTGTGTGTGTGTGTGAGAGAGAGAGAGAGAGAGAGAGAGAGAGAGAGTGTGAGTGTGTAACCATCTGCTTCTGCAACCTGGAATGGGAAAACTGCCATTTGTAATCTTCAACTAAAACCACGTTTCATCAAATAGAAGAGTTGAATGGGATGTTAAGGTTATATGTGCCTGTGAGGAACTTTGATGTCTTGAGGAAAGGTGTAATTCATGGCTGACATATCAGTGTTACATGAAATGGCCCAGAGATGACATATGAATCCCCATTATGGGCTGTCTTTCCACAATACAGTGGTGCCGCAGTTCATGAACTTAGTTGGTTCCTTGACTCTGAGAAAGATGACCACAGCCGTGTTCATCGCCTGATGCAGAGTACACACACACACACACACACACACACACACACACACACACATTGCCAAATGCTTCTGTTTGTGAACCAAATTGTTTGCAACAAAAGGGTTCCTGAACTGAGGTACCACTGTATTCTAAAGCTGCCTCCTGAAACTTGTTAAACCATTAGGAACCCATTCATTGTAAATTAACCCATAAATAACTGTCTCTAAGATAGATGACTGAGTATGATGAAAAGAAAAATTACTTTCCCCTCAAAAATGGGAGTAAGGGAACCCATGAGGATGCTCTTAATGACACAAAAGTATAGTTACTTTAGAGGTTTCCCCTTCACAGCACAGGGGGGATTACAAATCACAGGATGTTTTCCCTATTCCCTGAACAAAGATAGTAGATGTGGAAAGAGCTCCAGCATCAGACAAGTGTCTTGAGGACTCCAAGGAGGCTCCCTGCCCTCACACCACCCCTCGCTTCTCAAGTGATGATGGAAAGGGAAGCTGAGCAGCGTCTTCCCGGGAGATGGGCACTTCAAAGTAAACAGTGAGAGGTAGTTAAAGGGGAAACGGCTGACACCTCTGGCAGCTGCCTCAGAGGTCAATGAGACTGTGAATTGCTTTCCCTCAGGCCTTGGTGATGGTGACAGAAGGAAGGCACGTCCTAAATCAGAGTCTGAATTATTGTTCCCTGGAAGCAATTCCAAGGCCCCTCATTCTTGGTTACCAGTGTTGGAGCGAGGCACTCTCCCCTCAGGACCCAGCACAGGTGTGGCGTGAGCTCCTGCCCACCCATCTCTGGAAAGGCAGCAGGGTGTACTTGGGCTGGCCGTGTTCATAACGGTTTTTGAAAAAAATAATCAGAGTCACCGAAACATGAAACAGGGAAGCATTTTCTGAAAGAGGAGCTGCTTCTGGAAACTTGGTTTTCTCTTTGGTTTTATTATCCTGGCTTTTGCTTTTGAAAAATGGGACTTGTCTTAATGGAGATTTAGTCAGTGATTGAAGATGCTGATTAGCAGCTGATGAACAGAACAGGAGGCATTAGAAAGGATGGAATTGGAAACCATAGAAGAGTTTTCAGCTCTAAAAGGGAAAACAACAGTTGGTGGGGATCTGTTCTATACTGGCTGCATCCCTGGTGCCCAGCATGTTACCAAGCACAGGCTGGTAGGAAATAATTGTATACTGATTCATCTAAAAACAAATACCTGAATGAGGTCTCCTGGTCTCCCTCCCTAAGCCTGTTCCCCAAATATTCTATCCTTCAGCCCATAAGGGAGTAACAGAACGCAGCTGGCAGCTTTTAGATGGGCGCCAGCAGCAGCAGCAGCAGCAGTAGCAGTAGCAGTGCCTGGGGACTTGGAAACACCCAGTGTCAGGCCCCAGCCTGCAGAAATTGAAACTCTGAAGAGAGGGCTCAGAACCTTGGTTCATCCCTCCAGGGGACCTGAAACACAGCAGAGCTTGAGAACCACTGCACCTCACAAATTTACCCATCAGCTTTCAGCTTTTGGAGCTTCTTAACAAGGTATGCTGGCATACTGTGTTTACAGAAAGAGCTCTCTGCATTAGCTATGGAGCAGAATTGTTTCTTGGCTTAAAAAGGGATCTGGATCAACGAACCTCAGTGTTTCGATCTTCTCTTCAATGCATTTGGGGTTAGAACAACATGGTTAGGCATCTATGAGACCGACCACCTTTGAGAAAAGCTGTAAACATTTTGCAGTTCATTTTTGTGAGGTGAAGATACCTAGGACCTTTGCTTGCAGCAGAGTGATGCCCCTCTTACCTCACAGTGCAGCTCCCGTTGAGGGGAAAAGAGAATTCCCTCTCTCAAGGAGGAGATTCAGTCACCAGAAAGATGTGTTGCTCGGTGGCTGAGGCTTCACGCCAACCTGTTGCTTTCTCCAGAATATGCAGGGGGACCGAGCAACCTCGCCACATGAGCTGGGAGAGGATTGAGTTTGTCTCCTCACTGGAAAGCATCTGAAAGTGAGAGGAAGGTACCAGGAATGATTTCCAGGGATCACTCTCATCAGCTTGCTCAGCCTGGTGCCTGTGCACCACTGCCCTTATGGAGGCGTCTGTGTGGAGGGGAGGGGTGTGTCAGTAGACTCCAGAGGGTGGAGACCCGGGGTTCTGCTTAACAGGCTTCAAGACACAAGACATTCCGCCACAAAAGGAATTATCTGGCCCAAAATGTCCATAGTGCCAGGGCTCGAAACCCTAGGCTAGCGGCCGAGGGGGCCAAATGTAGCAGGGTGAGACAGAATGGGCCCATGCTGTACAAGGGCCCGAGGGCCAGGATGAGGCCCTGATGTTAATTGGCTGCTGACAGCTAGTGAGCAGGGAGTAGCTTTGTTCAAAAGTTTCTTTGTTTCTTGCTTTGCCTACGCTGCTCCCAGCTAAATATTTCCTATCAGCCCAGTTGTAGATGATCAGTAAATACGTTGACCATCTGTCTGTCCATCCATCCCTCCATCTAGAAACTACTGCTCAAATACCCCCCACGTGCTAACCAAATTGCTGAGTACCAAATGTAGAGGTCGGCTTTCTAGTAGTTATTTGGGGATGGGTTGAAAGGGTGAATTGGAGTTGATAATTATTGGAAAGGAGGAGAACTAATTTCCATTCACACTAAGTCCAGAGGAAACCACTGAGTGCTTGAGTAAGGCCAAACTCAACGAGAATGGAAGAGATGGTGTCAAAAATATGTGTCTGGTCCAGGCATAGGATCAAGCATGTGATTCAGTTCAGGGTGTGGAGGGGAGATGAAGGTGATCAGGGCTGGTTCTAGATTTTGAGTCTGGATAACTGAAGAAAATGGGTGTTATCAAAGTGAGAGCTCTTCACTTAGGTTTGGCTTTGTACCTGCTGAGTCTGATGGGCTGGCTGTACGATTGGAGCCACTCCATCGGCAACAAGTAATGGGGCTCTGGAGCCAGCAAGGACACTCATGAAGAATTCATTTCATCCTAGAGCCTCCAGTACATTAGCTAGAGGATGTGGGACGATCTGCTGAGTCCAGATTCTATCGCCTTCCTGAGAGGCATTCTGAGAAATAGCCAGATGTCCAAAGGGTATCTTTGCTATTTGCACATTGTAAGTCTGACTCTTGCCGTGTGCCCCGGTGGCAAACTGCTCATTCAGCTCTGCAGTTCCTCTGTTGATAAGAGATGCAGTTTTTCTCAGAAAGCCCCACTCCCTCTGAGATTTCAATGATCCACTTAGGCAGTGAATTTTCTCCTTCACTGAAATCTTCTTTTTCTTTTCATCCTCACTTAAACTTGGGCAAATAGTGGTTTTAAAAGTGATGTTGTTTTGTTTTGTTTTTGTGGCATAGGGATTAAACTCGGGGCCTTGTCGCTGAGCTATATCCGCAACACCCTTTTTAGTTTTTATTTTGAGCAGGGTCTGGCTAAGGTGTGAAGTTGTCCAAGGTGGGCAAACTCTGCCTCCTTGGATGTTGTGATTACTGCTGGAGCCAACTCAGCCCACTGTGAGGCTGGCTTGACTCAACTCCCGGGAAAATGCCAGACCCCACATCTTCCTTCCCACCTTTGCTCTAACCTTAGTATGTGGCCACTTCTTAAAATTACTTATTTCTTCCTCCAGGGGCTTGAACCCAAGTCAAGTTTTCTATATACTCCTTAAAAGGCTGTGTTTGGGCACTATAACCGCCATTGTGAAGCTCCAGGCCTGTCCACCTTCCCAGTGGCTGTTTTCTTGTCCCTGGCTAAGCCCTTGGGAGGGCCTCAGGAAGGACACCATCTCCATAAAACATTTGGAGAAAGCATATTAACAGTGACTGAAATATCTGCTTCCTGCTAAGCACCATTTTTATTTTTTAATTGAGTTTATTGGTACATTTTAGGTATACAGTACAGATACACTCATCATTGGGATCTTGTACCTTGACACGACAGGTCTTGGTTCTCATTTTTTTCCCCATTCCCCTGCCCTCCCTTTACCCCCTCCTCCCTTCTCTATTTACGAAGACTTTGTTTCCATTTTTTCCTTTTCTCATATTGTTTCTTTTCCCTTGTTTCCTTTCCCCTACCCTTCCCACTTCCTCTACACCTTTAGCCCTTTTCTTTCTATTTCACATTATCAGTTATACAATTTGGATCTTATTCACACTTTTAGTTTTTCACACCAGAGAAACTATTTGGTATTTACACTTATATCCTACTTATTTCACTTGAGTATGACCTCAATATGCATCCATTTTCCTATGAATGACTCTCATTTCTCATTCTTTAGGGTTGATTAGTACTCCATTTTATAGAAAAACCACATCTTCTTTATCCAGTCTCCAACTGATGAGCAATTGGGCTGTTTCCAAGTTTTAGCCATTACAGACTGTGCTGCTATAAAAACAAAGGTGAAGTAGGATATAGTCCTATGGTTGAAGACTTCCTTCCATAGCATTTGTGAAGCCCTGGGCTTGATCCCCAGCTCTGAAAAAAAAAAGTAAAAAAAAAAAAAGTATAGCATTCAGGGTAGTGATTTTAGTGGGAGTAGGAACAGGATTGGGGAAGAATAGATAGGTAGATAAAACTAGTGGTAATATTCCAGTTTGGGGGTTGGTGTTGAGAAAGCAGCCTTTAGGATTGTCTCCAGAAAATTATCAATTTACATTCCTAATAACAATGTATGGGATACAGAGATACCTCAAACAACTGGGAACAGAGGTCCCATTTGACCCAGCCATCCCTCTGTTGGATATCTTTCCAAAAGAATTTAAAAAATTGTACCACAGCAATATATGCACACCCATTTTTAATCACCATTTTTATAATCCACAGCCATAATCAGAGGCATGTACAGTCTTTGCAAACTGACTCACATTTGCTCTTTCTGTAATTTTAATTAATTTCAATGGTTCATAACCACTATTTAAATGTGCATTGTCTCATTAACATATATCACAAACTGACACATATCCATTCAACATGAGAAATGGACTCTGCCTTCCGAATGCCATCCAGTTGTTGTTCCGGAAGATTCCGCTTACAGATGTGGATCTTCGGGAGGATCAGCTTTGTGGGGAGCTGGAAACGACATGGAAAATGAAATGAGTGTGCCTGGAGTGTCCCAGAGCCCTCGGGGTCTTTCGTCTGACCTCGCAGACATTAAGAGTGTTCCAGATGCTCTTTGCCGCTCAGCCAGATGTGGACAACAAGAATCATCTTGGCAACCATCCTCAGGCCTTCAGAGTTTGCAAATAGGGTGAGACTTCGGTGCCATCCTCACTAGGCTTTAAAGCTTACTACATGAAGTCGGGCCACCACCAAACGCTCAAGGCCTGCTTTCCTCATGGGTAAAATGGGTTGGTAAGAGAAAGGCACTGTTTCACAGGATTGTGGTAGTAGTGCTTTGGTTAGCATATGGGAAAGTATTCTGAAAGTTGTCGTGCTATCCTCCAAATAATAGTTATCATCAGTACACACAAGAAAAGGCAGGTCAGTCTTTACACAATCAGAAAACAGTGAAACGGTTGGTGCTATGCAGTAAGGCCCGAACTGGCCTCAGAAATGTCGTGCTGGTGTCTGCCCAAGGGACGTCCTCAGCAGAGCCAGGGCTTCATGCACGGCATGGGACTCGCCACCCTTCAGTCTACAAGCATAGGAGACGCTGCCCTGGAGTGATTGGTACCAGACCTGAAGACTGCAGGGAACCAGTCTGCGAGGAGACGCTTTGCACATGTTTCATATCCCGTGGCTTTCACGTGCACGATCAGTGGTATCAAATCTGCAGCACTTGTTATCACTGAAAGATGTAAAAGGTTCGCCATTGCTGAAAGAGCGCATGCCTGCCTGTGTATGTGTTTCTAATGAGAGCAGGGAAGTGCAGAGTGTAGTAGCTAGAACATTTGAAATCTGAAACAATCTTATAGTAGAGGCTGGACCCCTGCTTTTAATTACCTTTTGGGTTTTTTTCCTAGTACCAGGGATTGAACTCAGGACCTTGCGCTTGTGAGGCAGGCATGGTACCACTGAACTAAATCCCTGGCCCTTACCCCTGCTTCTGATTTTTAACATATACCCACGGTACTTTAACAGGGAGGCAATAGAGATGTCATTTGTACCCTAGAGTTCCTCTTTCTTTGTTAGTGTGGCTCACTCTTAAGACATCTGAGATGGTGAGGCGGGCAAGAGCGGACAGGTGCAACCACCATTGCCTTGAGTAGCCAGCTCCAAGGTGAATGGGAAGAGCACATGCTCCTGTGAGGTAGTTATGTTGTTGTTTTCCTTTTTTAACCCTATTTTCACTGTCCTTACTATGAGATGTCTTGTTGCCAGAATGCTCATTAAGACTGGACTGAGAAAAATAACATGAAAAATGTTAGTGAACTAATTAACCGATGCTCTGTGAGCCTCGGTTTGCTCACTAGGAGATAGGAATGCTTCTTGCCTTCCAAGGAAGAAGTGGGAGTTGGATGAGTTGATGCACAGCTAGTGATGATGACAGCCCCAGGGAGAAGCTGGTTCCGTGACTCCCGGGCAGTGGGGCCTGTAAATAGGAGAAGGTGTTTGGTAGGGGATGCAAGTGGGTTTTATTATTCCAGGCTGTGTCGTGCGCGTCTCCACTCTGTGATCTTGAGCAACTTCCTTGGGCTCTGGAAGCCTGTTTCCTCTCCTGGGCCTCAGAGAAGAGGACGATAGCTGCTATGAGGATTAATGATAATGTAAGTGATACTGAGTCTGGTCAGCACTCGATGCACGGTAACTAAGAAGTGGCGGCTCTGATGATGCTTAGTTTTATTGCAGAAGACTCCAGGTCGAGATCACCGAGATTTGGGTAACTGTGGAAAGAAGAAACTGGCAAGAGATACAGCAGGTAGCTTCATCTGGTGACCTTATCGCAAAGGTCAGGAAAAGTACGTGCTTGAAGGAAAGGTGCAGTGATGACTCGTGCACGCGGACATGGGTGTTACTGTCAAGCACAGTTTGGAGAAGGCCATTTCCCCTGACTGTGACGCCTCCCCTGGGGAGTTTGTCCCTCGCTGGATATGTTACCGTCACAGCTACAGAATTTGAGCAGAACAGAGAGTAAGCTGGGAGTCACGGTCTTTATTCTTCATGACTCATCTGGCAGAAGGAAGTGAGCTAGTTGGGTTGGTTTGAGGAAAATGTGTACTTCTGATACTGAATCAAATTCCATTACAAAAGAGGACCCTTGCTTCAGTTTACAATACACATGAAATGAGCTGCCAGTGTTCCCCTCTGGCAAGTTACCTTTCAGTCCTTTCTGGTAACAGCACGCATTTTCATAGCAGTCTCTCCCTATTTACCGTGGGTTTGGGCAGCATGTGGTCATAGCGTTCCTATCCCACCCCATATAATCAGGGCATGAGGAGCCTGTTCATTAAGCCATTCTTTGTCTTGGCCACAGCAGCTGTCTGGGCGTGAGCACACATTTGATCTCAAAGGAGCTGCTTACGGCCTTTCCATGAATGCTAAGGGAGAAAATGTTTCCTCTTTTCTTTTCCCCTTTCGTCTTCCAATCTGGGCTCATTAGGCTGGTGTAAATCAAGCCCAGAAAGATCAACAACCCTGTACTTCCTCCTTCAGATTCCTTATCCCAAGTTGAGTATGAAATTAGCCCATGACCCATAGAAAAGCAGAAAGACGAGATGAGGGAGCATCTAGGGTTTGTAAATGCCATTGCTTTCAGGAACAGAGCTTGCATTTGACGTTGGTTAGTATTGGAGGTGAGGGTTGTATTTGTTTGAAGTTTTGTATTGCTAGTGAGAGTGATTCAGAGTGAACCAAGTGGAATTTGGGGTGTGTGAGCTGACTTATAATGAAGCATTGTTGGTGGTAGGGTGGCATGATTCAGGGTCCCACATCTGCTTTCTGTATCAAGGGACACGATTGAATTTCCTTATCACATTCCATTGATAAGGAGTAATATGTTATATTCCACATTTCCCATTATCATCTGGAAACATACACAATGACTTTCATGGATAAAACCGTTTTTATTTTGAAAATAGCACAGTACTAATCATATTCCTTCATACTAATTTTTCTGTAAATAGAAAATAAAACACCACTTATCTCCTTGCTTTAGGACCCAGAAACGCGTTTGAGGAGAGGGCTGGCATTTTGGTGCACAGCGCTGCAGAGAAGGAAGGGGTTGCTTGACAAGTGTGATAATTTATTTGAGAAAATTCTGTTTTCAAAGTATTGAAGTTAGCTCTTCTGATAGGGTTAGGGTTTCTATAGAGTTAAATCACTAGAATAAGATAGGTAAGTTATTTGTCAAATGTTTCTGCAACAGTTTGTTCTCTAAGCCTAACAGAGCATTAGCTAAGAGTTAACGTTAGGTTTCAGCCTCAGGTTCGTCACCAGTTCCGCTGTGACCCTGATCTTCTCCCCTTTTTCACTCGGTTTCCTTGTTTATATGAAGAGTTAATGAAGTGAATGTGCTCAGCTTGCTGCCCGCTCTGCATTCTGACCACAGCAGATCTGCCTCGTGAGAACTCCCATAGCAGTGTGTGACACATACATGATGCAAACTGTAATTCAGGAACAGTTTTGAACGACACAAGTTTTCCTCACCTCCACAGGTGAAGGATTCAAGCAGTCACTCCTGGAAAAAATGCAGGAGAGGGATATGAGGTAACCACAAAGTAAAGCAAGTTTCATGAGAACAAGAGAAGTCACTATTTCAGTGAGGGACTTGGGATCGGAGGGAGAAAATTCCTCTTCTTGTTTCTGAGTATATAGACAATAAGGAATCTTACAAAGGAAGCGATTTCTGTCTTGAGATTTCATTTATGACTTAATTACACATTCCGTGGAAAATTCCTTTCACTGTAATGTTAATTGAGAATGGTTGTGCTTATTACTTCTGTTTTGGTCTTGCGTTGTTTCAGCATCTTCTTGGAAATCAACTTTTTAAGATTCGAGTGGAGTATGTCTAAATTTTAACAGAGAAGGACGAACAGCATGGCAGAGAAGGCGGGTAGTCTTTATAAACTACCCTTAATGACTCATTTTCTTACTAGTTGAAATAGTTCTTCTGATTATTAAGAGACTGATTTTGCCATACATTTTTCTGATGGTCTAATGTATGTCTTTTAACTAATCAGATGCTGTCTATATGACATAGTTATGAATGAAAAATGCTTTGCTACGTTAATGAAGTTTACAAACTCCTTTTTATCCTAGGAGACAAAAAATTAGGGATTAGTCCTTTGGGGGCCGCTTTTCAGTGAAGGTAGCGAGCAGTAGGTCATCAGCACCCGGCGGGAGGGATGCGAAATCTCCAACACTGCAGAGCTAAGGAGAGAGTGGAGAGTCATTCAGGTCCCGGCCCACTCACCGTGCTTCCCCTGGCCCGTCACATTAGCCAGAAGCTCAGCGTGGACGTGGCGGGGATCCCTTTCCTTCTGAGCGTCCCACCCTCCTCCCCTCCTCTGCCCCTCCACCTGGTGGTCATGACTCACGTCATCAGGGGTGGGGCCTGTCCGACCTACCTTTGCGCACGTCCCAGACCCAAATAGCCCACCACATCCGGTATTCCGTCTCACTTCCTGTCTTATTCTTGGAAGGGCGCAGTTGCAGTCTTTTCCACCCTCCCGCTCCTCCTGTTCTCCTGCCTCCCTCCCTATTCTCCTTGGGGTAGAACCCTTCATCGCTAGGAGCCTTCCACGGCTTCCAGTCCTCGTGACATCCAAGTTCCTGCTGGAGTCTTCAAGACCTTGCAAGATCTTCTGCCCTCATCTTTTCTGTACCTGTTTTTCCTCACCAAGCTACAGTCACATTGTCCTCTTCCTTTTCGTGGAAACACTGGCTCTGTCCCTGCCTTGGGGACTCAACACTGCCACCTCCTCTGTCTGGCATGGTTCTCTCCTCCAGCACACGAGGTTGACTCCTTCTTTTCATTCATCCCTAACCCCAATTCAGAACCCCTCCACCAGTCTTTCTTGCCCTCTGTACGGGACAGTGGCTCTTAATCCATAACCGTACACAGGTGTCTCCCTCCCATCTTCTATGTAAAATATTCTCATTTACCTAGGGCTGTGTTTCTTGTGCAGAGTAGATAGTTGCTGAATTAATTATTTTAACATTAGAACCCTACTGCACGTGCTGTAAACACAGGAATCTAAACCAGGTACAGGACGAACCATCCGAGACACCGTGAGAGGGACAAGAGGTCCTGAACCCGCTAGGCCCATCCCCCTCCCTCCTCCTACCCTTCTGCACCTCAGGCTCTGACCCCAGTGCGGATCCACAGCTCTCAGTTTCTCCTTACGGTAGTGAAGGGGGAGCTTGTATATATTTCTACCACTGTCCACCCAAGTCCAGAGCTTGGCTACCCCGTGCCTTTGTGAATTGAAGCTAACACACTCTCCCCCACCCCTCAGTAGAGGAGCCATACGTGGTTGGCAAGGGGCAAAATTATCCTGTTAAGGAGTGAATGAATCTTAAAGATCGTGTTGCTTTTCAGTCCTGCAGCGGCTCTGACCGAGAATCCTGTTTGATAGTTTCTTACCGCCAAGGCCCCCTTTCCAGGAGGGGGGCTTAGGTCCGCCTGTGATCTGACATGAAGGCTTCCCATTTCCGGTTTACATGAGGTAAGAGGGCACCCATCTGAGCATCAGACATCAAGGCTGATGCCGCCGGGGCCCGCGTCACCGAGCTCGGCAGGCAGGCAGGGTCTCCGAAGGGAACAGAACAGCCACAGTGCTTGCACGGTGATTCTTTCTCCATGGAGAAAGGGGTGCGTGTTTACATACTGTGATCATCTTTACTGTGACAGCCACGGCTTAAATGGGAATAGTATTCAGGTATATGAATGGATCTATTCCGTGATGCTGTTAATCCCTGTTGTTCATTTTTACGCTTTGAATTTGGATAGAACCCAACTCACTAATTGAGAGAATGTCATTTTTCCCCTCTGATTTACATTTTTCTTCTTTTTTAAAGAGCAAAATTGAAATGGTACCATTAATGTGAAGCTCACACATAGGAAACGGGAGCTGTCTATTTGACTTAGAGGCTAGGAGTCCGAAATGCAGTTTTCGGCGAGAGCCGAACATTAGCCGTGAATTAGCAGCGACAGTCACAGTCACACAACTGCTTAGCAGGTGATGCTCCATCCCCCAGGAAGGCGGCAGCCCTGGTGGCCTAGGAATGGCTCTGGAGGTTACAGGAGGGTGGAAGCCTCAGGGTGCCCCTCGGAATAAGCTGCCTGTACACATTTTATCTCTTATGTAATTTCATAAGGGCTTCTGTGGCAGAGGCAGCGCCTCTGGCTTCTTCCCCACACAAACGCAGTGCTTGTTAGGCGTGTGCAGAGAGGAGAGCATGTGCATGAGAACATGGTATTCACAGCAGTTTGTGAGAACTAAAAATCACACCACCACAGGCTGTGCACTGCATTAGGCAGGGAGGGCTGGGCATGCTGCGGTAACAAAGAGCACCGGTGTCTAACCCGTAGAAGTGTAAATCTCCTGTGTGCTACAAGTGTTTTGTGGGTTAGATGAGCCTTCTGTAGCAGGGCACCATAAGGATGTGAGCTGATCAAGGCTCTGCCATCTGGGATACTGCTGGCTGCCCTCACAGGGTGAAAGTAATGTGATTTTTTTTTAAGCTTTTCACCTAGAAGTGATTCATTTTTGCTGTCATTCACTGGCCACAGCACACATGACCAAATCTAATTGGAAGGTAGCAAAGAGTGAAGCATAATCTTTTATTTAGTAAGAATAAAGTACACTAGAAATGCCAGCTCACAGCTACGACTGTCACTGGCATCCTGCTAATGGGTGAGCAGGGCCTGAATTCTAGTTACAGTCTTCCCAGCTAAGCAGTGGGCCACAGCTGCAGCCTCTGTCAGCCTGGAAGAGGGAATATTCTTCATTTCCCAGGAGTTGGCCATCAGCAGTGTGATCTGCTTTGTCTAGTAGATGATGGCAACCACCTCTACACTTGCGATTATTTCTGCATTCCGGAGTATTGACTGAGCCCCTGCCGTTTGCCAGACAAGGGGAGCCGAGCTGTGACGACTCAGACATAGGCCCTGGCCTCCCTGAGTTCGTGGCTTCTCAGCAAAGATGGATAATAAAAAGAAATTATTACAGGTGTGGTGTATGCTACCGAGAGGAGATGTGTAGGATGCCAAGGGTCCTACGACAGCATGGACATGACCGGTCCTTTACACACTGACCCTTGGCTTCTGTCTACAATCATCAGGGCGTTCTGGCCACTGGCGTCCACTCCGCCTGTGTGGTACAAATGACTGAAAATGCTGGGCATTTCATTTCCTGCTCCGTCGGCCCCCTTTGCAGCAGCCAGCACCGTTGAATAACGGAAGGCGAAGGGGCAGTAGAGGCTCCTGAGTCCTTTGGTGGAAAAACTTGAAAAGCTGTCTCCACCGCTCCCGGTGGGATTGAGTTCCGCCCGCCTCCAGCAGCGACCTGCCCGACAGCTCACACTCTCGGTCTGCTCCCCACCGCTCTCTCCTGGTGACTTCGAGTCACCTTCAGAGCCAGGCACTTCCCTCAGCACGTGTGTGTAGGGTTTCCTTGGAGGAGCCCACCTAGGAAAGGTGTCCCTGACTGCCTCACCCATCCTGCCACGCCGGGCCTTGGACCCTTTCTGTCTGCCCCTCTCCCGAAGGCCACCTCTGATGTAGGTAGCACAGAAGGCTGGTGAGTGAGTACTGCTGCGCTGTCCCCCAGCCTTAGACAGCTGGTTGCTGCTGTGCCCATGCTTTTGACAAGGAGCCGTTAGTCTGCTTCATCAGAGCACGTGCAGCCGGCATTGGGCAGTAGCACTGGTCGCAGATTTTTTTCAAAAGGCACCTCCTGATAATTTGGCATTTTGTGTTCATATTCATCATGACCTGGCCCTTTGTGGGGAAAACACTTTAAAACAGAATGAAGGCCACAGAAAATGTATCTGGCTATTTCGTTTTTTTCTTCTCTGAATACTGTGTTTAATATTCTATTTATAATTCCTTCTCCATCTGCATTGTTTACTACTTGATTTTTTGGCACAAAAATATATTGAGTAGAAAAATAAATTAAGGTCCAACTTAGGAAAACAAACTTGCAAGCTGGGCGTAGTGGTGCACGCCTGAAATCCCAGTGCTCGGAAGGCTGAGGCAGGAGGATCACTGTGAGTAGACCAGCCTGGGCCACACAGTGAGTTCCAGGTCAGTCTCAACTACATAGTGAGACCCTGTCTCAAAACAAAACAAAACCAGAAAGGTGGGGGGGAGAGGAAGGGAGAGTTAGAGAGACAGAGAAGAAACGAAACAGACTCGTACCCCTAGGCAATTCATAGGGAGCTATTGGAGAATGGTGAGGGACCCAGTGTTCAGTTGAATATCTGCATAAATTATGATTGATTTGCAATTCATCACCTTCCTTTACTCCCCCTTACCAGAAATAACTCATTTGTGAATTATACAAGAAGGGATATTTTTAGGAATGAGATTATTTGGCAGAGGTGATAATAAGGGTGGGGAAATTTAAGAAAATGTGGCCAAACTGGAAGTTTCTGCGTTTCCAAAAATAGCAGGGGGAGCGTTTGCACTGCGCCACCTTCAGTCTTTCAGACATTTGCAGCCTCAGATGAGGTTGAAGGTGATTGTTTGCCCGAGTCCGAGCACGTGTGGTTTGATCTCAAGCTTGGGGCGAGGCGGTGGGGCTCAGGGTCCTCGGCTCGGCTCGGCGCTGATCGGGACTGATCGGTGGCCGCTCAGCCTCCTCCGGTTCGTCCTTACGTCCCGCGGTGTCACGTACCAACACCCGCACGTAAAGTAGGACAGCATTTGCACATCGCGGTGCGCGTGCTCGCACACCCTGCAGCTTCTCTAGATGACATCATGGTAGCTATGACAACGTAAAGTCCTGTAGAGCTACTAGGTGTGTTGTCTGGATAACACTGTCAAGAGAAAGGGGCTGTTTGTACCTCTGTGCAGGGCGCAGTGTCTTCTGAGCGTCTTCTCTCGGTGCTTGGTCCAGTCTGAGGAGGGGGAACGCGTGGGGACAGAGCATGGGCTCTGATCTCGGTGCCCCGCGCACCCTGTGCTCCCCGTGGGCTCGGGCTTTGTTCTTCGTGTTACGCAGAGCCTCCCGCTTTCCTTCCTGGCCACCAGGCAGGGGCGGCCTTTTGTTTCTGCCCCGCTACTCCCCCTGCTCTCCGAGAGAGAAGCCGGGTGGAAGCTGGCCTGGGGGCCGGGGGCAGAGCGGCCGGTGAGGTCCCGCACACCCGAGGTCCAGTCCTGGCTCTGCCACCTACTAGCAGGGGGACACCGACCCCTGCATTGAGGCTGACCGGGTCCCACGGCCGGCGCGGACGGAGCTGGACTCAGTGGGTGTCTCTCCCTCTCCCGTGTCGCTCCTCCGTGTTCGCATCCCCCGTGGATTAGGCTGACTTTTGCGTGTCTGTGCTTTAGCTCCGCTTGTCTGAAACCCACGCGTCCCTCTCCTTTCTGGGCTGCCCTTTGCTCACTGGATGCCTGTCCTTCAGTCACTTGCAGGTTTGTCATTAAGTCAGTTAACAAACTGTCTGATGGGGTAAGGGAGAGTGCGGATGCTGTAGGTATTGGGCAGAACGATGGAAGGGTTATGTTACGCATCGCGCTTGTGGGTTTACTCAACTCTAATATTCTTTTCCTTGCACAAGTTCCCTTTCCTAAGGCCTCTCTCTCCCCCCCTCCCCCTCCGTCTCTCCTTATATACACTTGTCACCCCCTCTGTCTCACACGGAGTGAACCCTCCTTTTCTGAAGTACAATCACCTGGCTGTCATTTACACCCTAGATTTCGGATCATCCCAAAGGGCCTCTTTTAGAATGCGTATATCACAGGAAACAAAGAAGGGATTCTAAGTATATATGGTGTAATTTTCTCCTGAAACTCATGCTTTTTTCTACCTTTCAAAACTCAGCACTTTTAGTATTGCTGAAGCTCTTTCAAACCTTCGGAAAAGGGGCAAGAACTGCTACATCTATTTCGTGCACATGACACAGCTCTGAACATTTAATACATATGTCCTCTTGTTATCTCTCACAGAGATAAATACAGTCTTTGTCCAGTGGGATACCCCATCACCCGTAAGGTGTTTATTTCCCCCGAGCACCTCCTGGCCTCTTGCTATAAATCCTCTTCCCCCAGGCAGTAGTCAACACTGGCACAGCAGGATTGTTTTCATCTCACCAGCTGACTTCAGTGACTTTTCTGTTATGATCTAGGACAGTTTCCAGGAACATGTACTGCAAAAAAGTTTTTAAGAGACACGGTCTTGCTCTGTTGTCCACACTGATCTCAAACCCCTGAGTTCAGGTGTCTTCCTGCCTCACGGACGCGTGCCTGACCACGTGTTGCGGTTCATTGTTTTTCACCTGTTTCATTTGATCTGGCCAGGTTTTCAGTCTCCACCTAACTGTCCTGAAGAGCATGAGACTTTTCCTGAATGATCACCCCCGTCTGGGTCTTGCAGAACTTCTCCATGGACAAGTTCCAGTCAGGGTTCTCCATGCAGGTTAGCAGGAATTCACAGAAACGAAACTTAGCTCTTGGCATTGCCTCCCATGAGACGGCAGCCACCAGACTACCTCCACCTGGTCACACGGTCAGGTTGGTGTTGCCCAGATTTCCCTTCATCCTTTGAGCATGTCTTTCCATCTTGCACCTTCCCTGTCCGGCCTTGGGATCAGCCACGTCTCCCAGCACCTCTGGTTCCTTTCCTGGCCAACACTTTTAGGAACTGTGATCAGAGCACGCAGTGCTCCTGTTGTGCCATTGCTTCTGGACCAAAGTGGCTCTCAGGGCCAGGGAACGCAAGCCTGTGTTTGCACGAAACATGCATGTATTATTTCCATATGTCTGCACGTGTGGGTGCTTACGCAGATATGCATGAGTTCATGTCAGTATTTTCATCTAAACACAGGTCTTTTCCCTGTTCCGTATTTATAAACCCTTTCTAAGGCTGTGAGAAAGTAGGTTTCCACTGTACTTGTTGTTAGCTTTCCCTGCCCACCACCTCTGTTCCCCGCACACCTTCTGCACAGCTTCCTTAGACATCAGATACGTTGCAGTTCCTGTCTCCTTGTGCTACATCTGTTCCCTTTCCTGCTTCTTCAGCTTTGGGGCAAACTGCTGCCACCTCCCACCTCCTCAGATGCAGGCACCGCTCTTCAGCAGGGGAAGAGAAGGGAAGACAAGGTCACCTTCCTCCCCACCCCAGGGCCTTTGCACTGATGGATGAATGCGGGGAGCTCCATATGGCTTTTCCACCACTTGTCCCTATGTTAAATGAGCAAATGTTTCTTTGCACCCATTCATCTCCCTTTACCCTCTCTGAATCACCCACCTCTCTCTGAGGCACAGCTGCCAGCAGAGATCATTTCATGATATTCCACAGAGCCAGCGGGGAGTGCAGCTCAGACCTCCCCTGAGTAAACGAGGGTGCCTGGAACAGTGGGCAGTGGCCTCAGGGGACTAGCAGGTGCTGATGAGAAGAAGCTTGGTCCAACATCTGTATATTCACCCTTGTGAGAACGGTCCTCGTCATCTGCTTGTCTCTCTCCAAGCTCTTTAGAAAAGTCCATTGAATTCACAGTGCCCGGGTTGCTGCAGACATAACCGGGGAGAGACACATTTTTGTGGTTTCCCTCCCCGAGGTAGCAGTGGTACAAAGGCAAGCACAAAGTGTCTTAGGGTGTCTTTAAGAAGCTCCGTGTGCAGCGTGGTGGGGAAGGAAGGGTGTTGCAGTCTGATCTCCGTGCTCTGGAATCTGTTGTCTCTCCGTGTTTAACCCATACTGAGCTTCCCTGGGGGAAGGTCATGGAACAGTGCGTCTCCCCGCCGATTTCTCAGACACAGAGTCCCCAGGCCTTCCTTTTCCTGCCCCCCACCTCTTCCCCACATGGAAGCGCCTTCATTTCCGTTCTCCCAGTTGTGTTGCTTGTGTGAGTATTCTTGTCCTATGGAAACTGGAACGGATTATTGGTAGCACTCATGGTAACCTTTGTGGACTAAAACCACAAGCCCTGCCTCATCCAGATCATCGTAGACTGTATCTCAGGAGTCTTGTGGAGAATTCGGGGTGGGCAGGGAAGTAAGAAATGCTTCTGACCTGGGGTCATTACTCTCTTGCCTGCCCTCTGAACTGGTTGTGTCAGAAGCCCTGCAGCGTGACGTCCCGAGTCCCGAAGCAGACCCGCGCTTGAAATCGTGGACACTTACGCAGCCTTGTGAAGGAGCGCGGCGCCCTCTGGAGGAGTGCAGAGTCCCCGGAGCGCTGCTGCTATGCGTGAAGGACGCACTCAGGGCCGGCGCGCTTGCCCTGTCCGCATGGCGTTTGCGGTTGGGTGACTCTTGGGAGCCACTGAGATTCTGTGAGGCTCAGTTTCTTTATTCCTCACTCGGGAGCCAGCTCCTCCACTCCGGTCGTTGCATTAAAGGAGTGTCTTTAAATTTTGTAAGCGTTCTCAGCCAGCAACCGAGTGTTTGACAAACCAAAGCTGTAATTCATTACTGTGAAGGGTTTTACATTATTTATCTCCTTAATTGTCCCAGAATTTAGATGGATATTATGAAAGGAGGGTGTGCAGAGGAGACTGAATCTTAGAGAAATTTGATAAAATTTCTGCATCGTACAGGTAGAAAATCGTACATGGCCGAAAATCGAGTTGCTCCTCAGAAGAACGGTACATATAGCATCCATAGTGGCGGAGGGCCCCCTTGGAAGGTTTTGGTCTGGCATTGGTAACAGAGTAATGGTGACTTCACAGAATCATTGAGGAACAAGTATTTCTACTACCTGGAAACATTTGCTCAAAACTGGAATGATACTTCCTTGAACATCTGAGCAAATTTGCCTACCAAACCACCTGGCATGGTGTTTGCTTCGCAAAAACATTTTTAGCAACTACTTCTATTTCCTTAATAACCATAGGACTTTATACACTTTCTGGGTTTTTTTGTTCGTTTATTTGTTTTGTTTTTTGTTTTTTGAGACAGGGTCTCACTATGTAGTTGAGACTGACCTGGAACACACTATGTAGCCCAGGCTGGTCTTGAACTTATAGAGATCCTCCTTCCTCAGCCTCCCCAGTGCTAGGATTACAGGCGTGCGCCACCACACCCGGCCCTGTTATTTCTTATACTCCTTTTGGTGTGTTATAAATTTCTAGAGATTTACCCATTTTATCTAAAAATTTAGCCTATAGTTACTGATAATAGTTACTTATTATCTTACTTTTGTTCTGTTTATATTGACTTTTTCATTTAAAAAGTCAGTTCACTGTTTTTTTTTTTTTCCATTTTCTTCTAGCCAGTCTTGCCAAAGCTTTGTCTGTTTTATAAATGTTATCAAAGAGCCTATTTTTGATGTTTTTATCTTCTCTAGAAAATATTTTCTACCTCTTTAATTTTTGCTCTTATTTTTATTGTGTTTTATTTGCTAAATAGGGCTTCTTTGTTGATTTTTTTTTATATTTGAATTTTTTAGTTTATAAATTTTGAGACTTTTTCAAATAGAACTGTGCATCTTAAGATATACCGTTTTAATTGTAGGTAACTTTAAATTCTTTATAGTAAAATAGAGGAGAAAATTAGCTCATTGAGGATATTTTCTTCTTTTCCTTTGATTATTAGAGGCAGGATCTCACTCTGTAGTTCAGGCTGACCTTGAACTCACCACTCACTATGGAGCATAGGCTGACTTGGAACACACCACACAGTGATCCTCCTGCCTCAGCCTCTCCAGGGCTGGGAGGACACATGCGTTTCTCAGTGCCTGGCCAGGATATTTCCTCTTTTTTGTTGTTTTTTTTTTTTTTTTTTTTTTTTTGAGACAGGGTCTCACTATGTAGTGAGATGGACCTGGAACTCACTATGTAGCCCAGGCTGGTCTCGAACTCACAGCAATCCTCCTGCCTCAGCCTCCTGAGTGCTGGGATTACAGGCATGTGCCATCACACCCAGCTAGGATATTTCCTCTTTATAAAGTTGAAAGTAGTTTAGATTGTACAGCATTTTTGAAACAACTACACATGCAATAAAACTGTTGCATTGTAAAAAGAAGGGCAACCAGACCCTCAGGATGACAGTTACCACAGACAGAGGAGACCGAGCGATGTTACAGAAGGAGGCGGGGAGGGAGACAGAAATCACTGCTACACTCTTAGCGGAGTTTTGTATGCATCATTTATAGGTGCTTCCTCACCCTGGGCTAACGCCTGCTGTGCATGGGGCCCTATGTTGGCACTTGCTGAGTCCTCCCAAGGGACCCAAGAGGCGAAGATGTCGCTCACTGCTGGAGGTGGCCTTAGACCCAGGTGCTGAGCCCAGTCAGTATGGAGTCAGACTGCTTTGGAGGCCAGGACCAGGATCACCAGGAAAGCAAATGAAGTCTCCCTGATAATCAGTTCTGTGAGATGGAGAGCTCACTGTCAGTGGGAGGGTTCTAGCAAACTATTTGCCCTCCCGTGGAGGTGCCAATGGGTAAGAGACCTAAATGCATGAGCTCTAGCCTCCTTTCTACTAATAGCAAAGGCTTCAGGGCAGGCTGTCTCATCCCTGCTCACCTAATGTGAAAATTACTTAGGCAGTGAGGCTATCATGGCTGTGTTAAGAGCTCTAGAGTTGCCCGGACCTGAGTTCGAATCCCAGTCCTACCCTTACTGGCTTTGCAGCCTGTAATAAACGAGTCTGTGCCTTCACACTACCTATAAACATCACAAGACTCTGAAGATTAAACAAAATTAGTTTGGGAAGATGCCACACACTGTGCTTGGTGAGGGACAGAGGGGAAATGACCTGCTGGATCTGATGTGAGCACCTGGGTCCCTGGGACCATGATCTCTGACTACTTCCTGGGATGGAGCAATGACCTGACTGACGAGTGGGCTGCCCAGGGAGAGCTTGTGTGGGAAGCTTGAGCCCTGCCTTCCCCCGTCCTGAAGCACATGCGACAGGAGCCCACGGAGGACCTTTCTTCCCAGAGCCTCGGTTATTTATCAGACATATCTGTGTTCAGTGGCAGGTGCAGCAGATACAGAGCCATGGCCTCTTCCCCCTGGGTCACTTCTAGGCGGTTTTACAGCAGGGACCCGGAAAACACTGGTGCTGAAGAACAGAGATTGATTTCCACCCAGCCTTTTTCTTTCACACATCTCAGACTTCTTGGGATTTCCTGGCAGTGCAGGGCTAATGACTTTTGATACCAATCGATGCCAAGCTAATTAATTTACTTCACAATTTTCATGTACTCAAAATACCCAGGAGTTCAAATGATTTGTTATTGTTTGCTTTTTTTTTATTTTTTATTTTTTTTGCTTTTGTTTTTAGGAGCCTACCCTTTGTCTTTCCTTTCCTCATGGACTAATTAGCTCCTGATGACTTTGTCTGTTGATGGGATTTGAATTGGGGCTGGAGTGTGGAGTTTCATGGAAAACACCCTGGGCCTCCACACCTTCCTGCTGTTTGACTGCTTGAGTCTTCCTGTCTCTCAGGAGCTAAATGGAGGAAAAGGATCTGCATGAGAGAGAGAGAGAGAGAGAGAGAGAGAGAGAGTGTGTGTGTGTGTGTGTGCTTTGTCTCTGTATATCTCTGTGTATCTATTTCTCTCTATCATATATAATTGAACATGATAAAAATAAACATTTGTCCATAGGAGTTATTCTTTATGGAGAAACTACAAATCCTCCCATCCCCAATTTAAATCATCTTTCCTTCATAAGAGTATTGGAGATTCACTCAATTTAGATTGAGCTTTGAGTTTCATACTTGGAAGTAATTACAGAATACTTCTTGGGGAAAAGATTACATTAGTTTTGTGATAGTGCAGTTTAGATCCAACCATCACAGGGTTATAACCATCACAGATCGCTCCCTACAACTGACAAAACAATGGATACTGCAAAGGTTAAAAGTCTGGCCTATGGAATTGACCCAAAGTGAGTTTGAATCTTAGCTTAGCCCTGACATTTATAGAGATGAGTTGAAGGTATGGACATTATTTGAGTAGCAAGAACCTCAGTTGTAACATGAAAATCATAATAACCTTTGAGAATCCTTCAAAAGGAAATGTTCAAATGAGATACTGCTGTGCACCTGACAGTGAGGGCCAGAGACAGCGTGGAGATGTAGGGAGCTCATTCATTCCTGGAAGGCGTGCAGTGTGGGGTAGGCACTGTGAAGACACTTGGGCAGTTTCCTACAGAACTGAACATAGTCTTCCCATATGAACCAGCAGCTGCACGTCTTGATATTTACCAAAAAGAACTGGAAACCTACGTCCACACAGAAGCCTGCATGGAGATGTTCACAGCGGCTTTCGTGAGAACTGCCCAAACCTGGAAGCAATCAGGATGTCCTTCAGGCAGCTAAGGAATAAACTCTTCTATTTGTAGACAATGGGATATTATTATTATTGAGCACAAAAATTAATAGACTTTCAAGTTATGAAATGAGATGGAGGAAGCAAATGTATGTTAGTAAAAAGAAAGCTCGCATAACAAGGCTATGTGTTGTATCTTTTCAACTATGACATTCTGCAAATGGCAAAGTTTGGAGACAATACTAGGATCAGCTGTTTCTAGGAGTTGTAAGAGGGAAGGCTGAATAAGCAAATGGCAGGATTTGTAGAATAGTGAAACTTTTGTATGATACTGTAAGGTTACAGAAATGTTCTTACCTATTTGACCAAACCTATAGAATGTGCAACAGCAAGAGTGAACCCTAATGCAGAATGTGGATGTTAGGGGAATCATAATATGTTCACATGGGGTCATAAATTGCAACAAATGCAGCACTCTAGTGGGGGGCTGCTAATCACGGGGGAGGCAGGTAAATGAGATATTTCCATACTTTCCTTCCAGTTTTTCCGTGAACCTGAAACTTCTCTTAAAAATACCTTTAAGAAATCGATATTCGTGCAGAGAGTGCACGGTCCCTTCATGTTCAATAGCTATTCTATACATGCTGCTCGGTGCTGAGTTGGAGGTGTTACTGTTTGATGGCTTTCTCCTTGCCTTGTCTTCTACCCCAAGAACGAAGCACCACGCCATTTAAAAGTTCAAAAGTGATACAGCTTGCTTGCATGGGAGACCTCCAGCTGGTGTATTTAAGGAAATGGGAATTTGATTGGTTAGATGTTACAGACTCAGTTTCAGAGACCAAGCAGTGTAACAGGTTTTTATTTAAGATACTTAGAAAGAACTAATATCCCGCTCCTGGTGAATCTTCTTTCTGTCTATGCGGAGACCTATGCAGTATGTATTAAGACAAGATTAAGATGTAAATTAGACTCATTTTGACAAGTATGTGTGACTACTGTTTGTCTTACTGGTTTGTTTAAAAAAGAATTCCAAAGTAGTGTCTGATTTTCCTAAGAACTTTCTTCTGGCAGTTCAAAAATAGCACTTTCTGAAGAAAGAAACAAAATAATGAGCATGGTGTCTCTAGGATCCAAGGTTAAGTTCTGGGGGCAGTGGCAGCTTTCGATGGTGACGTCTGTCCAGTTTTGGGCAAGACACTGCTGTCTACTCAGAACACGAATGGATTCACTGGGCCTGATCTGGGGGTGAAAGGGGCTTCTGGACAGTGCAGAGGAGGCTGAGAATAAAATTAAGCTTTGCTTATGTTGGGTGCACATCAAAAGATAATTGAATGGCCATAAATTTGACCAGACTTGGGATGGAAATCCATCGAGGCCTACCACCTGTTAGCTATTCGATTTCACACATATTATTTAGCTTTCTTATCTGTAAAATGTGTGTACTAATGTGTCCCTTGAATGAAAGTTGTAAAGACCAAGTCTGATTGCATATGTGAGACATATAGCACAAGACCGACGTAGAAGAGTCTGTACATTTGTACTTCTGATCTTAATGTTTCATGTTAAACACTGTATCTAAATAGACATTTAGGTAGTAGCTAATGAACTTTGAAACTTTTAGCTGGTTATCAATAAGATGTCATGCAAGAATCACCACCCCCTCTGCTACCACCACCTTCACCATCACCAAGTTAGGTTCCACGTGTGAGAACACAAGCGAGCTGCTGGTCTGGGCTCCCCTGGGTGATCGTATCACAGGGCTCAGAAAGAGCTGTTCGTCACAAGCTCATCACAGGGTCCCAATCCAGAGTAAACGAGATTTTGCGTTTTAAATGGACTTCAGTTTTCCAATCGGCAGCCGGCCAGGGCACTGTCTTCCCGAGGAGTTTGGTGGGATCAGACAGATTAAAAACGGCAGTCAGATGCTTAAGACACCACCACAGCCACCCCTGCCTCTTCCGCCATGGTTCTGCTTTTGCTGCCTTGCTCTCACATTTGCGGGTGCGGAAAGCCTCGTGCTTGTAACCAGCCAGACGAGGTGCCTTTTCTCAGACGTGTGAATCCTCCTCCGTTGCTCCCAGAGTCAGTGATGAGCTCAGGAGCCAGCTCATTTTGAATTGATACTTTAAATAAAATTCCTGGTGGTGGTCATGTTTTCTGTGCCTAACCTGTCTGTTTAGAGGACCTGAGCTAGCTTCGGCTCATTAACTCTAATAGCCTGACCTTTAGCCGTTTCCCTGTATGCGATGCACCAGCCTTCGCTTCTGGTATGTAATTTAAGAGAAAAACATATCACATTCTTTATTGGAGGCCTTAGGGTTATTTGAGGGTTATTCTAAGTCCATCTGAGTTTCATTTTAATGAGATGATGCCAGAGGATGACATAAGATTGCGTTACCTCAAAGGGAGGCACCCAGTGCCAGCAGGCCAGCCCAGCCCAGCACATGTGCATTTGCAAACTGTGGTCTAAAGAGCGAGACTCCAGCCAGAGCTAGACGCGGTGATTCAGAATCTGCCAGGGAATTTGCAGGTTAAAACATTTATCTGCTGATAATGAAACATGACAGTTTTCCCCCTTGCTTACATGTGAGATCCAACATTTTTGCTTTTGCAGCTTACATGGAAATAATGAATGTTTTGTGGTAAAACCTTCCTCTTTTGAGGAAGAGGGCTTCACTTTTGTAACTTTCATCAAATTAAGTGCCAGCAGGCGGGGAATTTCATGTTACCTTTTAGTCCTAGCATATCATTTTTGTTTTTTTAACTCAAAAATATGTTTAATTGAAAATAAATTTTAAAAACGTAGCATGAATTGCTTTAAGAGTATGTGTATACCTAGAATGGTGTTTGTATAATTTATTTTAAGAAACTAAACTCAAAAGTAGATTTTATATCTTATATTTTTAAAATCCAAATTTCGTTCAAACTTGAATTAGACATTTTCCTCCAGTAAAAAAAGTGGTGCAAATCCTATCCTTTGAGCCACCCACATATTACATTTGAACATTTCAGAACAATCCAGTTTTTATTCCTGAAAACAAATGAAATCTTTCAGAGAACAAAGAAGTTAAAGACATTTTGCTCTGGACTGAAAAGTAGTTTCTCTCTTGAAATGTACACATCTTGTTTTGTGCTTTCCCCACATTTTTGGGGGTACATGCAGCTGGAAAGCTCAAGAAGCAAATTCCTGGTAGCCTCCTCCCTTCAGTGCCTCTATTTTTGTAAGTTGGAGGTCTGGGGTGGTCTGCGGCCACCAGTCAGGTTGGAGGCTCGGTCATTTCCCCTCCTGAGGCCGTAGCTGGACGTGGTTCATTTTACAAACATCATTGCGCTATGTTTCTCACGTGCATTTAATAGTGACTCGTATTTCTTAAAAACAACTATCCATGGGAACTTGAGTCAGATGTGCCGAGGAAGGGATTTGAACCTGACCATCCTGTGTGAGAACACTGTCCTAAGTAGCATTTGTGCAATAATAGAATTTATTCCACTTGAGGTCAAGTGATATTTGAGTGAACAGAAATATAAAGTCAGCAAAGAGTAAAAGATACAGCTAAATACTCAAGAGTGAAGGATGAGACAGCAGAACTCTGAAATGGTGTCTTTGGTCCCTACTGTGTAAGGAATTTTCCTCCATATGTTGCTGTTCTGGTAGACCTTTTCAAGAGCATTTACGTGGTATCACCTTTGGAGAGGTACCTTAACCACTCTAAGTGCTCGCAGCTGGTATGACAACTTTATTGGATTTTAACAAGGCCGGAAACCATATCACAGGCTCCCCGGTCCATTCCATTACCTAATTTCTGTAGCATAGACTCAAACAATGAATACTTCAGACATTTCAGAAGGAAAAGGATTGTGTTAACACAGCAATCTTTATTATTTCTGTATTTTTAAAATAATTTTCCAGAGTGATAACATTATCTTGAAAGATACAAATATTACTGAAGTAGCTCAGGAATACAGAAACCCATTAAATGTTTCACAGGCTGTCTTTGTATCTTTTGGCTTCTGCTCACTGTAAATACAGTTATATTAAAATGTAATTGATGCTGGGAAGATGGCAGAGCAGGAAGCTGAGAAATTTGTATCTCCACATAGACAACTGTACTGGCAGAATCTGCCTGATAGAACTATTTTGGAACTCCTGAGTCTAATGAAGGCTTGAGACTAGCAGGGTAGGCACAGACATAAATTACACTGAAGCGTAGTCAGTTTCAGCTCTGAGCATAGTAGCAGTTACCCATACCCCACGCTTTGGGCCCATGGCAGGCAACTGCACATGTATCCCCAGAGCAGTTTGCATTCTGGGGAAGCCAGGGTGACCACAAAGAACCCTGCCCTCCAAACATGCACTGGTCCTTAGATCGCAGCTTCTTACCCTCAAGGTGCGGACGAGCAGATGCTGGTCTTCATTCTTGCACCTCCCACTTCATTATTTACGCCCTTCCCTTCCTAGATGAAGTGATTTGCAAGGCATTTAAAAGGCAGACCTCTTTTTCTCCCCTCCCTTAATTTTTTTACTTTCCCTTTTTGGGAGTCAGACTTTGACGTCTAGGACATTTAAAGCAAGCACATATATAGGAGCATTTAGAAAGTCACTGAACTTAGAGTGGAAAGTGCAGGATCACAAGAGACCAAAGAGAAACTTAAGTTTGCACTTGGGACTGATTGTTGGCACATAACGAGCCCCAAAAAATAAATTATAAAGAAAAGTTGCCCTTGGAATGCACAGGACACTATTAAGTGACCAAAAATATTCATTGCAGAGAGTTCCAGAAGGAGAAGATAAAATGTAAGGGGCAGAGAGATTATTTAAAGAAATACTGTGCAAAAGCATCCCAAAGTAGGTGAATGACACGAACATAAACATCCAAGAATCTCCTGGGTGACCTCAGGAAACTCACCAAAGCAATATCAAACTCTGGAAAACCAAAGGGAGAGTTTTGAAAGCAGCAGGAAAGAAATGACTTGTCACATATAAGAGATTCTCTATGAGGCTACCATGAGACTTTCACCACAAACCAGAGGCCAGAAGGCAAAGGACCCAAAGTAATGTATCTGGCACAACTCTTTTTCAAAAATGAAACAGAAATGAAAGCATTCCAGGTAAAACGTGAGGGCATTTGTTATCAGCTCTACACTGAAAGAAATGTTTGAAGGAGCCCTGAAAGGTTTACCCAAAAGGGACTTGGTAGTGACTTGAAGCCATATGAAGAAATAATGATCTTTGTAAAGATGACAACACAAGCAGAACATAAAACTTGTGTTACTGTACCAGTGGTACTGAACTCTACTTTTTGTTTCTACATGAATAAAAGAAATATTTTTAAGTTTATATTGACATAAAATATCTGCACCTATATGCAGAGATACTATACAATAATTCAGTACCTCCTTACAATGTACATTCACCAAATTAGGATAATTAGCACAATCATATCCTAAAACATTAGCCATTCATATGTATTTAAAATCTTTCTAGTTACTTTGAAATACATTATAGATAGTTGTAAACCAGGCGTGGTGGCACACACCTGTAATCCCAGCACTCGGGAGGCTGAGGCAAGAGAATTGCTATGAGTTTGAGACCCGCCTGGGCTACGTAGTGAGTTCCAGGTCAGTCTCAACTACATAGTGAGACCCTGTCTTAAAAAGACAAAAACAAACCAAAATCATAGGTAGTTGTAAACTACAGTAATCCTCCTGTCCTAAAGAACACCGGAATAAACTCCTCCTGTCTAACTGTATGTCGGTGCCTTTTCTCTGTTTTCTGCCCTTCCCCCATCCTGACCGGTCTCTGGCAAGTGGTATTCATTTCTTTTCTTCTATAAGATGGATTTTTTAGCTTTGATAGGAGAGAGTATTTGGTATTTATTTTTCTGTGCCTGACTTACTCCCCTTAACGTGATGTCCTCCAGTTACATCACACTGATGCGGATGGTGATTTCATATTGTTACAGCTGAATATTACTCTGTTGTGTGTATGTACCTCACTGCCGTTACCCACTCATCCCCCAGTAGACACTGACTGATCCCGTACTTTTTCTATTATTAAAAGTGCTGCGGTAAACCGGAAAGGGCAACTTTCTCTTTAATTAATGACTTCATTTCCTTTGTATTTATATCTCATACTGGGATAGCTAGATGATACAGTCAATCTCTTTTTTGTCTTTTTGAGAAATCTCTGCACTGTGTTTCACGGTGGCTATACCAGTTTACATTCCCAATGAAAAAAAGGAAGTAAGAGTTACTCTTTCTCTGATGTCTCATCGGCAGTTGTTATTTCTTGCCATTTTGGTAACAGCTATGGTTTTGATTTGCATTTTTCTGATTATTAGTGGTAGTTGACCATTCCTGTCTTCTTTTAATAAATGGATGCTTATCATTTGCCAATTTTAATTGGCTCATTTGTAGATCTTACCTTTGGTTTGCTTTGTTTTTGCTGGTTGAGTTCCTTACATAATTTGGTTCTGAGAGAATCCTGGGTTAGATGAATAGTTTGCATGTATTTTCTCTCATTCTGTGTGTTGCCTCTTGTCTCTATTAATTATTTTGTTTTTTATGCAGAAGGTTCTTAGTTTGAAATTCCTGTTTGTCTATTTTTACTTTTATTGGATATACTTTTCCTGCCTTATTCAAAAAATCTTCGCCTACACTAATGTCTTGAAATGTTGCCCCTGTATTTTCTTCTCTTACCGTTATGGTTTTAGGTCTTGCATTTACATCTTTATCCATTTTGAGTTAGTTCTGTGTAGGAGGAGAGGCAGGGATCTAGTTTCCTCTTCTGCACATGCACATCCAGTTTTCCACTCACCATTTATCCAAAAACCTTTTCTTTCTCCAGTGCATGCTCTTGGCACATTTAACAGAAATCAGCTGCTTGTACCCGGGTTAGTTCCCTAGTTGCCTGTTCTGCTCCTAAGTGTATGGTTCAGCTTCTATGACAAGCACCACACTGTTTTGGTTCCTATAGCGTGATATGTTTCAAAGCCAGGTGTCCTGATGCCTTCAGCTTTGTCTTTTTGTTCAGGATTGCTTTGCATATTATAGATACGTGTGGTACCATGTGAATGTAAAGTTTTTTTTTTTTTTTAACCACATCTGTGAAGACTATTCTTGTTATTTACATGATGAATACACTGAATCTCCAAACCACTTCGGGTAGTGTGGTCATTTTCTCATTATTATCTTTTCCAAACCACAAACAAATGATATATTTTCATTTTGTGAGTGGTCTCTTTCAATTTCTTTCATTACTGTTTTACAGTTTTCATGTGGGATCTTTTACTCCCTTGGTTGAATTTATTCCCAAATGCTGTATTTTTGGTACATAATTGTGAATGGGACTGCTTTTTTGATTTCTTTTCTAACATATTCATTATTGGTTTTTAAACATACTGTTTTTATATATTGATGTTGTATCCTGCAACTTTATCGAATTCAGTTTTCAGTTTTATTAGCTTGGTGATGGAGTTTTAAATATTTTCTTTGTATGAAATCAGGACATCTGAAAACAGGAATATTTTTACTTGCTCCCATCCAACTTGGCTGCATTTTATTTCCTTCTCTTGACTAATTGCTTCTGCCAAGCCTTACGCTATTTATTGAATGAGAGTAATTAAAGTGCACATCTTTGTCCTGTCGCAGATGTTACAGGAAACACTTTCAGGTTCTCCCTGCCCAGCATGGAATTGGCTGGGGTTGGTTACACACAGCCTTTGATGTGTTACAGGGAATTCCTTCTATACCACATTTGTCGATGTTTATCATGAATCAGTGTTGAATGTTATCAAAAGCTACTTCTGTATCTATTGAGATGATCATATGGTTTCTGTGCTTCATTTGTTTGATGTAACATATTACATTTATTGATTTGTGAATATCAATCACAGTGATGAATCTTGCTCAAGGTATGTTATGCTTTTGATGTATTGTTGGATTTGATTTGTTACTGTTTTATTAAGAATTTTTGTGTCTGTATTTATTAGAGAGACTGGCCTATATTTTTCTTTTTATTCTTGTGGTTTTTTTTCTGGGTTTGGTATCAGAGTAATATTAGCTTCAGAAAGATAGGGAATTGTTCCTTCCATTTCAACTTTTTTTCAATAGATTGAGAAGAATTAAAATTGGTTCTTTTAAGAAGTGTTTGATGGGGGCTGGGGACTTAGCTCAATGATACCGCACCTGTGTTGCAAGCGCAAGGTCCTGAGTTTGATCCCTGGTACCAAAAGTAAATAAGTAAATAAATATTAAAAATAAAAAAGGTTTTGATGAAATTAGCTGTAAAGCTATTAGATCTTAGACATTTCTTTCCTTTCCTTTTATTTAGTTATTTTTTTGAGACAGGAACTTGCTATGCAGTTCAGGCTGGCCTCGAATTCACTATGTCGCCCAGGCTGGCCTCACACTTGCAGTGATCCTCTTGCCTCAGCCTCCCGAGTGTGGGACTACAGGCGTGCACTACCATGCCCGGCTTAGACATTTCTTTTTCTTTTTTTATTAGTACACGTTTGGAGTTTACATTCATCTGAGGGAAGAGGTGCAAGTAGTGAATATTCTTGATTTGTTTTATTCCCTGTCTTCTCAGCACCTATCTCCCTCCTTTTCTAGATCCCGTTCCCAACTTTCATTGTTACTGTTTCATGATTAGTTCATGCTTGCAACATATAAAGGTTACATGCATTAAGGATAGTTAGTTCATAGACATGGCACATCTTAAGTCTGTTAGCCTACCCTGCCATACCTCATTACCCACACACACACGCACACACACAAACACACACGCGCGCGCATGGTCCCTCTCCCATTGGCAAAAGATCTCTCTCTCCGTTTCCTTTTATGAATCTTTTATTTTGCTCATACTTCAGATTACTGAAACGATAGAAACCATATAATATTTAAGCTGGTTTGTTTTATTTTACATAAGATTGTCTTTGCGAGGTGTATCCATTTGCTGTAAATGTCTCAAATGCATCTTTCCTTATCACTGAGTAGTATTCCATTATGTATAGATGCAACATTTTCTTTATCCATTTGTCTGTTGGTGTACATATAGGCCCCTTCCAAAATTTAGATGTCATGAGTCCTTATAAACCTTGGTATGCATGCTGTCTCAGTAATATGGCATCTTGAGCTGCTTGAGGAAGATACCTAGAAGGAAAATAGCTGAGTTGAGGGGAATTTATCATTTTAGGTTTTTGGGGAATCTCTATACTGATTTCTGTAGTGGTTTTACTAGTTTACATTCCCACCAACAATGTAGAAAGGGTCCTCTTTCTACTGCAGCCTTGCCAGCATTTGTTATTATTTGACTGCTGGACGATGGTCAGTCTTTCTGTTGTAAGACAAAATCTTAGTGTGTTTTAATTTATATTTCTCTAACAGCCAGAGATAGTGATATTGCTTCATATGTTTATTGGCCTCTTGTGCTGCTTCTTCTTCTGAGAAGTGACTATTTTTTATTGAGTTATTTATTTGGGGGCATCTATATTTTTTGAGTTCTTTATATATTGTAGCTATTGGTCCTCTGAGGAATACCTGGTGAAAGTTTTGTTTGTTTGTTTTACCATTCTGTACGTTGTCTCTTCACTTTTGACAGTTTCTCTTCCTGTGCAGAAGCTTTTTAACTTTCTATAATTCCATTTGTTGGTTCTTCGTGTTACTTCTTGTGCAGGTGGACTTCTATTCAGAAGTCCTCGTCTATCCCAGTGACTCCAAGAGGCCTATTTTATCTTCCAGAGAGTTAAGCATTTCTGTTTTAACATAGTATTTAGATCTTTGATGCATTTTAATTTTAGTTTACTATGTGGAGAGAGATGTAGGTCCAGCTTCAGTTTTCTGCATGCAGACAGCCAGTTTCTGAGCACCATTTATTAAAGACGGTGTCTGTTTTCACATATTTTTGGCCCCTTTGTTGAAGATCAAATTGCTGAATGTGTATGGAGCTCTTGCTGCCCCCTCTGTTCAATTCCAGTGAGCCACGCATCCTTTTTGTGCTAATACCATGCCATTTTAATCACTGCAGTCATGTAGCATAACTTGAAAACAGGTATTGCGATGCCTCCTGCCTGACTCCAGTCGCCCAGAACCACTTTTTCTGTTCTGGATCTCTTCTACTTCCATACGAATTTCAGGGTTGTTCTCTCTAGTTCTGTGAGGAATGCTGTGTGTATTTTGATTAGGACTGGATTAAATCTATATCAGTTTTCTTGAGATATTCTAATTTTTAGCATATATTTTATAATAGTTTCTTATTATCACTTGTATTCATATAGCTTCAGTAGTAAAGTTTCCTTTTTTACCTACAATTCTATTTACTTGAGTTCTGTCTTTGTCAATATAGCTAAGGGTTTATATGTTTCAGAATAACCATGCTTTTATTCTGATATTTGTTTATATTTTTAAGATTATGATTTCATTTCTTTTCTGATTTTTATTTCTTTCCCTTTACTGATTTGGGGTTTGGTTTGTTCTTGTTTTTCTAAATCTTGAAGCACGTTATTATTTGAAATCTTTATATTTTGAGATGTATGCATTTATTATAAACTTTCAAGGAAATATTTTCATTTCCGTTTTTAATTCCTGCAATGACTTGTCTCTTCAGAACTATTTTGTTCAATTGCCATATAGTTGGGCATTTTTCCATTGTTTTTTATATTCATTTTTTATTCTGTTGTGGTCTGAGAAGATTTAGTTTCATTGTTAAATCTGGAATTGTGTCCTTACACATTATGTATCCTGAAGACTGTTCCACATGCTGCTAGGAATGTGCATCCTGCAGCTCTTGGATGAAATGTGAGGTTCATTTGCTGTACAGTGTGGTTCAACTCCAATGTCTTTGTTAGTTGTCTGTCCATGTGATTTGTCCTTGATGAAAGTGGAGTGCTAAAGTCCCGAGCTATTACCGTATCAGAGCCTCTCTCTTATTTTAGATCGAATAACGTCTTGACTGCGTACTCGGCTTGGTTAGGGTAGTGTGCACACCAGGTTACAGTTGTTTTCTCTTTTTGCTCAACCGATTCCTTCATCAGTTCTTTATTTCATTTTATGTTTTTGACTCAAAATATGATTTTCCTGATATAAGCGTAGCTGTTCTTGCTGGAGTTTTTCATTTTTGCATAGAAAATCTTTTTATAGCCCTTTATTTTCAATCTCTATTCATTGTTGCTACTGAAGTGAGTTTGTTTTAGGCAGCTTACAGGTGGGTCTTTTAAAAATATCCAGTTAGCCAGTCTGTACATCTTGAATGGAGAGTTTCATCTGTTTGTATTTAAGGTCATTATTATAGGTAAGAAGTAACTATTAATTTTTTATGACTGTTTTGTATATTTTTATTTCCTTCTGCTTCTCTTATTATTTCTCTTTGGTCATGTTCTGCAGTACTAAGGTTTGATTCTTGTCTCTTTTTCTTTCGTGTCTGCTTTGCCAGTGAGTATTATTCTTTCAGACATTTCCCTGATTGCAGTGTCTTCCTTTTTTTTGGCCTCACAATATCGAATGCTCTGAAGTTGTTTCAGATCTGGTAGTCATGATGAATTCTGTTTTCTGCTTCTCTGAGGGCAAGTTTTGCAGGATATAGTACTCTCGTCTAACAGGTTTGTTGTTACTTTGCTTTAGAACTTGAATGATATCATCCCATTTTCTTATCTATAAAGTTTCTGTTGAGAAAGCTGTTATTATTCTAAGGGGATTTCCTTACGTGTGGTTTGACACTCTTCTCATCCTGCTCTCTCCTTGTCTTTTATTTTTGACAGTTTATAATAACATCCCTGGAAGAAGGTCTTTCTTATGGCACTTACGTGGAGTACTTTGATCTTTCTGGATCTGAATGTCTTTGTCTCTCTCCAGCTTCTGGAATTTTCAGATATCACTTCATTTAATAGACACTCGATGCCTTTGCTCTTATGTTCATCTTCTGGAATTCCCATTTTGCAAATCTTTGCTTTTTGTCAATGGTGTCCAAAGTGCTAAGCTTTCTTTACTTTTTAAATTCCAATTTTAATCTGTCTCATTTATTTCTAAAGACCTGCCCTCTCACTTAGAAAACCTTTTTCCAGCTTGGTGATGTTTGTTGTTGGAAGTGCTCGATTATATTTTTATATAACAGATTGAAATTTTCAGCTCCCGTATTTTTTGTTTAGTTCTTTAGAAAAAAGTCCTCAATTATAAGTAGCTTGCCTTAATTTGTTGAATTACCTTCCTGTATACAGTATACTTAAAATGGTTACAATGATAAATTTTTATATTCTGTATGCTTTACTGCAATTTTTCAAATGGAAGAAAACAACCCTCTTTCCAACTTTACAGATGCGCCTGACCCTATAAACTCTGCACATCTCAATGCAGTGTGGGTCTTTCTTATAAACAAACTCTACTACTTCCTGTGCTTTAAAGGCTGGATGGGATTTTACAGTGTGTATGCTTCCATCACCCTGTGTATGGTGAGTTTGCTTCTTAGATAACAGTGTTGGGATGGAATCTGGAGTGCAAGAATGCTTAGGCATCAGCGCCCATGAAGGAGATAAAAGGAGAACGGAACCATGAGACAGGCCCTCCAAACCGTGCCCAAGCCAGTGAGGAGCTTTTGGCGCAACATTGCCCAGCAGTGTTGTCCTGTGCTGTGCAGAAATGCCAGTAGCTTTGCACACTGCCTCATGCAGGAGGAGATGCGGGCTACCCAGGAAAGAAAAGGACTCTCCGGAGTCCCATCCTGAAGTAGCTGGTGGAAAAATCATCTTGCTCACATTTGGGCAGAAGGCCTTCCCTGAAGGGGGATCTGGACGGTGTGTATCTGTGTCTGCTGCAGTATATGCGTGCCCCACATACCACACACACGTGGATCTGATTTAGAATGTCATGGTGATCATTCTGATTGTCAGCTAACCCAATCTCGGTTACGCTGTTTACCTTTTTAAATGTACACTATTTTCAGTCATTAATTCTGCCACGATTATAACAAGCCAACTTGATCTTTGGAGGAAAAAGTCAAACCTAAAGATCTGAATAGAAGTAAACCAGTGGGACTGTTTTACAAAAGCTGGAGCTGAACTGGAGTCACCATTGGTTCCTGGGTATTTTGATAGAATGGGATGTGAAGCTGCTTCCAAATGTGACATATTAAGCTCTTACTGTATATGCTACATGGTTTATAACATGTTATCTCCTTTAAATTACATCCCAACCCACTGCGCTCCGTGGTCCTGTTGTCATCCCTGCTTTGCAGTTGAGAAAACTGGAGTCCTGGGCTCCTCCTCAAGGGCAAGTAGTGAGGCGGGGATGCGGACCCAAGTAGTGTAGTCCCACAACCATTCCCTGAGGGCCTGGCCATTGGTCTGAGTGGGTATACTGGGCACATTCCCTTTGAGTAGTGAAACCATGCAGACGATGAACGATTAGGTATTTGTGCATTCCTAGGGATCGAGGATGAAGCAGGGTTGGGTATGGTCCCTGCCCTCAGAGAATTCATGAGGTAAGCAAGCCTTCCACCTACAAAACTGCAAGCACACAGCACTGTGGTCTGCACATGCATGCTTATAAAATAGCAGTGCATTTCCAAGAGAGAAGAAATCTCATCCATTGGAGGAAATTAGTGTCAGCTGGGCCTTTTTACTGAGCTAAAAATAATTTGAATTAATTGTCAGCATTGTTAAAAGGAATATTTTATGTTGAAATCTTGACTTCTAGAATCACCGTTCTAAAGGGAAGCTCTGGCAACAAAGGGTACACATTCCTGCTAGATCCCAGTTTGCTGGGGGAATAGGGCTGGTCCGCCATTCCTCAAGGGCTATTGCAGGCATTTTGAGTTGCCACATCCAGTGGAATGCGAACATTCAACATTATCATTTTATAATGACGAAGTTCTGTGTTGGTTTTCTGGAGAGGAAAGAGAAAGTGACGTGTTCGGACAGGTAGCTTTTCTTCAGAGAAGTTTAAGAGAGAGGCCAGGGTCTCACCCTGCCCATCCTTTGTAATGACCCGAGCCAGAGGGGAACATGGTCCACAGCATGACAGCTCTGTCCTCCGTTGACCCTCCCTTTGGCCTCTCTGGATCCCCCACTCACTGTAACCTGGGTACTGAAAAGAACTTTAACTAAAAATGAGAGGTGAGATTTAGTGGTGGAACAGGAGGCTAAAAAGCCAGTAAAAGAAATCATCTTTAAGACGGAGGTGTAATGCTAACTTCTCCCCTGAGGGGCCTTGTCACTTCAAGCCTTTAATGCCAGGCCTGACAAATATTTAGAAAATGTGCAGGCTGGAACCATTTTGCACCAGGAGAGGAAAAGATGTCCTGGTAGATTTTTTTGCTCCTTCATCTCTAATATCTGTGATCGCCTAGATCCTGCTATGGAAACAGATCACAGGGGCTATTCTATGGCTAATAGGTGGTGCTGGACAAGAGAGATGAAGGAGCTGGGGTGGAAGGTTTCAGCAGGTGGTGGTGGTGGATAAAGAAGCCTGGGCCATTGCTCAGGCCAGAGGGAATGGGACTTTGGGTGGGCTTCCCCTTATGACAGAGGGGTTTGGGAGGACAGTTGGGAGCAAGACAGCAGCTCCTCCTCAACAGACATTTAATGACTTGCTGGTATAGTGTTTTAATGAGGGAAAGGTGAGAAATACTTGGAATGACTCAGGTTCTCCTCTGAAGGAGAAGGCAGAGTACTTGGGGGATGCTGTTATGTAACAGAGGCCATGAACTTGTGGGAAGACACTGCGTAGGGAGTTGGCTTCCTTTTTCTTTTTCTAGAACAGATTTCTTTGTTTTTTCTTTTTTCCTAAAGGATACCCAGATCCCACCCAACTTTACAAGGAAGTTTAATCAAGGCAGTTTACCTCTAGCTAAGCATGGAGGCAGGGGCTGGAGCTGACAACTTGCCCCCTTCCCACCCTTGCACCTGCCTCTCTGTGGTAACTTTGCCAGATTTAGGGCTCTGCACAAGACATCCAGGAGAACCCTGCATGTACATTGAGTGTGTTTACTGAAACCTCATAATACCCCTATAAAGAGAACATTATTAACCTCCATTTTATAATGAAGGATACCGAGACATGGAGGAGTTACCCAGTTGAATTAAATGTTTTGCTATTTGCTTATTTTTGAGTTGGAAGGCAGCTATGCTCACCACTCTACCACCAACACAGATGCATTTTCGAGTTGGGATATGAGCCCAGTAGAGCAAATGCTAGTGTCTAGCTTGTGGTGACTAGGAGGACATCAGGAGGAAGGTGGGGCTGAGATGGGTCCTGGAATCTGCTAGGGATTTGGTCTGTACACAGACTAGGGAGGACATAGCTGTGGAAGGGTTAAGAAGAGGGACCAAATGACTTGTGGGATTAAATGTGAGACAGTGGGGTGGAATGGCAGTGATTGTGTTAACCGGAACGGGTGGGATAATGTCGGTGGTGGCCATAGTGAAGCAACTGATGCCCCTAAGGCAGCAAGTGCCAGAAACAGCTCTGAGCCCACCTATGCCGCCTCGCTTAACATCTCCTGGGAAGCAGATGCTCCGGGTACATTACCCTCTTCCTCCTCCTTCAACACCAGGAAAACGATGCAGAGAGGCTCAGGAACCTGCCTGAGGTCCTCTAACTCTAGGGGAAGCAGCATGCCAACCCAGGCAGTGCAGCTCCAGACCCATTGTCCTGTCCTCAGTGCTGCACGGCCTCCCGTGGAAAATGGAACCAATGCAAGAGAAGAGGAGAGAAGGTGTTAACCCAGTTTTGATAGAGAAAATCAGTTTTCTCCAGTTTTATAGTTACCTACATAAAGCAGAATTTCTCAAATAGTATTCCATGTTTCATGAAGAAATATATATTTCATATATATCTCATATATATATGTTGAAAAGGTAATTTAAAAATTAATCGGGTCTCTGTACTCCAAAATTACTGAAGCAATTTAATAGACTAACAAGCCACAAGAATTGCCAGGAGCAGCCTCTATTAAGAAGTGTTTCTTCAGCAAATTTGAAAAACCTAATTCTTTTCTTTTCCCATAGTATATTCACTTGGTGTTTCTCAAAAACACTAACATTGTGCAGAATATAATTTTGGAAGTGATAGCATAGACATATGGTGCATTTAGGAGCAGAAACAGCACTATTACAAGTAAAAGCTTACATTTGGAAGTAAGCACGTGTCTTAATTATGAGCCCGGGCCATCCCAGCCTTTACAAGAACCTCATTTAGCCATCACTGGGTCTTGGCGTTGCTGCTCAGGCCTCGCCGGCTGGCGTCTGCACTGCCCTTGATGGGCAGCTTCCTGCTGAGCCCACATGGAACAGCCAAGGCCCGCGTCTTTCTCCCCACTAGGAAGTGGCTGCACCTGCTAACGGCCGGCGCTCAATTACTCTCAGAAGTTTGGACTTCAGCTGCCACACTAGAGCAGCAGCCCTCAAGCCTGTTCGTTGCACAGTACGTGATTCCCAACGACACTCCTGAGCGGGCACGATCCACGTTCTCATGCAGAAGGAGAGCGTCGGGCCCAAGCTCATCTGGCGTGTGTTCTGCTCAGCGGAAGACAGGAAGACCCCTGAGTGGGGGTGCTGGGTGCCGCTGCGTCTGACACCCCTTCCCAAGAGATGCCACCAGCGTCCCGAGGCTCCTGCTGAGACAGCCGAAACAGCACGGATGTGTCAAAGCAGCAGCAAGCGCCGGTGGAGGGACCTCGGACAGCTCGCTGTATTCGCTGTGTAGCTGTCACAAAGGATGAGAGGGCCCAGCCTAATGGGCTGGAGCAGTGCAGAGAAACCCAGCCTGAGAAAGAAATTTTGACAGAACCACGGAATAACTGCTCCTCTTCTAGACGCCTGCAGGGCCTAGCAAGAAACCTCAGCACTCAAAATTGAGAAGTATTTTCTAGTCTTTCCAGTCTCCTTGACCTGAAAGCCTTACCCATTCGTATTCTCCCAGGGAGAACTTCATCTAGGAGGATGTGCTGCCTGCTTTACCTTCCGTGGACATACATGTACACACAGGTATATGTACATGTACATATATTTTTTAACTTAAGGCACTATAGAGAGTGAGAGAATAAATGAGATTCTGGGTGACCTCCGTTTTCTTCATTCCAACTTGGCCAGACTTACTCATCTAATACCCCACTCTGTGAAGGTCTGGAATGTGTTCTAGAATGGCAAGGAACTAATCAGTTTACTGAACCAGTGGTCTCCAGATATCTAGGTACTTCTTCCTAGTGCATCTCAAAAGAAATCTTCTTTTGAATCCATGTAGAGGGACGGTTCTGGGGGCAGCAAATTGGGGATTTTGAGCTAGGCAGGTGGAGAAAACATTGAGATGTCTTTGATCCTCCTCCTGCTGCAGCTGCTCGCTTCTGGGTAGTCAGGATTGGACCCTTCATGTATGGAAACTTGGACCAGTCAGCTTAGGAAACTAAACTCCCTTGCAACAATTCAAGATAATATCCACGTATATGTCAACTTCCAGCTTCCGCCTAAAGCTCCTTCTAACCTTGTCTTTTATGGACAGTAAAAGTGGTTTATTCAGGAACTCTACAGAATAGGACAGCTTCCCGTTGGATGCAGCATAGCATTAGACACAAAAGTTGAGGAAAAGGAAGATTCCACTGGTGAGGAAAGGAAAAATATCCTCGGTTTTGTGTCTACAGAAAGCTTTTAGGTCTTGTTTGGCATCCAAACCATTACCCAGATCCTAAAAGCTTAGTCCAGTAAAGAGGGAAAGTGGAAAATCTATGGTAATGACTATTTTGGCCCAGGCTCATGTAAGTCAGAGGGCCTTTGATCCATACAATCAATGTGCCGAAAGGAGATTGTAACTCCTAGGGGGAGATTGGCTTTGTGAAGACAGATGATGAAGGCATTCACAGAGCAAGTCTGCGTGCGTAGGTATCTATACATATCTCTGTAAGGTTCAGATTCGGTTTAAAAAGCAACAGGAAAATCACCGAAGTCACAACGTAGGAATTAATTTAAAACTATTTGGGAATTTGTTGAGCTAGTTAACTACTTGATTTCTAATGGTTAGTTTAAATTTTATATAGTCAGGTAGAGATACAGATCACTGTATCTATAGATTTTTGCACTGGTGTATCTTTACATGTGTTTGTATTTGTCTGTTATAGACTGAGTGTTCACACCTCTCCAGCACTCATTTGTTGAAATCCAATCCCTGTTATGATTGTATTGGGAGCTGGGGGCTTTGGGAGTTCATTAATCCACAAGAATGGAGCCTCACTAATGGAATTAGTGCCCTTGTAGGGTAATTGCAGAAAGGTAGCTCTCTTTTCCTGCCATGTGAGGAAGCAGAGAAAATTCAGTCGTACACCATGGGAGCAGGCCCTCACCAGAGCCTGACCATGGCGGCACCCTGAGCTTGGAGCTCTAGTTTCTAGAACTGTGAGAAAGAAGTGTTTGTTGTTAACATGTCACCTCAGTCTATGACTGTCATAGACAGTTATTTGGGAATAACCCAAACTATCTATCTGTGTGCTTTTGTTTAGTGCAGGTACTATTCCAGGCCCAGCAAAATGTACCCCCCTCTGCACTTTCTCATTTAATGCTCATCAAACAATGTGAATAGAACAGCGCATTATCTAGTGATGTAAATACATTGTCATCAGAAGTCAGTTAAAATAAATGGGAAAAGTAGAATTTAAACTCTAGTCTCCTTGATCTCTGAGCCAGTGTGTACAACTATTCCCTTAGACAGCCTCCTGCTGTTCTTTCATCTCTTTGGATGTTGTGTTGGTAAATACGGCAAGACGGCTTTCCTGGTACACTGTGGTGATTTCCATCAGAAGTTCACCATGAGCCCTGGTAGTGAAAATTCACTTTATGGGCTTTCTGTTACTTTCACAGTACCCCTATAGCAAATTGCTGCCGAAGAGGTATTTTTAAAAAGTAAAAACTTATTGTTTCACGATCCCGGAGCTAGAATTCTGCCTGAAGTTGGGTGTTGGTAGGGCCTGGCACCTTCTGCAACATACAGGGAAACCTTTCCTTGCCTCTTCCCAATGTCTGGTGCTTTTCCAGCCACCTTCAGTATCCCTGAGCTGTAGCTACATCACTCCAAATTTGGTCTTCATGATCACTTGACATGGTGTGCCTGACTTTGTGGTACTATCTTCATGTAAGCACACCTACCGTGTGAATTTGAGTCCTACCCTACTTCAGTATGATCTGATCTCTGCTATGTCACATATCTTTTTGGATCTGGGCTTGAGGAAGGAAGCCAAGTCAGCTCTAGCAAACAGGTTCATTCAGTGACACTGATTTATGTCCTGTCACTTACTCTGTGATTGCTGTTACTTAATAAGTCATATAGACCCGTGTTCCACATATTACTGCAAATGAGTGCAGAGACCTAATTTAAATCAACATTTGCTGAAATTAGATTATAATTCTAACACAGACTTGCTCAAGTAACTGAAATATCTTGGCTGAGAGAAGTCTCAGATCTCAGGCACAGCTTGAACTCGGTGTTTCTCAAGCTTTGGGGTTTTTCTCCATTGTATCTCTTGATTCTACCTTGCATACTAACTTCATTGAGTTACTAACTTTCACTCCGCATAAGGAGGGCAGTCACTTTGGCCCCCATATTCACTTGAGAATAGGACTTGACTTGTTGAGTTCTCGTTATTAAATAATTTGTGTCAATCTTGGGCATAGCAACAAATAACCAAATAACCAAATATTCACCTCTCACTCATGACCCATGATTGAAAATGGCTCTGCCTTATTCAAAACCTTAAAGAGAAGCTCATATGTGGGTCATGCAGTTCTCACTGCAGAGGACAAAAATATACATTGTCATGCTAAGCTTTGGAAGAACATCTGAGCTTCACATGGACAGGGATATTTCATGCTTGCACTCCATGGACCAAGGACAGTCATATGGTCAAGCCAGGCAATGTGATGGGAGATCACAAATGAGAAAGATGTGTAGAATCCTCTTCATAGTTGGGGGAAACAGGTCGGCCTACCACAGTGAGTTTGGGTGAAATTAAAGAAGACGAGTCTCTGCCTCAGTGCCTGGGAAGACCCACAAATAGCTGTTGCTCTGATCTGCTCCTGTGGCTCCTGAACCCAACAGGACTGCTCAGCATTCTGACTCTAATGTAATCGTGGAGTTGTTCCCACACGTTGGCCACTTCTTCCACAAGACAGGAACAACTACACGTCTCCGTGGGAGCAGCCCTGGCCTTACTGTAGCAAAGCGGGGAGGCCAGGAGAATGCTGAGCTGTGTGGACTTAGAGTTTCAGCACCACATCACATGGACTCCTAAACAGTGCATGTCCTATAAGTGGGTGGGTCACCGAGAAGGGGATGTCAGGTATATTCGGGGAGAAAAAGAGGCATGCTCACGTGGAGGATAAATTCACTTGGCTCCTTGCAGAAAGTAGGAGCAGTAGATTAGAGTCACCTTCTTTAGCTCCAATACACACCCCTTCAGCCTTATGACAAACCGAATCCCAGATCAGGAGTTGAACGGAGCAGTACCCTTTAAGCTGCCTTGCACACTCAGCTCTGCGGGGGTGTTATATGTTTTGTTTTGCCCAGCTCTTCTCTTCCACAGTACCTGGCCTGGGTACAGGTTACTACCAAGCAGAACCTCCAGCCCCTTCTCTAGCTAGGTTTGGCGGTTGGCTCTGCCGCATTTTAAGCAAGCTTCCATGTGGGAAAAGCAGTCCCCAGTATGGAGCTGGTGAGTGTGCGGACAACTCGGGGCTGTGAGCTGTGTTTGTGTAAACACTAGGTGTGCAAACACGGGCCCCAGATTCGGGCCGCCTGGCTTCTGTTCTGGACTCATTACCTCTTTCATTTAGGCAAGCTGCTTAACCTTTCTCAGTCTCAATGTCTTCAACCATCAAAAAGAATGAAAAATAGAAAATAGCTGGAGAAGTGGCTCAGTGGTAAGGCCTTGGGTTCACTCCTAAGTACTGAGATAATAAACAAATAAATTGCTAGCTCATCCCCCACAGGATTAAATGGGTAATTCACTCAGATCACTTACTAACTTGCCTCAAAATGACTTGTTCAGTAAAGGCCCATTATTGCTTTCATCATTATGATAACGATGATAATAATTATATCAATAATGTATCACAGATATTTCCTTTCAATAATAGTTTATAATATCAGTGGCTCATTTTACTGAGTGCTTGCTACCTTCTCTGTGCCAAGCACAATGCTTGAAGCTCTTTTCAAGAACGTTTTCATAAAAGCCCTGAGAGGTAGGGAGGCTTATGGCCCCCCATTTTGTATATGAAGTAGTTAAGCTTGGTAGAGAATAAGAGCTCGCCAGGGTTACATAATTAGGAAGAGACAAGGAAGATCCATCCTCCCAGTGACGCTGGCTCCACAGCCCATCTCTTAACAGCAGGCACTTTTGATTCGTGTTTAATACAGAAGTACTGTATAGTTCAAATATGTGTTGTGGGAATCAGAATGTCTGCAAGGATTTTGAATTCCAGCTCCCCATCTGCGTCCCTGGTACAAATGGGACAAGAGGGCGCAGTGTTGTGAGAGCAACAGCTTTGAGTCCACATTCTGTGCAAATCACCCAGGGAGCAGGTGACCTGATTTTGAAGGTGGCTGCTGTGAAGGATGGAAACCTTCTGGAGATCTTCACCGTGAGCATTTTAAGGGCAGCGCTCTTCCCTTGGAAAAGGGCCTACTGGGTTGTCCAGAGGAGGTTGGCCTGCTGCACATGTAACAGGAGAGTGTGTGTCTGCAGGATGACGATGCATTTAGTTCTCAGACTATGGAAGAATGGTTGAATTGGAACATTTCTCCTATAAACGATTCATTTGCAGCCTGTTGTGGAAAACTGCAGCCTGCAAAATCTGAGGGATTTTTCAACAGCCTCTGATTGCTGTGAGAATCAGAAAGTAACATTTTCAGGTAACAGTTTTGCCATGGCACGTTTCAGGGTCCCCAACCAGGCACATAATTGTGCATCTGCTGAGCGTTAAGGATGTTACCGATGGCCTAAAAACATCCCAATGAAAGTTATGTCTCTATTCCAAATGAAAAATTCCCTGGAATTTCCTTCTTCCTCCTTTGGAATGTCGATTGTCTAATTGATTCTTTAGAGTTCCTCTGGTAACACAGAAAAATAAGTGTGTGGAGTTCAGCCTGTGTGTCCCGTTCTAGGATCGGCTTTCATTTTCCTAGTGCTTAACTGCAAGGGCACTGGAAGTGGCGTAGAGCCCATGGTATTCCTAGAACAGAGGATGTGTGTTCCACATGACCTAATGCAGTGACGGCTTTCAAGTTATGCACTAAGTATCGTAGCTGAGGCAGCGAGAGGGGAAAAAGAGGCAAAGACTGTCCTGGATGAGATATATTTTTTCCTACATATCTGGGCTTGAAGTTCAGGGGTTCCTTGATCTCTCGCATCCCCGTGCTATTAGTGTAGAGATACTGGAAGGCAGAAGTCCATGAGCATTGAGGGACTCTCAAGAAATCACACAGTTAGCTTCTCTTGATCGATACCTTGAACTGTGAACATGGATCATTGAGTTAAATGCACACAAATCCATACAGAACAAAAATAAATGTTCAGAGACCAGGGCATTAGAAAAAATCAGTTGTGCACCTAGCGCTTTAACTCGATTCTTGTTCTGGTCCATAGATGAGACTCATGGTGTTAGTCCCATGTTACTTGGCTAACCTGAAGTGATTACTGTAATGAAGGATCATTTTCTTCTTGGCTGTTAATCTTATTTGTCAACTCGACTGGATTAGGAGGCTCCTAGAAAGGTGATTGGATCGTGAGGATACAATCCTGTATCCTCAGTGGATTAAGTCCACCGATGTTCTTGGCTGATGCACTGTTAGGAGGTGGGGCAGCTGGAGGAGGTGATCCCTGATCTCACGCCCGGTAGAGGGCCTCCCCCTCGCTAGCATTCCTCCTTTGTGTCTTGCTTCCAGCCCCCACAATGTAAGCACTTTTGCTCTGCCACACGCTTCTGCCATCTGCTTCTACCTTAGAGCCAGCTGCCCATGGGCTAAAACCTCAGCGTCTGTGAGCCAGGTTAAACCCTCTTCCTTTAAGTTTGAGTGTCAGGTATTTTGTCCCAGTAATGGTAAAACTAACTAATACAGTTACCATATACATGTAAAATTAACATGTCTACATCAAATTTTCATCTTGTATTTCTTTTATGACTGATTCACTATAAGTATTTTGATTAAACTAGAGTCTTTGAAACAATTATGATTTTCTTTCTGTTGTAGAAAGTGTACATAAAACAAAATGAGTTCCTTGACTAAATTTGTCTTTCTGATTAACTAGGTGACTTTGTTTTATATATGCAACCTGTACCTGTGCAGGACTATTTTTCTTTTAAAAACTACTCCTTAAGAAAAAGTAAAAAACCAACACATTCAGTATTAGAAAGAGGTATTATGATAATCAGTTTGCCTTAACCATGTTCAAAATACTGTTTTCCAGTGAGTGCTCAGTTAATTTTCTTGGCTCAAAAACAATGAAATTAGACTCATTGAAATCTCAGGGTACACTTCCTGTATGGCTCTGTCTGGGAACTTTGCCTCTCTCTTTAAAACCTCGGGCCACGGTGTAGTTCAGTGGCACCACTCCTGCTTTGCAAGTGCAAAGTCCTGAGTTCAATCCCCGGTACCAGAAAAAAAAAGATACAGCTTTTGCATCAAAGTGTTTTCTCATCTTTAGGCTCATACTTTTGGCTGGGAAAACTTTGTTTCATAGGGTAAAGAAAGTTGTCAGGGACTAAGAGATATATCAAAACCTTCTTTTAGAATTGCAGCAGAAAATTATATCGATTTCTTAGAAGTTACTGAAGCAATGCAGTAACTCTTTCTATATCTTCCCTACTTATTAGGGCACAAGCCAAAGGGAAAATGTTTTCAATCCTGGAGACAAAGAAAATATGGTTGCTTTCTTTTTGTTTCTTGTTTTTGATGACCATTAAAAAAAAATCATGGTCTGAAAATAGGGCTCAAAATGAAAATTCAAATGAAGCAACTCTGTGTTTACTTTAAATACCAACTAATTAGTTATGTTTCTGCCTTTTTCACAGAATTGAACATTTGTGTTATTTCATGATGCCAGACTGTGGCTTTCATTTTAATTTTAAGAGAGATCAAAAAGGCTTTTTATATAAGTCTTGTGAAATAGAACAGGATGGATCTCTGTGTGGTTCTGTTTTGTTTTGTTTTCTGGTTCCTAGGAATGAACTCAGGACCTTGTGCTTTGGAGGCAGGTGCCACTGAGGTAACTCCCCAGCCAGCTACATGCTTTCCTAATGTGAGGTTTTGTGAGTCATTTCCAAATGAGTGATTCAGGGCCAAAATTGCAGAAAATGATGGATTTGATCTATAAGGGCTTAGCGGGAATAGATGGTGAAGGGCAGCCTAACTTGCATTACTTTAAAAAATTGAAAATAAATATTTTCTGTTACCTCTTTGTGTTAGTTCCTGGACAACCAAACTAGATGAAAGCTGAAAATTTCAGACAGATAAGAAGTGTTAGTCTATCATACAGTGGCCAAGACCCTTTGGCATCGGAAAAACTGGAGTTTTAAGTACTGGCTACAGCAACTCCTGGCTCGGTGGTCCTGGCCCTTTACCCATCTGCATTTGGTTCTTCAGCTCTAGAATTCAGGTCCGTGATGAAATGAGTTAAAGCCCATGGAGCACTTGGAATGGCTGCTTTCAGTGTGGGCACTTATGTGAACGGCAGTGTCTGTGCACAGTGTCCATAGTCCCTTGGCCGGATGATGTGGGATGCCATGCTGACTGAACCTTGTACGGTGGCCGCCATTTTGTATCCAGCAGACAATCGGTAATTATTTGTTAATGCTTTGTCGTGGAAATGTCTGTTATCTGTGCCATCTCTGACTTTAGATGTCATTCTCTTAGACTGTGTTCTTTCAGTTTAACTCACCAGTTTGTCCATTACGGATGAATGACTGACAGTATAGTGAAAAGAAATCAGTCGGACTTGTTCTCTGACTGCAGTGCCTTGTTTTCACCCATAACATGGGGAAGGATTAGCCTGAACGCTAATTTCGAGCAGTCCTATATGTGCACAGCCTTGGTGGGCGGGGCATGTCCAGGCTTTACAGTGGACCTGTGCACAGTGGAGTCAGGCTCAAAGGCACTTAGTAAATAGCAGTTTGGAGGCTTCGTGGTGACCAACACACATAGCATACTTGACATCTGAGTGTTACATGAAACAATGCTCTTCTTCATAGTGTGAAAGGACTTTGAAGTCTGATGCGTGTGGGAATGAAAGTATGTCATTTCTAAAAGCACCCGCGAGATGCCAGAGTTGGACCAATTATTTGCCCAATGAAACATTAATTTTGTTGTACATCTTGCAATGCCTTTCAAGCAAACCTTTACTGGAGCCATCAGGGGATTCTGGAGATGAGCAGAGATGGGTTGAATTGTTTGTTTGTTGGTAAGGGACAACACAGAGCACCCGGTGGGCATGGGTCATCCGTGCCAGACATCATGCCACATGCACAGCACTTTCACAGTGAAGAAATCCTTCGTCCTATGGTGCCACTGTATGGTTGAGAAACACTCTGGGTACTGAGTAGAGCCTCTGAAGGGACAATCCATGTGAGAACCAAAGACTTAATAAAGCACAGACTTACTCAATACCTACCATATGCCACATACTTAGGATATATCGGTGAGTAGGTAGAGACCCCTATGTCCCTGGAGCTCAGAAACTTGAAACTGTGCAATCATGAACTAGACAGATAAGTACGTTATGTATTAGGCTAGGAGGAGATGAGTGCATGGAAAAATGAAGAGCAGCTGAGGTAAATGAGGATTGCTGGGGAAGAGACTTTGGCAGTGAGGGCGTGAGTGCAGACAGTAGGTGAGTAAGATGTGGAAAAACTCATTTATTTTGAATATGGAAACGCTTCATTTATTGTAAACTGGAGATAGCCAAAGGATTTGTGTTTGGGGAGCGTGCTCAAAACTGGCAGGGCAGTAAAATGAATTTTTGCCTTCAAGATTCTTTTGAGCAAGAACAGAACACCAGAGACATTACGACTGATGGCAGATGGGTGGATGAGCGGGTGGGTGGATGGATGGATGGACAGATGATGAATAGATATAAATGGTTATGAGAATGCCCGTTAAAGGCCGATAATAAGATAAGCATTTCTTGTACTGGGACTCAGTCACTCTGTGATTTCAGACTTCCTGTCTTAGTCGGGGTGAGGCGGGGCTTTCAAAGCCTGGCCCGGAACAGGTTGGGTAAGTGACTTCTGGTACCAACAGCAGTCTGAGCCCATTGATTTGTGTCCTTTCTCCTTGGAAGGCCCCTTTGAGAGCCCTCAAAGCGAATAAGCCACACTGATGTGTAAGACACACAGGTATTATTTGAACGCCTGACCCTTAAGCGGTCTGTGCCTCACGTACTTCGATTCTTCTGCAGAAACAGTGAAGCAGATGAGCAAGGCCGAGCATCTTGCTGAGTATTCAGTGTATGAAGTGCAGAGGAAATTGATAGTGGAGCAATCTCCATGGACAGATGTGGCCAGGGTGCTCAGTCCCTCTCCTCCTCTGAGGCTACAAAAGTGAAATAAAATGGCCAGAGTTACACACAGATTTATTTCTCCCCTGCACCACAACAGGATTCAGCTGTCCCCCTAGAAGCTGAAATTGTCTGCGGTGATAAATGAAAGCGTCATCAACACCCACCAAGGTCCACAGGAAGTTGTTCCGCCAAACGAAACATCCACTTAAAAAGCAATCTCAAAAAGAAAATGACAAGATCTGAAATTAAAGCTCAAACAAATAGAGATGATCTTCATAGAAAATCCATCCAGAGAAGAAATATGAACTAAAGCGAACAGGCAGTAACACTGCAGCATGTACACTACTGAAAAAGAATCGAGCCCTCTGTAAGGGGATGGGAAGGAATGCTGTGGAGGTACGGTAGGAAGAGAGTAGAAGGCCCCAGAGAGAGGCTGCAGCACTCCAGATATGAGGCCCAGCCAAGCAAACAAAACCTTGGCTTTGCTTCACTAAAACACACACAGTTCCACAGATTTCAAAAGTTCTTTTAAAGCTTCTCTGCCGAAGGAGCTGGAGAATTCAAAAGCAAAGCTTTCCAGTAGGGAAAGTGTGCACAGCCTGGGAAAGACAGCTAAGAGAAAGGCATCCGCCACAGTGAGGAAAGGGAGAGGGATGAGCGGAAGAATTAAGGAAGGGATGCTTGAAAATAGGTGAACAGGGGTCAGAGAAAAGAAGTCAGGAAAACGCTTAAATCTGGGAGTCAGAACTGGCCACGTAAACTACTTGCAGTGTACTGATTTAGCACACTGAATCTTCATAGTGGCGGTGTACTTGCTGCATCTCCCTAAGAAAAGATAGACTCAGCAATTGATTTTTTAAAGTATTAAGCTTCAGCCGAGCTAAAAAGTCTTGCTGTTAAGAAATCGAAAAGGAGGTACAGTAGTCCTCCCTTACCTGTGGGTTTGTTCTTTGCAGTGTCACTAATGTATAGTCGCTGGCAGTCTGAAAATAATAAATAGAGAATTCCAGAAGCAAACAATTTATAAGCTTCGAATTGCAGGGTATTCTGCATAGCATGATGAAGTCTCCCGTGGTCCCATCTGGGATGCGAGTCATCCCTGTGTCCAGCATGTCCAGGCTGTCGCTGTGAAGTCCTCCTCTAGGGTTACCGTTCAGCCTCTGGGTGTCCAAAAGAGAAGCTGCAAGTGCTTCTTTAACTGAAAAAGTAAAAGTTTTCATCTTAATTGGGAAAGAAAAATGTTGCAGTTGGAGGTTGCTAAGATATACAATAAGAACACATCTGTTACTGTGCCAACTTTATAAAATAACCCTTGTCACAGATGTGTTTGTACAGGGGAATAACATAAAATAATATAGGGTCTGCTCCTACCACCCATGGCTTCAGGCATCCACTGGGGCCATGGAATATATCCCCAAGAATAAGGGGACTGCTGTAGTACAACCCTGAATCCCTCCAGTGTGTTTAATGTGAGTCCTGCAGCATAGCTATATGAACATTGTTATAGGGCCTAGTAATTCAGAAGCTAGCCTGTTTCCTCTGGGTACAGGAAAACGGAATCTTAACACACATGTACTGTGTGGTTACTATGTGTCTGTATTGTGCTAGACACCAAACACGAGCTACCACCTTCAGTGTTCACTTCAGCTCTGAAGGCTGCCCTTCCAGTGACTGGCAAATGCAAGATCCCTGGCTCTTCAAGGTAGTTTTTATATTATGCCTTGGTCCTTCTCTTGCCTTTTTTTCCTGTCTCCTTTCACTACTAGGGATGCCTCTCTCTCTCTCCCTTAATCCCGCCCTTAACTCCCC